>NW_026781918.1:0-600000 GCF_031769215.1 Ylistrum balloti
CTGGGTAGCTATACAACACAGAGACATGTACGTCTGAGTAGTTATACAACACAGAGACATGTACGTCTGGGTAGCTATACAACACAGGGACATGTACGTCTGGGTAGTTATACAACACAGGGACATGTACGTCTGGGTAGTTATACAACACAGACACATGTACGTCTGGGTAGCTATACAACACAGAGACATGTACGTCTGAGTAGTTATACAACACAGAGACATGTACGTCTGGGTAGCTATACAACACAGGGACATGTACGTCTGGGTAGTTATACAACACAGGGACATGTACGTCTGGGTAGTTATACAACACAGACACATGTACGTCTGGGTAGCTATACAACACAGAGACATGTACGTCTGGGTAGTTATACAACACAGAGACATGTACGTCTGGGTAGTAGTTATACAACACACAGGGACATGTACGTCTGGGTAGCTATACAACACAGAGACATGTACGTCTGGGTAGTTATACAACACAGAGACATGTACGTCTGGGTAGTTATACAACACAGAGACATGTACGTCTGGGTAGTTATACAACACAGAGACATGTACGTCTGGGTAGCTATACAACACAGGGACAACACAGCTATACAACACAGGGACATGTACGTCTGGGTAGTTATACAACACAGTACAACACAGGGACATGTACGTCTGGGTAGTTATACAACACAGGGACATGTACGTCTGGGTAGTTATACAACACAGACACATGTACGTCTGGGTAGCTATACAACACAGAGACATGTACGTCTGGGTAGTTATACAACACAGAGACATGTACGTCTGGGTAGCTATACAACACAGAGACATGTACGTCTGGGTAGTTTGGGTAGTTATACAACACAGGGACATGTACGTCTGGGTAGTTATGGACATGTACGTCTGGGTAGTTATACAACACAGAGACATGTACGTCTGGGTAGCTATACAACACAGAGACAACACAGTTATACAACACAGAGACATGTACGTCTGGGTAGTTATACAACACAGGGACATGAACGTCTGGGAAGTTATACAACACAGGGACATGTACGTCTGGGTAGACATGTACGTCTGGGTAGCTATAGACAACACAGCTATACAACACAGGGACATGTACGTCTGGGTAGTTATACAACACAGGGACATGTACGTCTGGGTAGTTATACAACACAGAGACATGTACGTCTGGGTAGTTATACAACACAGAGACATGTACGTCTGGGTAGTTATATAACACAGAGACATGTACGTCTGAGTAGTTATACAACACAGAGACATGTACGTCTGGGTAGCTATACAACACAGGGACATGTACGTCTGGGTAGGTATACAACACAGGGACATGTACATCTGGGTTAGCTATACAACACAGGGACATGTACGTCTGGGTAGTTATACAACACAGAGACATGTACGTCTGGGTAGCTATACAACACAGGGACATGTACGTCTGGGTAGTTATACAACACAGGGACATGTACGTCTGGGTAGTTATACAACACAGACACATGTACGTCTGGGTAGCTATACAACACAGAGACATGTACGTCTACAACACAGAGACATGTAGTTATACAACACAGAGACATACAACACAGACACATGTACGTCTGGGTAGCTATACAACACAGAGACATGTGCGTCTGAGTAGTTATACAACACAGAGACATGTACGTCTGGGTAGCTATACAACACAGGGACATGTACGTCTGGGTAGGTATACAACACAGGGACATGTACATCTGGGTTAGCTATACAACACACGGACGTGTACGTCTGGGTAGCTATACAACACAGAGACATGTACGTCTGGGTAGTTATACAACACAGAGACATGTACGTCTGGGTAGCTATACAACACAGAGACATGTACGTCTGGGTAGCTTTACAACACAGGGACGTATACGTCTGGGTAGCTATACAACACAGGGACATGTACGTCTGGGTAGCTATACAACACAGGGACATGTACGTCTGGGTAGTTATACAACACAGAGACATGTACGTCTGGGTAGCTATAAAGCAATAAATGAACAACCTTGCATATACAATACAGTAAAGGTCATTCCCACATAACTTTTATTTTGTTTTCAAAATGATTTAGCACTTTGCATATTACCTTAAACTACGGAACTTTACAAATTATTTTGCAACTTTAACCTTAATGTTGATCATTGGAATATATCAATGATTTAAAAAAAACGCTCCGATCAAATTTATAACAGATTTAAGTGGTATTAAGTAGGGACAGGGATATCGATTATTGAATTTTTTTTCGAAACGTGATAACTTGGTTACCTGTGATGTTTTACTGACAGTAAGGTTCACCCCTAAAATACAAAGGAGAATGAATCACACTCTCTAGGTTTAAAGAACAATTTATAATATATTTATATATGCATGTTTATATTTCGTCATAAAAATCATGACATGAATTCAATTCATCATTGCAAAACAACGTAACACCAGTGGAATTTTATTGATTTAATTAAAACGTTGAACGACTGTAGTTATAAAGACACTTCCTAGTACCGATAACATTTGACAAAGGAGGATAAGCGATAGAACAACTTAAAGGTAAGTAATACACCAAAGTTTAAGAAATGAGGGAATGTTTATCTTCCACATAATACATTTTAAAATGAGATGCTTTAATGCAATAATGCAATGCAATATCATTCTTTAAGCCAATGCTTTATGATTTTTTTAGTTCAGTGTACTGTAATATGGCATAAATGTGAACAACAGTTCTTGTTTCTTAAACTTGGTGATTAAACGGCACGAAAGGGAGAAAAAAAAATTTCTTGTGAACACATTTATGTTGAAGTTGCAGAAGTATTGCAGCATTCAGATCATTTTACGAGAAAATATCGTCTTTCTTCGATAGACGTAGCGACGATAGTGATTCGAAGTTATTAGTTGTTTGTAACAATTTCAGGTACGGGACAAAATTATCTTTTGATATTTGGTATATAGACAAATACTTGTTTAACATTTTGAATTTAGCTTGGACTGCATTTTCTTTTGCGTTGACATGGCAACTTGACCGTATCCAATGTAAACAACCGCCTTGCTGGCACCCGGAAGTGAAACGTAATGCTAACATGTTATAGTTTAAAACCATTTGGTCAAGCATAAGCTGTATTTTGTGAGACCTGGACATATTTCCAAATTATATTACCACAGCGGCCATGAAACTTCTCCATATCATTATTTCTTAACTGTAAAAATTCGTAACAAATCTCAGAAAATCGAATCAACTGCGATATGTTCGAGAATGTATGTTGATAAAACGGGAAGGATACTAACTGGACTGGAAAATTAACGAAAGGGAAATCATCAAGCTTCTCATTGTCAGTGTAGGTTGTGTTGTAGCTACGCGACCCTTGTACTTAAGAGTCCGTCGTTGCCTTTATCTCCCAATCTGTTGGGTTTATACAATAGAAATGATGAACAAGATATTGCCAATAACTTTTGTGTTGAAAATGAAGGACAAAGCAAGTTCTTCGGTAACTGTTTTGACAACCTACTTAGTATATTCGTCCTCCCTGTGTAAAAATAAAGATAAGAACACTAAAAAAAGTACCATTTTTTTCTTATTGGTAATCAATAGTCTACTGGAACAGTGTGTCACTAAAATCATTTATGATATCATACATCAGTGTTTGTTGGTTGTTTTTACATACTGTCAACAGCCAATGTCTTATGGCTGTTTCGTGTGGGCTATATCGGACCCAATTGAACAGAAGAATTCCAGTTCAGGTCCACTGGTGGCACTTCGCTTTCTTTGATCCGGCTACATCAAGATTAGCTAAGTTTGAAGATGCAACAGGATCTGTGATGCTGTTGACTTATTTGTCCCATTTTAGATGGTTTTGTCGTGTTACTCTCGGATGATAACTCGACCTTGTTTAGTGTACAACTGTAGAGTTTTTATTCAAGTTGACTTTTATTACGTTTTCGTTGAATATCTTTGGTGATATATATTTGTCGGGTAGAAATGTTTTAAGCTACATTGATTTCCTGTGTCTAAATAAACAGTATATATATATTATACAATATCTGTTGTCATACGTCTCTGAACAAATAAACAACAATGTATATCATATTGCTATCGTTCTTTTAACTAATCTCTCACTGTCTTATATCTAGATTTCTGTTTGAAAAAAAAGATGAAAATATGTAGGACGCAACGTCGTATTCAAACTTCATTAGCGTAAAGTCCGGACTGACTTGGTTTTTACAGTAAACGGCTAATAATGACAATAAGAGTTACATAATTTTTAATTTGAACAAGTCATCATGCAAATAAGTACACACAATTGAAAAATTCGTTTGTTGCAGTTCACAATACGTACATGATTTTTGCGCAGTTTTGAGTTTACGAGTCAGCTTTGACCAGCCGAGCCGAGATATAAAGGAACTTGTTGAGATATATCGATAGGTCTAATCTTATCGTTTTTAAAGTACAAGTGTGAAATACCTCCTACAGTTCGTGACTTATGATACAACACACATCATAAATTTTGTAAGACAACACACTTCACGTGATTTACACATTGAATGGCATTATGCTAGCATACTGTCGATATGATTATAATTTAGGTGGCAGATATATAGAATGTCGGCTGTTTGGGCGACATAATTATAGTATTTATTCATCGTCTGAATTGTATTCACATCGGAACATAACTTTAAATAAATTTACTTAATCTATTTTACAACAAATGCGAAACAAGTTTTTCCAACTTATATCAATCACTCTTGTTGGCTCGGGTGGAAACGCGCGAGAGGTCTTCGTGCGGGAGGAAATCGGAGTACCCGGGGAAAACCCACTTGTTTGGGCAGGTGACCCAATACCTTTTCACGTCCATTCCGGGAATCGAACCCCGGAAAGGCGAGTACGTTACCACTGCGCCACCTGACCACCTGAAACATCTAATAGCAATACAAATACCTATAATTATAACTTTAAACAGCAATTTTGTTTCAATTTCCCTCTTAACCAAACGCGGACGTCGGCCAACTGAGTTCGAGCACGGCAAAATTTTATGGAAAGAATAATTGATATGGTTCCCCGTGTCACCAGAAGCAGTAAGCGTTTGTATAAAAGTGTAAATATATTATTGAAATAGAGTAAAACATAGCTGAGAACTTATACTGTCCTCAGTTAGAAAACACGGACTGGCTTTAGAAGCGTTTCTTACAGAACATATCAGTTTTTTTATCTTCTGAGAGTCTATGGTATTCACAGAACAAAAAATGGACATGGGAACTCAAAATGGAAATAAGTGAAAATTGTAAATGCAGTGACATTGACGTCTAGCTTACATGCCACGTTGAATAACTTGGTAGTGAATTACGTGACATTTATACAGATTTCTTGGCAAATGATGTTTCCATCAATAAATGTGCCATATAAAAATTATAACTTTGTAGAATTTCTCTATTTGATTCGTTGAAGCTTGAACGAACGATTGAACCAACTTAGGTTAGTCAATAATTCGATACATAATGTGAATGGCGGTCATTCCGAGGGAGACTTGTACATCTAACTATACTCCTATACAGATAGAATTAAAAGACCAATAAAATCGATTTTATTAATCTCAAAAAGGCTCGTGTCACATAAACCTACTGCAGCCGTGCACTGTCGCATACCAATGATTCCATACAATTATGAGATAAGCAGTATAAGTTTTCTTTTATTTTCTGTCTAGTTCAAAATGTCCTACATAGATCTGGGTTGTAAAATCATCTGCTGTTGTTTACAACTTTACCAACACTACCAAAAAAAGAAGGCGGAGGAGAATGCAAAAGGCACTTCGTCTCAACAAAGGTCATCCCGTGTACAGCCTTTAGGTAAATATATAAATACCAGATAGTGTCACCTGTCCTTCACCACCTCCCCCGTGTATAGCCTTTAGGTAAATATATAACTACCAAGTAGTGTCACCTGTCCTCCAGCACCTCCCCGGTATACAGCCTTTAGGTAAATATATAAACACGAAGTTGTGTCACGTGCCCACCATCCCCACCGTGTACAGCCTATATTTTATATTTTATTTTATACTTATTCAAATAAAACAATTACCGCCTCGTTATATAATGTTTGCCTTAAATATCTTAAGACAAGGTAAATTGTTAAATTAAGTAATTTCTCATCGCCATTTCTAGTCGCTATGTTTGGTTAGAATGAACTTAAAACCCTTTTTTCGATCTCCTCTTTTTGTAGACCAAGAAACAAATAACGAACCTATTGAACAGGTGACTGCAGTTACAACTCAACCGTCAGTTGGTAAGCGCAGTGGGACCGAATGTGGTCGATTAATTATTACTTTTAATTTGACGTGTATTAATACTTGAAGAAACTAGTCTATAAAATTAATGATGAATGTGAGACAGTATTTACTATGTACTCAAGAGATAAAGAAACGCAGAGTGACTCTATTTGCAAAATCTTGCGAACACGTTGTTCAAAAAGGCTGGAAATCGGTCAAGCAGCTCTCAAGGTCACAGTGCACGTGGTCCTGTATCGAATGTTGCATTATTGTATTGCGTGTCGATGTCTTCCGGGGAAAGCACGAGACGAGAAAACTTATGCACAACAGTGTTGTGACATTGAGTTACACTGCTCGTCATACCATTAGGTAGTCTTCATAGGGACACATCATTTTCCGATATTTTGATTAATTTCTGATAGAATTAAACAATGGCACTACTGGTGGAAGTTCAGAGGGGCCAGGTAATTGCGATGATTATGCAAGGTCAAATTGCAAATAAAAGGTTACCAGACATTTCGGTGTTCATATTTGCACTATAAAAAGTCTTGTTAGACGTCTAAGGGAAATTGGGCGGGTTGCTGACAGACCTAGGTCTGGACGTCCGCGCTTGACGTCACAACGTCATAACAGATTTATTCGTCTGGCGCATTTGCGCAATCGGCACCATACTGCCACCGAGTCTGCTCTAGTAGGAACTCATAACCGTCCTATCCATGCAAAATCTGTAAGGAAACGGTTGCGGGAAGTTGATCTGCGGGCACGTCACCAGTTTGTAGGTCTGCCCCTTACCGCTGCTCGTCGCCAGCGTCGTATGGCTTAGATAGCGACACATGCCCCCAGAATATTTCCACTGAGGGTGCGGAGGCGGGTCTTGTTTACTGATGAGTTACGGTTCATCCTCTTTCGAGCAGACGTTCGACGTCATGTATACCGACGTTTTGCCGACTATTGTGATAGAGACGGATAGGTTTGGGGGTGGTATAAAGATGACATCCTCCGATCCCATGTTGTCCAGTTATTGCTGCAAGACAACCTCACATTCCAGCTGGGCAATGTTCGGTCCCAGGTAGTGAGGATTTGTCGCGACTTTCTCACTAACAACAATATCCACCCACTGGACTGGCCGCCATACAGCCCCGACCTATCCCCTATTGAGCACTTGTGAGCCAGCTGGATAGACAGGTTCGACAACGCCAGCCTCTCCCTGTTTCTCTGACCCAACTGAGAGCGGCTCTCTTGGAAGAATGGGCCAACATCCAAATGAGGAGGATAAACTCACTCATGAACTCCATGCCTAAGAGTATCAGGTCTGTGGAGAGAGCGAGTGGGGGACTTACCCGGTATTAACTAGCCAGCTCCCACAATCAGTCCATTTCGATTTCAGATAACAAATTTCTCTTCCAATTCCCTCAAATTACTCCTAAATCACTTACCAGATACAAATAGCTGATTTTGCAGTTTGTTCTGTATGGATTAATCTTCATTCTTACTAATAGACATTAAACTCAACGTCTTGCCTAGAATCATCTTCAATGTTTGCCCTGCGGTTCTCTATCCCTTGAGTATATATGTTAAAAATACTCGAAAATGACAATGTCAATACTTCTGGATGCATTGACAATTAATTGAAACGCTAGGCGTACGATGTCAAATATGGCTGCCATTAAATTGATATAAATATGGATTTTCAAATTATTTTGTCTCAATCTATAACTATATTAAAAAAATATGAATCCTGTTTTGTTTTGCTATTTTGTTTTTGTTTGTTTTATATAATCATTTATTATGATTATTTGTTTTTACTTCAGGTACAGCGGCAACCGGACAACAGAAAGAATAAATTCGTTGAATGAGTTGGACGAACACCACTAACCATAAACAATATACAACAAATGTTAATGATTAGATTAATTAGTGAAAATAGTGGCCAAATTCTTATACACAAAAATCTAATCTGTTTTTCAGGTTTTGAGCAGAATTGAAACAAAGTTAACACACTAGTAGTATAGCGTAGCGTATTATGGGTTGACGAATCAACGGTGCCATGTTCTGTGAGAGGTGAATGGTGATTATGATGATAAGCATGGACACTGGTCTATCATCGAACCATATAATCAGTGCCAGGACTTGTAGATGCTAGTATCAATATAGCACTAAAGTAGCAATAACATGTTTATTAAGAAATAATGAAAGAAGGACAGGAATCCTCTAGGCATCTCTTATGATTAAAGTAGCTTGTTTCAACAAGGTTGTGTGATAAAGGTTTTACTGAACCGTCTGTGTTCTGGCGCCGTGACATATTTATTGTCAGGTTTATATATCAGGAAACGATGTTGTTCCCAAAGTTCTTTTATGTTATGATGAACACGTCTTCAACTGTATGTTGAACTGTTGTTCACTGTATTTGATTGAAATATGAGAAAATCTAAGGAAGGAATGAAGGTCAAGGACACCTCTACTTCTCACAAAGTCCACAATCAAATACAAGTTGGTATGTTACCCACAACCTTGCAGACAAAAATGAAGACTGTACAAGAATCGTACTCACAACCTTTCAGACAAAACTGAAGAATGTACAAGAATCGTACTCACAACCTTTCAGACAAAACTGAAGAATGTACAAGAATCGTACTCACAACCTTTCAGACAAAACTGAAGAATGTACAAGAATCGTACTCACAACCTTTCAGACAAAAATGAGGACTGTACAAGAATCGTACTCACAACCTTTCAGACAAAAATGAGGACTGTACAAGACTCGTACTCACAACATTTCAGACAAAAATGAGGACTGTACAAGAATCGTACTCACAACCTTTCAGACAAAAATGAAGATTGTACAAGAATCGTACTCACAACCTTTCAGACAAAAATGAGGACTGTACAAGAATCGTACTCACAACCTTTCAGACAAAAATGAAGATTGTACAAGACTCGTACTCACAACCTTTCAGACAACAATGAGGACTGTACAAGAATCGTACTCACAACCTTTCAGACAAAAATGAGGACTGTACAAGAATCGTACTCACAACCTTTCAGACAAAACTGAAGAATGTACAAGAATCGTACTCACAACCTTTCAGACAAAAATGAGGACTGTACAAGAATCGTACTCACAACCATTCAGACAAAACTGAAGAATGTACAAGAATCGTACTCACAACCTTTCAGACAAAAATGAGGACTGTACAAGAATCGTACTCACAACCTTTCAGACAAAAATGAAGATTGTACAAGACTCGTACTCACAACCTTTCAGACAACAATGAGGACTGTACAAGAATCGTACTCACAACCTTTCAGACAACAATGAAGACTGTACAAGAATCGTACTCACAACCTTTCAGACAAAACTGAAGATTGTACAAGAATCGTACTCACAACCTTTCAGACAAAAATGAAGATTGTACAAGACTCGTACTCACAACCTTTCAGACAACAATGAGGACTGTACAAGAATCGTACTCACAACCTTTCAGACAACAATGAAGACTGTACAAGACTCGTACTCACAACCTTTCAGACAACAATGAAGACTGTACAAGAATCGTACTCACAACCTTTCAGACAAAACTGAAGATTGTACAAGAATCGTACTCACAACCTTTCAGACAAAAATGAGGACTGTACAAGACTCGTACTCACAACCTTTCAGACAAAAATGTGGACTGTACAAGACTCGTACTCACAACCTTTCAGACAAAAATGAGGACTGTACAAGACTCGTACTCACAACCTTTCAGACAAAAATGTGGACTGTACAAGAATCGTACTCACAACCTTTCAGACAAAAATGAGGACTGTACAAGAATCGTACTCACAACCTTTCAGACAAAAATGAAGACTGTACAAGAATCGTACTCACAACCTTTCAGACAAAAATGAGGACTGTACAAGAATCGTACTCACAACCTTTCAGACAAAGCTTGAAGCAATTGAAAACGACGAAAGTCTTAAGCCATTCAATGGAAACACAAATAGCAAAAAGTAATGCACAACGTGTGGAACTCATCGTTTCTTGTCAACTTCTTGTATATAATACCAATATGTTTTTCTTCATTAAAAAATCTTAAATATCTTTTACTATTTTTTTCAATAAATGGTTTATGGTTAGTCATGGAAATCTAGATACATAGTACTGCAAACACAATTAGCTAGAAAAATTGAAACTTCATTGACAAAAATATGTATAAGTGATGATACAAAGAAAAAGGTTTATCTAATCACCATGAAATAAAATCATCATGAAAAAGTTGGCTGTGTGAGGTGTACTTAATTTGCATAATTGACATATGTTGACATATGAAGAACAGGAGTCTGGGTTATATACTAAGGTGCTCTAGCCGTGTAATTTTAAAAATATCAATATTATCAAAATCCTCAAGGACCAAATCACAACTTTACGTCGCTAAGTGTTCGCGGCATATTTACGGTAAGAAATAACATATGATAACAAGATACGCCATACAAATAATAAACATGTAAACAAAGAAACAACCCCCCCCCCCCAAAAAAAAAAAAAAAAAAAACTTTAAAAAACAGAAAATCAATAATAAAGTGTTTCGTGGACCGAAAATCCGATCTAGAGGATTAGACATTCTAAAAATGTTTCAAGCTTGATAACAGTTTTGTAATGTGCATAGTCAATATTTCATTACAGTAAATTCTGCAACGAACGACGTGTTGTAGTGTTTAGAAATGTCTAATCAATTCCATAATACATTAGATCTTGATGTAAAATAATTGATGTTAAAAACAATAAGAAAATATCTGTTATTTTATGATTCACCAGTAACATTGAAAGAACTCGTTATTGAGTAACGTCACAGCTGACCGACTTTAGTGTTTGCGTTTTAACTTGACATACAGATCACTACACCGATAGCGAATTAATGTTTTGGTCAAACTATGCATGCCAATCATTTGCAGACGAATTTATTGTACCCTCGATAAAGACAACCACAACACTGCCTCAGTAGAGACTCAGGTGTCTGACACAAATGGATATATAGATACGGATATGTGTTATCATACAACATATCGTTTAAAATAACCAAAATTTCTGATAATAACACGTGCTCAACCATGAAAATTACAATGCTGTATGAATGTTTAATATGGAGTGGACTTTTAATATCGCCTTTAAGTGGTAAGTAATTCATATTGGTTAATGAATTATTTAAACAAGCACTGCAGTCTTATCTTTGTTACACGTGCTTAAGTGTACATTTCAATTTAACTTGAATTATTTTCGTTTTAGTTTTTTAGCTGCAAGGTAAGCTCTTAAAGCAGTTTCTATGTAAAACATGTAAATTTATGACTTTCCAAAACTGTGATCACCAGAGCAACAACTTTAACAACGTCAGTTACCTAGCACAAGGGCAAAAAGTCGCTTGCCTAAAACTTCTTATCTTAAACAGTAAATTAATGTTGACAATGTTGTCAGCAGATGACTCTAACAACGTCAGTTACATAGCACAAGGGCAAAAAGTCGTTTGTCTAAAACTTCTTATCTTAAACAGTAAATTAATGTTGACAATGTTGTCAGCAGATGACTTTAACAACGTCAGTTACATAGCACAAGGACAAAAAGTCGTTTGTCTAAAACTTCTTATCTTAAACGGTAAATTAATGTTGACAATGTTGTCAGCAGATGACTCTAACAACGTCAGTTACATAGCACAAGGACAAAAAGTCGCTTGCCTAAAACTTCTTATCTTAAACAGTGAATTAATGTTGACAATGTTGTCAGCAGATGACTTTAACAACGTCAGTTACATAGCACAAGGAAAAAAGTCGTTTGTCTAAAACTTCTTATCTTAAACAGTAAATTAATGTTGACAATGTTGTCAGCAGATGACTTTAACAACGTCAGTTACATAGCACAAGGAAAAAAGTCGTTTGTCTAAAACTTCTTATCTTAAACAGTAAATTAATGTTGACAATGTTGTCAGCAGATGACTCTAACAACGTCAGTTACATGGCACAAGGACAAAAAGGCGTTTGTCTAAAACTTCTTATCTTAAACATTAAACTTCATAATAAATTGTGTTGATTGGAATTTTCCTATTTTTGTTTGTCATATTTTTTTTTATTATTTCAGCCGGACTTTCTTTCGGTGGGACGTATTGTGCTATAAACACATGTGATGGTGCCGGTAAAACATACTGTGATTCAGGTTGCTGCTATGACCATGGTATAACCCAATGTTGCCCAAACACGTGCGTATCTTGTGTTCTGACTGTTGCTGATTTCCACTGTACAGAGTATAGAGTATAGGTTATTATTTTATTTGCGAAAGGGAAACTAAATCCAGAACCAGAAAATGAAAGCTTGAATAAACATAAAGAAATACAGGGCGCGTTCGAAAACGAACTTGTCGGCATTTATACTACATCTTTATGAATCATAAATCATTTTGTGTGTGTTATTTAAAAACCAGACAAAATTGATATTTATGCAAATTTGGCAAGCATGAGACAACCTTAAAGTATTAACACAGTAGTATTCAGGAATGTCCTAAATAAACAAATAAATAAGTATTTGATAAAATGAATTTTGGATAAGAAACTAAACAGATCCCCCTCTTCATCCTCCTATTTCACATTGATACCAAATGTTGTATTGCACGTCTTATCTTTATTTAGAATGATGATCTTAATAGGGTGTGTTTTCGGCGTCCTTTTGACCTTGATGGTACTAGCTGGTGTTTTTATAGTATGCATGCAGCGAAGACGCCGGAAACTTCATGCCTTAAGCAAATACAAGGACTGTGAAACACAGACTTTAGACAAACGTATGTACGGGTTTGTTAAAACAAAGTCGACAAACCTGATTCCTAAACATCAGCATGTGTTTATATTCTAAAAAATTTCAAACGAACTACAACACAACCTGCAGGTTCTAGGAAACGTATGAGGGCCGTTAGTAGAACTACTACAATACAAAGCTTTTCCGATAAATGACCACCGATTGTAAATGGTAATAGAATTATATAGAATTAGAAGATAAAGTGCAAGGCATATGACAAAACAGAGATGATAAAATTATTATGCCTCATGGTCTTTGAAAGGTTCAGTCAGTTTCTTATATTCCGTAACCGTAACTACAAGTTCTACGTTGAGAGAAATTGTATTTAGTTCCTCATATATCTAACTACGTTGCTGCTGTATTTGACAAACAATTTTTGTGCTTCAGCACCATCACACCAAAACCCTAGTTCTGGGCAACCACCAATACCAGAGAGAAAGCCAGTACTGCCTCCTGATGGTAAGAGCAAACAAATTTGTCATTATTTATGTTTTATTTTAAAAAAAAGGAGAAAATCTTAATTTAAAATTCAATAACACTAGGACAAAGAAAAAGAGATTTACACGGATATTCCTGTAAAAGTATAAGGAGAAAAAGACAGGTGTTACGGAAGAGTAAGCGTCTTTTGCTACATCGACAACACCTGAGACTGGTCGATGTTATCTACGCTTCTTGTTGGCTTCATTCATGTTACTATGATGATCAACATTGCCAAGCAGAGATAATTTATAACTTCTATCTCGTGTGGGACTCATTCTTGAAAATTCAGCACCTTTTTATATACATCAACGCGTTGTCACTCAAACGATTGGAAATATCAACGATTCTAAGCATCTCTTCAACTTGTTTCTTTTTTTAATTTCAGATATCATGGATATATTTTAAACGATTTCTGGAAAAGAGATGGTGATTGCTGGGACTATTATTTTCATTTTCATTGATTTATATGAAAACAATTCTAACAAAATGATACTTCAAGTGTTTCAGTTCATGGTTTGGATTTTATAAGATGAAAAAGAACAATTGAATGATGTAGTATTTGGCCTGGTATTTGTCATAAAGTTAATAATATGTGGAATACAATAGTATTTTAAGATTTTTATATTTGTTTTGTTTTTGTACTTGTTGCACATATAACTGATTTTCTCAGTAAAGATTTTGAATGTGTGTATCAGTTTAGATAAACTAAGAAATAGTTTTTGCATGTACCATACAATAATGAACAATGACCTTGTCTAATGATATCTTTGTCTCTATTTTGGAAGTGTTAGGTATTTGCAAATATCTTTTTCTTCTCAACGTTGGCGGGCTGAGATACTGCAAATGGGTTCAATCGGCTATTTACCTCAGAAACGTTAGAACAAACAAGTGTTTCCTATCCATTTTACCATGCTGGAAAACGTGAAAAATCACGTGATCCCTTTTATGTAAAAAAAACGTGCACTTATAACAAAGTCAACCAATGTTGTAAACACCATTGTACAATCTAAAAAAAAAATAGCACTGCGACGTTTCATATTTCATCGAAATTTTGAAGTGTAAGATAATAGGATTAAACAAAGAACTATTGCTTACTAAACATTTAAAGGTGATTTAGAAACAAATATATGTTAATAGACGTGTTATATATATATATATATATATATATATATATATATAAACAGGAGGCGATATTTAATGAACTGGTGCCAAACCTCTTTTCATTATATTGTGTATACTGTAAAACGATATTTTCGTGTGACTCAAATTCCGTGATTTTACAGAAATGTGCGTGTTTGTTAAGCACTCGTCGATACATCATGTGCACAAAATAATCAAGCATTATAAAACATATAATGTTTTTACTGTTTTTTATCGTTTTGTGAACATGGCTTCATGGGTTATCAATAGGCACGAGTTCAAAGAAAATAAAAAACCCACAAAAAATAAGGATTTTACAGTGATTGTTATTCATGTCCGCGGTAATATCAGTTTGTTTCAAACATATGTCTGAAAACTAAATTTGTGAGCTTTTGAAGATGTAAGTTTTACCTTTATCAAATAAAGAGTAAAAATAATTGGCTGTCACTATACCAGTTTTTCTTATTCATAAGTTTTCAATCAAAAGGTAGATAAAATAACGTCTGTTAAACTCATTACCTCTAAGATTCCACCGATAAGATTTTGATAACGGACAATTCATATTCATTAGTAAAGCCACAGTTGACTGGCCGTTTGTATTGTTGTAAATCTGAGACCTGTTTATACCGTGGTGGACGTCTCATATATACAAAGACATTAATGACTAAATCCGGCAGTAAATGCCTTTTAAATTTACATTAAGTATAGGGAATACATTTACAGACAAGGAAGTTTGAATAATTTTAAAACAATTGATTACATTAGTCGGTTTGTTTACCGTTTATAACATATATGATTTGAATGAATTATCTTGAAGATGTTTTACCAATATTTAGTCTGGAGTGGCATTTTGATATCAACATCAAATGGTGAGTATTTATTATTTCATAAATAATCAAGCAATTAGAAATAATTTTAATCCAATATACATGCTTTACAAACAGAAAAATGCTTAAATGTGTACGGAATTTTTCTTCAAATAAAGCGAACATAAATTAGTGTTTATATACTTGGTCGGTTTTTACTCACTAGATATAAAAACGTGTGACGTCATATATATACACACACACACATATATATATATACATGACATCACACGTCACATATATCATATATATGACGTCACAAGTTTGTATGTTTAGTGAGTAAAAACTGATCTGCTATTACTGGTACCATACTGGATTCCAGCAGTAGAACACTGAGAAATATATATAGCCACATTATCGACACATGTATTTAACTTGTTTTTGAGTTTGATAGTAAGACCTCCAAACAGATTATATTGACATACTCGTGGGAAATATGCTTACCACTGTCTGGACTGACCTTCTTTGTCTCCATTTCAAACAAAGAAGGACTTTTTCACACGGCAATCAACTTTATTTTCAGATGTATTGATAGGTGGTGAGGGTATTCTTTCTTCTAGAGAGGGTCGGGGAGTGTAACTATATCTTTTCCTTGTCGATGTCGTCATGTTTGGCGCGGCTGAAACGGGATTCGTCAACAACACGTCAATAATAGCTGTCTCAGGAGCCGTAAGCTCGGAGTATTAAGAAGACGCTCAAGGAAGTCGGGATTTTAGAAATATTTCAGAATACTGTAAAAAACCATTTCCATTTTACTTATTATCATATTTAGAAGCGAGACTAAGAGTCTTATCTTCAATATCACGGCTCGATAACAACATGACAGAATGCCAACAACAAAACAAGTACGTTACCAAGACAACCATTGTTCTGTCCATCAAGCGCATTAAGTTAACAATTTGATTCCACATGACATAATACGAGATGAAAACTTCAAGGCATTTTCCAAATATTTGAATAAATATACATATACCATAAGATGCCTCAGTTAGATCTTTTAAGATCATGTTATTATCAATGGACAAGCAGATAAATCAAGAAACTGGTGGATGGATTCTAAACGACGCTTTCGTGAAGTTTTATAATCTTGTTTTTTTTGTTTGTTGTATAATGTGTGCTGTAGATGTTCTCTCTCTTAATCTCTCTCACCCCCCTCTCTCTCTCTTATTCTCTCTCTGGCTCTCTGTCTGTCTATCTGTCTCCCCCTCCTTCCCCTATCTCTCTCTTTCTCTTATTCTCTGTCTGTCTCTCTGTCTGTCTATCTCTTTCTCTCTCTGTCTCTGTCTCTCTCTCTCTCTCTCTCTCTGTCTCTCTCTCTCTCTCTCTCTCTCTCTCTCTCTCTCTCTCTCTTATTCTCTCTCGCTGGCTCTCTGTGTGTCTGTCTGTTTATCTGTCTTTTCCCCCTCTCTCTTATTCTCTGTCTGTCTGTCTGTCTGTCTGTCTGTCTGTCTCTCTCTCTCTCTCTCTCTCTCTCTCTCTCTCTCTCTCTCTCTCTCTCTCTCTCTCTCTCTCTCTCTCTCTCTCTCTCTCTCTCTCTCTCTCTCTCTCTCTCTCTCTCTCTCTCTCTCTCTCTCTCTCTCTCTCTCTCTCTCTCTCTCTCTCTCTCTCTCTCTCTCTCTCTCTCTCTCTCTCTCTCTCTCTCTCTCTCTCTCTCTCTCTCTCTCTCTCTCTCTCTCTCTCTCTCTCTCTCTCTCTCTCTCTCTCTCTCTCTCTCTCTCTCTCTCTCTCTCTCTCTCTCTCTCTCTCTCTCTCTCTCTCTCTCTCTCTCTCTCTCTCTCTCTCTCTCTCTCTAATATTACCGTCTTTCATTGATCATACAATTGGTAAAAATTTAAATTTTGGATGTGAACTTTGGAGTAACTTTTCCAACACTACGTTAAATGACATGGAAGTCTTTCAACGTAAAGCGGCGCGATGTATTCAAGGTTTTGATACACGGTCTCCGAATGGCGTAACTATCTCTTCCTTGGGATTAAATAAGCGGAGAGATCCATCAAGCAAAACTGCTTCTTTGGAATAAGCTTTGTTTAGGAGACGATCTATTTCTGTGGAAACACTTATTCATAGCAAGGTTTAGAGAATACGAATATACAACAAACAAAGACAAATCTCTAGGTTTCATACGGGACATTCAAAAAAATATGGAAAACTACATTATAGAAACATTCTTTAGAGTATATCACCCTGAAGACGAAATTCCATCAAAATCTTCAAGGAAAAAAATTGTGAAACGAGTTATAAAAGACGAAAGAAGAGCTCAAATGGAGGGAAACTCTGGCAATAAAGGATAGCCTACAAATTTTCTCAAATATTCATGTAAAATTAGGTATACATCCGCTGTGGAGATTGTCCAAACTTAATGTGAAGGACACATGGATATTATCTGAACTAATATATCTATCGTTTGTGTCCGAAGCTGATCCTGTTGTTTGTAAACTGTGTGGTAAAACTGTCGCTGACATAGCTGTGCATTTTATCATACAATGTCGCATCCTGTTCGCTGAAAGAGATTTGATTCTAGAAATAATTGTTAACTTCCTACAGGTAAGCGACTATATAAAATTCTCAGAAATGAGTGAAAGACAACAAACAGAACTCATTCTTGGAAAACGTTAAAGTGACAATGATTTATCGAACAATAATTGGGCTGATATGATGAAATGCATCGCAAAGGTGATCCCTAAAATGTACATGAAAATGAATGAAATGATATCATAACACTTGAATCAGGAACTGACGAAATATTGAACTTGGAAAAAAAATTACTTTCATCTTTAAATATTAAGGTCATCCTTTTGTCAAATTCTATGCACTGCACTACTTTAAATTGTTTGTAATCTCAAATGAATGAGGAAATAAAGAATATCTATTTTTGTATATATATATATATAGATAGATTGATAGATATATATATATCTCATTGTATTGATGGGAACACTGGTCTTCAGGATCATCATTATATAAGTTAGAAATGCTGACCTTCTGTGTTGATGTTAATGATTTGTCATTTTCCATCATTTTGAATATTTTCTATATTACAGCCGGACTTTCTTTCGGTGGGACGTATTGTGCTATAAACACATGTGATGGTGCCGGTAAAACATACTGTGATTCAGGTTGCTGCTATGACCACGGTGTCACTCACTGTTGCCCAAACACGTGCGTATCTCAGCTTATTTTGTTAGAGTCAGTTTGATTAAAAACTGAATCAGTATTGATAAACAATTACAGAAAAGCACATTATTCTATTGACAGAATAAGATTACGTTAGGCCCCAAAGCCGAATGTCTGAGTAACTGTTGAAAAAAAGTGTAACATTTTGATTTTTTTTAAATTTCGGTGAAATTTATTTGACGCATTTATTGCAGCCTTGAGGAGAAAACCCTTCAAACATTTTTAAAACAGGTATTTTATGTTATATGGACAGAATCTTGAAAACAAGGAATACCCTAAGTACGCATGTAGAGTCAATAGTGACTCCAACTTTCATGATATGTGGTTTTAGATGTCAGGGAACCCGTGTTTATTTTAGATAGTTATTTCTGTCGAGTCAGACACACTTGGTATTTTTATGACAACAGTACTCTATTCATGAAACAACTGACGATATTCTACATATTTTTTTCGCAATTTAAACTATATAAGTATTAATCTTCGTATAATTATAAGCCGACACGTATGAAATCGAATACTTCATCTCTCTCCCCACCCCCCCCCCCCCCCCCCCCCCCCCCCCCCCCCCCCCCCCCACCCCCGCCCATTTTTTTTGATATGGCATATTTTAATTGTTGTTGTCACACGGTACATTTCCCGTATGTTTCTTCAACATCTCGCTTGTTTACTTTTAATTTCTAACTAATAAACAACATATAAAAAGGTATTATTATGAAAATGCTACTGCATTAATTAAATTTTCGTTCAAAACAGTCTGATGAAAATGTGTGGAAGTTTTATGGTGACCATAGTGATTACACTGAGAAATATCCTATTTCTTTGTGTGATATGATGCTGGACGTGTTTGATGCTCGTTAGTTACTTGTTCCGCTGTTGTTTATCCTGTTCTCTTTTGAGAATGTGACATTACTTGCTTAGATTCACAAAGGTTTACATGGTGACTATCGCCGATGAAGCAGAAGACGCTTACTCTTCCGAAACACCTGGTCTTATTATCCTTGTACTTTTTCAGGAGTCTCCGTGTAAATCATTCTTCACTCCATGATTTTCCCTATAGTTTTATGGAATTTGAGTTTAGAAAATGATTACGTTGTCATGTTGATAATACTAGATGTTTATAATTCACTGGTATTTCAAACTTTTAATGCTGCATCCAATGCAAGGATTTTTGTGACTTCCAATTTGGTTCCTGTGGCATTACATGGGACTGTTCCGCGTACACAAACATCTCTACCCGCGTGATGTTTAAGTTTGGCTTGGTTATCCTACAAGAAACTTCTTATGCTTCTCTGTTACAGATGAATGACGCAATGCATATCACATCTCGACCTTTGTCGCTTATTTGATTTATTCAAAAATGTGTGCAGATTATTTTCTCCTTGGACTTGGCAGTGATGCTAAGGGCCTAAAACATTGAAATCGATGAAGAGACTTAGAAAAAACAGAATTGTTTGAGATAGATTTTGATGGGAAGGCCACTTTTGCAATCTTTCGTAAAGCCTTTTATTTTAAAATATAGCAAATGGCAAGTGCTTGCTAAAAGTGCATGTAAAAATAAGCCTCGCTACCTTGTAGTTCATCAGACAAGTACATCTCGGAGAATTTTACAAGAATGACACCTTTCAATACAAAAGAATAAGAAATAATAGCTATGAATGAGCAATTAAATAGATAATTTTAAAGAATAAAATAAATAAATAAATAAATAAAAATGAAGTAAATGAAATAAAGAAATAACAATATTGACACGTTTAAAAATATATTTCAAATCGGAATGTTTCTATTGGAGAAGCACTGGACTTACCAGGTAATTGTGTTGTATGTCAAAGGTCATAAAACAACATATTTACACCTTAATACAAGGGAAACATTTTATGAATTCATGTTATTCAAATACATTTTTAAAATTGGGCTGAAGTTTAATTAATTTGATCTATTTTTTCAGATTAATGATAACGGTTTCAAGCGTTTTCAGTACACTTCTTGTCGTGGCTGTAGTAGCTGGTCTAGTGGTAATTTATCGCCATCGAAGACGAAAAAAGATTGATGCCCTTAGTAGAACTTCTCCCCAGCGTAAGTTGAGATATGTAAAAAAAAAAAAAAAAAAAAGTAAAAAACATGGATATGCTATATATTTTGTGAGACAACTTCTCGGAAAGCATCTGAAATGGGTGACACCACTTGTATAAATATGTCAGAAAAATGTTTGTAACCAATGGTAAATGAAACGGGAGGGAGAATCATATATCATAGAATGCTTAAAGTTACATACACATGCAATTGTTGTAACTCACAGAAGTATAAATATAGTAAATATTGTAGAAATAAATTAAGGCTTGTTTCGATAACGATAAGGAAAAACCATCGTGAATACAAAATGTTTGTAAATATTACAGTATGGTATCTCTGCGTGAAGGTCGCTTATACTATCAGAAAAAGATATATATTCAGAAATGGAAATCAAATAAAAACCGGGGACCTTGCTTTGTTTGGAGAACATTAAGTGTTTTTTTTATGTATATGAAAAACTGTGACACATGTTAATATGTAGCCATTTTTTCTCTAATATCGTCGCTAGATCGAATAGTTCTTTCGATTTATTGTCTGTATTTGACAAACCATAAATGTTGTACTTCAGCATCAAATCCAAAACAGAACTCTACTCTTAAAGAACCACCGGAACCAGAAAACCAACCACAGCTTCCTCCTGCTGGTAAGTGTGATGTCATCATGTACATTTCCTTGAGATAACAGTGGCATATTAAAGCTAAATTATCATATAAAAATTAAAGTGTTAAAAGTTATTTATAAGTTATTCTTATTTTTATCAATTTTATTTTTAATTACAGATATCTTGCAATTTCTTTAGAAACACAGAAGAAAAAAGAGCTGGTGGATGAGAGAAAAATCTTATCGTCTCATTTCTAAAACATAGAATTCGGTAATTCATAAAAAAAAACCTACGGACGACTATTGTTTACATTGTTTTGTTATGGATGAGTGATTTTACGAGACTTTACTAGACTACCGACTTATCATTTGATTACTCACGATATCGAAGTTAGAGAACAGTACTGTACCTGAGATATGTCGGCCCAATAGCACATCATGAAATGTCATATTTAATCTTAGAACTGGCATTTGCGGAGCAGACATGCTTGTTCGTCTACGACTTCTTGTTGTTGACGTTCGAGGAAACCGCACGCGCTTTGTAACAAGCTGCGTGATTGACTTGCCCGTGTACCTGTGGGTTACCAACGACGCTGGTGATATAAAGCATTCAAGCAAACGGTAAATCACATCTCATCTGAACGCTGACTAGTTCCTTGACCAGACATAAATGGTAAGCGAACCGAGCTGTCGAACTTAAATAACCTCTAACTGACTCATTGCTCCCAATAACTGATTCCGACTGGACCAAGGGAGACAACTCGTATAAATGTTAAGTCGTAGCTCTACCTTCTTTCGAATGATGTCCAGTGCTGAATATGAAGACCCGTCTCCGTATATGGACACGCCATTTAGCCGAAACGGAAACGTTTTCTCCATATATGGAGATTATATTTCTTTATTATAGCTATTAAGTATTTCAATTGATCGATAGATATTTACATAGATACGTGTTATTTAAAGATAAATTGCTGCCTACTATTGGATAACAATTACCAGTCCCCTGTTTAGTTTTAGTAAGAGATGTAAAGAATATTTTGTGAAGTTGATCTTGAAGTCTTGGTATCCAGATCCTCATATTGTGTGACTTAAATGAATAAACCTGTAATTATTCTCATATCCTGGCTTATGTTATTATGGAAAGTGCTTGGATTGAACCGAACCCAAAAAAATTACTCTTAGAAATAAAGAGATGTGTTAATAAAAGTTACAGCTACTCACACAGAAGGGTTGTGGGTTTGCATTTCGTTAAACGTTTTCGCATGTTACCTGTGGGATGTTTCCACAGAGTGTGAACTGGGAATCTTTCTTGATTTATATTTTCCAGTTGTTTGCCAAGCTATTTATTTAAATGTATACAACATAATTCATTTACATTAAATACCATTTCGAAACAATTATTTGATGTTTTATATTAATTATATAAGAATCCAGCATCTATGAAGGAAATCATGGGAATGATTTTAATTTCACTTATTACAAAATGTAAAATAGTCAAAGGTCAAGATATAAATAGATGGTCAATATAAAGCAGAAATGTATTATATAAGAATATCTAATCATTCACTTATTACAAAATGTAAAATAGTGAGGCATAGTTGACTAAAACCAAAGTAGGAACCATCGTATCACATGTCATCAGGTCAAATGTCAAGGTCAAATTTGTAATATTATACCGACATACATTCTGTTATGACTTTGGCTTTAAACGTACTTGTCACGAAATACATTCCGGTTTAGTTCATAGCAATGTATCTGTACTGCCGTTCATCATTTCTGAACGATGATTTTAGTATGACTAAAACCATTTCAGATCTACCAGAAACGCAATGCGTTTAGATAAAGTTAGTATTAGAAATATATTCATATTTTTTATACGGCAACCAATCCTTAGCAGGAATCCGTATCCAATATCATATACCAATACCATTGAATTGGCTTCTGATATATTATTATTGAATAATAACAACGACATATCTTTGATCAATAACAGAAAATGATTGATTTGAACATAATCTGAAAATGCCACCGTCCTTGTCATTTGTATATATTTCCGTCGTATGAAGTTTTAAAATGATTTTGTAGAAAAAAAATTGCAGTATAACGTTATATTTTAATATATTCATGATGTGACACTTTGAAAATTAATCAACATATGTTAACATAAAATAATAATGCAATGACGCATAAAAAAAATATGATACAATATTTATTTTTCGTTGACAATGAGCACCATCATGAAAACAACAATATATTGGTATAACACTGAAATAAATATTATTGGATTTTTATCACATTTTTATATTAAGATGTCTAATTGGCCTATACGATCTGTTGATAGGATGCTCACATATCTGCAAGTTCCTTCTCGGCTTCTACAAACAATGTTTGTCTGGTACCTTTTTACACATTGAAACCACTTTTAATGTTTCCGCCATTTGCAATTGGTGTCTAATATCAGCTCCATTTCCCCACGGAATATTAACAAATTTTTCAGTTTTCGGTTTAAGGGAGATAACCACTATTCAACTTTCACTGTTCAATATACATATTGTATTATACCAACTATCAAATTTTATATACATATACACATGCTGAACTACCTCCGTTCGATCCAAAACGATATGAAATGACACAAGGAGTATTGTAGTCGATACAAGAAAAACATTTGGCACAATGCGTAGTTATTATCATGAATATCATTGTGATATTTCCTATGAAGACTCTTGTCATTGTCCCGTCTTCATGAAAGATTAGCTTCGCGCATATTTCTGTATGTTAATTTTTATTACGATTAGCGTCGATTAGTAGACAATATCTAGAAAGTGAATCTATTTCATGAACAATGATACGAGTTGTGTTTCCTGGGTATCTCAGTATGGGTAACGAAATCAGAAAATGGCGATTCCCGCATTAGTAATGTATTCCAATGAACAAAGAGACACACATATAGGTAATTTGTAGTGATCGTCTCAATAATATAACTATGGTTTCTCGTTGATCGCCGCCAGAACAATTTTTCTTAAGTCAGCAGCTTTTTCCTTCGTTGACCGCAATCTCTCTTTCTTTTGACGCATTTTTCTCCTGAACATTCGTTCCCCTAGCAACAGTTCTCTGTAAACAAAACAAAGTCACAAATATATATCAAAATAACCAAAAAAGCTCAGATAATCCACATGCATTTTAAATCGATAATTTTGCTTTTCTGAATATTTTGTAAATAACGCTTACTAAAATGAAATCGTGGTAATCATTTCATATTTAAGTTCCGTAAATTGCTGCGGGCGTAATTACTTCTTTTCTAAACCGTATCTATTGCATATGGAAACAGCGTATACAGAAGAAATTGAGACCGATAATAAAGTTCGTGATGACAATTATGAATTTGAAATATGTTAGTCAAAATACCAGTTAACTCGTTATGCCTTATTATACAGGTTGTTCAGAGTGTATGAAATATTCCCAATCCTTTGTAAAACATACTCGGCTTATATTGGTCCAATGTCACAATGAGATATCATATTATGACGTGAAAAAAATCAATACTGAATATTAATATTCCGCAAATGTACCTTTAAAAGCCACATAACCTCTGATCATTTTTTGCAATTGTATGAAACTGCAAGCACTACAAATATTAGCAATTCATTTACAAATACAATCCGTAGCCAAGCTCTGCAAACAATAGCGATTTACTTACCTCAAAACACTACAAACATTAGCAATTCACCAATCATTACGACTGGAATCCAAACACTACCATCATTAGCGATTTACTTACCTCGATATACTTAAAACATTAGCAATTCCCCAACCAATACTACAGGTATCTAAACACTACCAACATAAGCGATCCGCTAAAAAAATGGCGACCGTCCACAAACATTACAAACACCATAGCTAGCCGATAAACCGATATTCCGGTTTATAACATCCTGTAACAAGACCACTCCAAACGACTGGTGAGAATAACGTGTCTTTTTAATTACAAAATAGCGCTATTCTGCATTTTTTGCAATGAGGTGTTAATTCTTTTAACAACTGATGTTAAAATGATTATAAAAATTACCCTTGGCTCTGAACAGCAAGCACATTATAATGTTTTCATGTGCCGATGAATTACATTTAGCAATCAATACCTAAAAACACACACTATGTAATAAGCTCCATATGCATGTTGTACTTACCCAATAATCGTTCAAGATTCCTTATCACGCAAAGTTTAAATTTGATAATACATAAATGGATGACGGTATATGCAATGCTCAGTATGAAGATAGAACCTTGAATTATAGCCATAGAGTATAAAGAGAGCATTAACCTTTGTGATTTCAGAATCCACATTGTTCGCGAACAGAGAATCGGTATTGTTTATTAAAAAGTTTAATGTATCTTTGCTATGGACGAAATCAATCTGACTACTTGTTTTTAAGTGAATCATATAATAAAAAAATAAAAATTAAGTCACTGCTACGATACGGATGTGAAAATAGTTTTTTTTACATCATTATTCAAATTGGGGAAATAACATAATATTGTGCATCGTAAGAACAAACTTACTTAAAGTCTACTTCTCCGTCACCGTCCACGTCCAGTTTATCGAGAAGGATGTCTAGCTGGTGTTCAGTTAAAGGAACCTCCGCAGTCTGGAATAAGGATAACAGGGAGTCTAATCAACATATCGTTAATATGTAATCACCGAAGACAGATACATAAAGACTTAAAGTTTGGCCAGTTTAAGAGAGACAAAAAACAACAAAAAAAAAAACCCAATATGACGACATTATAATTATAATCTAAATTCAATAAAATCAGATCAAAATATGACAAAATAGAAATTTAGTTGGTGATTCCTGAAAAGTACAACTTATTCATTGGCGACAAATTTAACGTTAAAGTAAAAGATTTAAAATCCAGATTTTAAGTGAGAGCAGTTCGAAGTGACAAAAACGTTGAATTTAGTCGACATATACTCTACAAGTTGTTTTCGATAATTATTTTAAAAAAAAATTGCTATTTTACAGGATGGAGTAAAATCGATAAAAAGACATCTTAGAAATACAATTAAAACAGAAACCAAAAAGTATCTTTATTGATTTCATTGGAAAATACGACCTCATAACTTCAAACCTTTGATTCAGCAGGGAAAATTTGAACAAAAAGCAAACTTCTTTATAATACTCTAAATTCAATATTTTTTACAAAATTTAAAGTGGCTAAGAAATGAAATTTACTTTAACCACTCTAGATAAACACTTTTCTAAGGAAATTGAATGTAAAGGAACAGTAAGGTAAAGCAAGTAGAAGAGATAGAGAGATAGAAAAAGGCATGTAACCTAATAGCAATGGCGTGAATCAGAAAGACATGAAAGCAAAACGAAAAGACAGCATCAGGATATCAGGAAAGATAAAACACAAAGTGAAAAGACAGTGAATCTTGCGTCGTTAAAGGTGAAAATCGCCGAGAATGTCAGCCTAGACATATGTGAAGGTTCTCCTAAAACAATACTTACAATCATCCCTTTCTTGAATTCATCCCGACTGATACTCATACTGTTATCCTTATCTAACCATTTCATAAGATCTATCACACGATAATTGTTGTCGCTCATGTACTTAAACAGTTCATACACAGCGTCCATGTTGCCATCTATGCCATCGACGGCAGTGGCCTTTAGGTCCCTCCGCTTTATAACAGGGCCGTGTGCAACCTCGAACGATCCCTTCGCTTGTAGCTCGTCAGCAATGGAGAAGAATTCTTCATCTACCTCTGTGTCCTTCATATAAAATTTCAAAATTCCAGGAAATGTTCTTGTTTAGCAAAAATATCAGAATGTTAATATATGTTCACCAGGGAGAAAAAGTGAACAGGCATAAAAATGACAACACAATAACGTGATAACGCTGTGAGTTCCGTAGAAAACATTTGATTTGAATATAAGTCTGTGCTGATGTGTTCTATTCGATATACCAGACAGTAAATACAACAAGCATCATAAAATGTGTTTAACCTGTGTTGCTTGTGTTTCTAGAAGAAAAAAAACTGTCGTCACTATTGGTTCTTTCATTCCACTTTCTTCGACAGACACCAAAGGGAATGAAATATCACTACGCCTACTTAGATGCTACTTTTATCAACAAATACCGGGATATTATCATTGAAGTAATAGGGTATAAAGTTCCAAATATTTTGTTTTAATTTGTTTTTTTTATAATTTGTTTTATTTAAATTAAATTTTGGATCTATGATTAGAATGAAATATTCATCTTCGTTAAGATCCTTTCATCTTTCATTCCCAGTCTCCAGTTTTTTTCAAAAAAGAATTAAATGACTGAAATAAAACAATAAAATGATTACTATTTGGAATGCATAGATCAAATAGTTATAGATCAGGGCTTCCATCACTTCATAGTAATGCTAACTTACCCCCATATCTAATGTATGAACTCGGCATGATTCTGATTGCTCTATTGCCTTCAAAATCACCAGTGCCATTTTTGGAATGATAAGATTTCCTCCAATCTGAAACAAATATTCGCTAGATGTAATTTTGCATTAGGAACATCAAAGAATATATTCGGGAGGACATTTTAACATATAAGAGAAAATCTATCATGTGTATTTTTGAATAAGAAATGACATAGAAAAACTTATTAAGTTTACATAAATTACCCTAATAATGGTCATTAAAAATCACATGTTTAATTTTTGTAATTTTATGTTGTTTTTCATTACTTTCAGAAAATAAATACAGCATCCTACCAGTCAAGTTTGACGTATCGACAAAGCACAAAGATAGATATCTTGAATTAAAACGAATTGTCATTGCTTTGTGTGTTGTACTGTATAACATTAAAATAAAATCATTTGAAATACAATGCAGGGACATTAAAGTTTCCTTTTGTAGACATTATTCTGCAGATGAGCAAGTATATTTCCAAATCATTGTATCATAACGATACACATATACAAACCTTATTAACCTGTCTTTGTTTGTGATCCAACATCTTTGGTACATGACTAATTAATCTCCTTTGTAATTAGATAATTTGATTAATAATACTAACAGATTTGTAACATATCCTATTTATTAATTATGATTAGTGTGTCTATACATCCATCAATACCCTGTATTAAAGTAGACCAATAAGCTAGACGATTACTTACTCTGAGGATTTCTAGTCCATCACTTTTCTGAACCCCTTTCATGAGGAAGCCGATGGCAGTGTCCCCTAAATGATTGTTAGATAAATCTAATTCCTTCAGGGTAGTGTTTTCTTTAAGTGTCACCCCTAATATAGCACAATCACCTGCCGTAAATCCGTTCCAAGAAATATCCAGCTTCCTTAGACCTATGTTTTTCTTTTGTAATAATGAAATGAAAGAATGTCATTACAATAATACGTTTTAATCACATGACGATGGTTTTGAGACACCGTCTTGGATAGTGTGTGTATTTAGGAAAACAAATTACTTTATTGGTTAAAGAAAAGAAAATTCCAAAATATTAACATAATCAAACTCAAATTCAATAGAACTAGGGCAAAATATGCTTCATTGACGTCCACCGCCATATAAACCTTGGTCAATCAAGGTAAGTAATGTCAGGTTCTCAACTGATAACTACTTATACAACAATAGAACCCACAGGCAAACTAATGAGCATCAAACACGCCTAACGTCATATCGCACAAAGAAACAGAACATTTCTCAATGAGATCACATTAACTTATATATAAAACTGATATACAAATGCACAAGAGGTATCTATCCTTGACGAAGTTATCATATGTGCTAATAAAAATGTAAAACCATATCATGATATAAAAAGCAAACTACATTGACAAATATTCATAATTAAGAAAACTGAGGCACCAACGATACAATATCAAAGCTTGTTGCCTGAAAAGATATTACGAGTATATCACAGTAATATCCCGCATGTCTGTCTTAAAGTGTTCCCTACCTGTAGACAGGCAGCTATAGATTTTGACCCATCTCCTCTGATATGGTTCCAACTCAGATCGATGATCCGCAATGTATCATTCTGGGCTATAATAAAAACAAGTACAATACAACAAGAACATCGTGATAAATTCACAAAATTATAAGTTACACATTAAGAAAAAATTCAGGAATATCTTTTTATCTCTGACAAAGAGAGACGTGCCACGATACTAGGTTGACCAAGGTTTAAGTAGGAGTGTTTATACATAATATCTACCTACCTAAAGCTTGAGCAAGAACGTATCCACCTTTTTCACCAAATTGATTATGACTAAGTATCAACTCCCGTAGAATCTTATTGTTCTGCAAGAAAATTCAAAGCAATGTCACGTTCATAAGTTTGATATAATTCCAAAAACAGAATGTTACATGGATAATAAAAGGCACTAGTCCTTTAATTCAATATATTTCATCATTTTCATATATCAGATAATTTTAGAACAACGTCAAGTAATTGTGTTTGATCTGACCCGTGTCATTATTCGAACGAATTAAAAGCCAAGCAACGAATTGTACGCATTTACTTATAAATTTTAAAATACTTGTCAAAAATCATTATAGTTTAATTAATGAATTAAAAGAATATCTTAAACTTACCAAAAAGATAATTCTGGATTCAGTTTTCGAAAGGATGAATGGACAAATGATGCATTTTGCAAAATCATTTACACTTCTCAAGAAACGGTATAACGAAAGCATAACTTGCCTAGTGTTTTTGAATGATCAGTGTGAACAATATTGCTGTTTGTTCACACTAATAATGCAAAACTTGTCAAATCATACTTACTTCTAGTAAGTCTGCTACTGTGTAAGCATCACTATCTACGAATCCACTCCCTGAATGGTTTATAAAAAGCCACATCAATTCAGCACATAGTTATATAAAACAGATAAAACAACTATGAATATAAATAAAAAATCACTCAAAGCTTTAATACAAATGTAACTATCACTGCTTTAAATGAATCCGGCTTTTCTCTTTTTTATTAGATGGAAGTTTCTTCATCCAAACATGTTTTTCTATCGGTAATTAGGTTCACATTTTTATTGTGCTTTTAGGTTAAGGAAGCCAGCTAATGTATGTCATTTTTTTCCTTTTAAGAAAAGAGAACCTTATTTCTTTCATTACTTCATATATTCATAATACAGTTTATTGTCTTTTTCTGAATCTCTTTTTAAAACATCAGAAGTATTTTTTCTTAATCTGGTGGAATACGACCTTGGATTATTATCAGTAAATGTAATATTAATGATTAATCACCTACCTGTCAGATCTAAAGACTGTATGTAAAAGTTGTTCTTCATCATATCAGTAATTGCACATAATCCTTCCTTTAATACTAAATTCTCTGCTAAACACTGAAAGGTAGGTACATATAAACATTTAGCTTCAAGACTCCGATAAGATATTATCATATACATAACAGAAAAGATTGAATAAGTTTCAAATGTCTGGTTTTGAGATTACAAATACGTGTGCCCTTTGTGTGACGTCATATTTAAATATAGTCAGATCTTTTTCATTTCGTGTGAGATTTTATTAAACGAACCTTAGAATTATAAATTTTTGCGAGCTTTGGTGGGAAAAATATAAAACTTCGAGACGAAATTTTCAAATAAAAATGTGAAGGACAAAATCAAACAGATGCAACCATTCTATTTTACCATATCAATTAACGATGTAACGTCATTGTAGAAATACGACGATCGATGTATGAGTGGTGCAGCAAATGAAAACCGCTGCAGGGCACATTACACTCGTGACATATGAACAAAAAAATCCAACATGGGCGAATTCACTGGATAACAGAGTTTGTGATAAAACACAATACCAAAGCGAGAACAGTCAGGAAAAATAGATTTTTTCCCCAAATTAACCCAGATATTAACAAGTCCCGGAATGCATTATATAAAATTATTCTGTAAAAAACACCTTATGTCCTCTTTATAGATGTATTATATAATGGCGACTTACAACGTCTGTAATATTATGATTCACTTCGAGCATCTGAGCAAGGCTTTTCGCTCCTTCAGATCCAATTCCGTTGTCTTCTAAATCAAGACTAGTCACTGTCGGATTATGCTAATATGAAATGAAAGGTTGAAGTATTACAGACACGCTTCATAGTTGTCTATGATAAGTAAGGACATAGCTTATAATGGTCTGGACATTACTTGAGCAGTGTCCAGAAGTTCATTAATTATAAATTATAAATTCACAGTCTAATTACAATGCATGGACAGTGATCAATTGAGTGTGATACAAAGCAAAGTTATATCATAGATTGACACTACACATGAATGTAATCAGTCATTGCTCTTGTTGACTGCACATGTACAGGATATCTGCAAGCATGGAAGTTTAAAAAAAACAGGTAACTTATCCAATACGTCTTGCATTTGCCTAGGAATTTCGACATCATGGTAGCAGTAAAGAATTAGAGAGAGAATCACTTAAATATACTTGTGTTTATCATGTTAGACAGGTAATGTAGGAATGTTTTATATCGAATTTGAAAGAGTTTACTGAAAATATGTATTTTTATTTTATTTTACAATAAGCGAGCAGTCATACTCACGACCAAAGCTATGGCTAGAGCATCAGCACCTTTGGGGCCGAGGGAGCGACACCGCAGTTGGACAACAGGACTACATAATTGTTGTGTGAGAGAGCGAACTGGGATGACTCCTACTTGTCTACATGAATCTGTGTACATCTGGCGAATTGCGTGAGAGGTCTGTTCCTCCTCGGGAATCACAGGAACAGGTTCCACTAGAAATATAATGATTGGATTTGCGTTACTTCTACCGGCAATCGAAAACGCGATGAGAAAACAATTGATGATAGATGTTTATACCACGACAATACATTTATTATATTCCACCCCTTTCTATATTTTTGGAAATATAATCCTCACGCTATGGAGTGCCTTTGTTCTTTCGATCAATTAGCATTCCAACTGTTTTATTCAATATACAACCGGAAGAGCAATTTTGATAAATAAATACGTACCATCAGACATTATGTCATATCCAGTGAAGGTAAACTCCTTTTTAACTCTGAGCTGAAGAAGTTCATTTGGGGGAATGCTATTTGTAATGTTCTGTTTCCTTTGACTAGACGTTTGTGTTAAGTTTGATGATGTTCTAGATGCAGGCGGTGGAGTTTTCGTTGTGATACCCTGCTTAGGTTTTGAGGTTGCTTTCAACGAATGAGAACTAAGAAAAAGAGTAGCACTTCTTTTTCCAATCTGAACGTTTGTTGCCTCTCGCTTCCCTTTCGCTAATGTTTCTGGCGTTTTTGTATCCACTTCCGGTTCCGGTGATTGTTGAATTTCACTAATATGATTCTGGTCTATGTTTGAGCTCTCCCTAGAGGCAACAGGTGATTTGAAACTGCCTGTTTCTATATATTGCCCTACACCATGCTGGTTGTCTGCTATTTGTGATCCATCAGGCACTTCTACCTCTCCCTCGGTATCCATTTTGTTCCCCTGAAAGTTAAAGATAAAGATCAAACACTGTTAAATCACAAGGGAATATCTAAAACTGTACGGCCTTAAATAGAGTCCGGTTAAGCATTTCTGTGAAAGATCGCTAAAAAAGAAAGAAGGAGGAAGATGAGGAGGAGTAGCAGCAGCAGGACCAGGAGTTTGATGAGAAGAACTGACTTCTGTTCTTAAATCTTAGTTTGTTTTTTGAGTTTACAATCATACGCCACTGTGTTTTGACCGACTTGCTGCGTCAAGATTAAGTGATAATCATGTCCCCGTCGCGTCTAATCGGGTTACTGTTATAGAATGTTCCTTATGCATTAATGATATTGTTTGGATATGCAGACTCGACAAGTAGCGTGTGCTCTGTCTGATCCCGTAGTAAGGTACTAAGACTTTGTAGTGGTATTCGTTAAGCCATATTATCAATTATATTGAATGTATTCATCACGTCACCAATCAACCTGAAACCTGACAGCTGAAGTCTTTTGTGTACCATCCAGGCCCTACAATTATAAACACTTTGAAATGTTTTCGAGTGTTTTGTCTGTTTACATAGGAATTATTAAGTAAACTCAAACAATTATACACAAGTTTGAACATTTTCTCTAATAAAGAGTTATTTTTTATCATTTAGTATTTGGACGTGTAATCAAAATGTTATACAATCTGTGGTGACATAGGATATGTAAGTTAATAAATATAGTGTGTATGATTAAATATCTGTTGTAGTAGCCATTTATCACACAAGGTATTATTATGTTATGTATATAACTATACCACGAATAACCATATAATGCCGTTTATAGAGTTTATTCACCACACACAAATTTCATTATTTGGTGTCAAAATGGGAATATATAATTTTAACCATATGATTTCACCAATGAGTCAACTAAACATACGATATATAAATCTTTCTTTGTTAAAGTTTACCAGTGGGCTGTAAGCCATGTTACCTTTGTGTAGTAACTATATCTCAGGCTCCGATACAATACAGTACCATACAATATACATTAATACGTTAATAGTACAATACTATTCAGTATATTAATACGATCAATGGAGACACTATTTTCACACAATATCTTTATATTGCTATCATTAGTATTAACATGTCTCATTGGTAAATGGTATATTTGTGTCATTAAGAAAATAAAAGGATAATTTTACATGTAGCACGTGTTTTTACATTGTAGATCTTCACAGTAAATACTATAACATGAAGATATTTACACAGTTAATTTTATATTATAAACCGAGAAAGAAACGAGCATTTCTAGGCAGTGTCAATAATGTATCACAAGCAGATCATTGATGAATGATTAAGTGTTATAAATAATACTAAAAAATCTTATCTTACCATCGTTCTGGCTAGAGATGATCGCTGTTATACTAAAAATCCTGGCAGTGCAGTTAAAGATCGCATTTAACTATGACATCGTCCCCCATAAAGAATTGAAACTTTGCGGCTGGGATTTTAACTAGCACAAGGTCGATATGATGAAAAACATTGACCTCGTTTGACCGCTGACCACTGATAAAGTCAATAAGAAGTAAATGCTTATGACCATCAGACTCTCACATAAATATAGTAAATAGCGCTCCTTATCAGAGATCCAATCATTCGACTCTACCGGAGTAAATTAAACCTTCTACCCCCCTTTAGACCAGTGTTGAAACAACCAGATCAATCAGTGGCAGAGTCCATCTTAGCAGCTGAGGAAGTATAGGAGTTAAATGGCTTTAATAATTCTCAGGAACATTACTAGAAAAGCTAGCAAATATTGATCCGTAAGTAACGAACGCTTATGATATTGTCTTCAAGGTTTTAAAACCTATCAATCAGGGTATCTATTACTACCTACAAGGATATGTTTCGGTCAAAGCAGGGTACTTTGTCTAGAACAAAACGAAAGCAACGACAAGTTAGAATCTTAATTCAAAGCACATGGCGAAGGAATGTTTTTAGTATACAATTATTGCATATGAGCCAGCGTGTACTCTTATTAAACTTAAGTTTAAAAATATAATCCTAACTGATTTCTTGTGTCACGGTTCTATAACCTAAAAAAAACATACAAATGTTCGTATTTCTTGTATTCTCATTATTTATGCTGATAAAAATATTAGGAACTAGAAATGTTTGCTCCAAACAGGATGAAATATCTCTCCATTTAGCTAAATATTTTTAAACAAAGACAATATTTTCGATAATGTGTATGATAAGCGTGAAGATTTCAACTGAAGTACTGTTAAGAGAGATGCAGGTTGATGTTGATGAAGATTATGGATAAGCTGTATGTTCGCCATCATGAACCAAGATGTTCGATACTAGATGTAAACGTGGCTTTCATCTGATAAACATACATTGTACATGTACTTGAGTTGACCAACTTACATGACGGGCGATACCGATAAAGCAGAAGACGCTTACCCTTCTGGGAAACTTGGTCTTATTCCATTTTGCTTTTTCAAGTGTCTTCTTGTAAATCTTTCTATTGAAAATATTTTGCCATTGTTTCAACAAATTTGATTTTGAACTAAGGTAATTTAAGCATATTGGTATATTCTTGTCGTTTTTGTACCCTTGAAATGCCATCTCCCGGAGATCTTGTTTTTATATAGTTAGGATGTATCATCTGATTACTTGTCCACTAATTTCTTAACATATTTTAATGTAAAATCTTTATTAAATATATGACAAATTAACAAAGAATTGTATTTAATAGTTTGCGGAATGATTAGTTAAAATATGATTAAAAAAAATAAAATTCTGTGTAACTACGATCGACATTGTTGTTTTGGTCTTGACTATACCTCATTGTTATGTTTTGGTCCTTGATAATACTTCATTGTTTTTGTATTTTGTGATTGGGTGAAACTTATTATTGTGCTTTGAGTTTGACTTTACCTCATCATTGTATTGCGTATTGTTTCTACAATATCTTTTGTCTTTGTGTGTTTTCTCCGCGTTTTATTTCATTGTGAGTTACGTGCTTGGACAAATGTGTTAACTGATTGCTTTGTGAAGTTTTTAGTTGAGAAGTAGATTGTTTGACTCATGGCCACCTCGAGCTTAGAACTCGTGGTCTTCTGCACCTTCATGTAGCAGAAAAAAACCCGTATTGTAGTTTTACACGCTATTGGTCCCCAAATAGTGGAGTAGCGATGTAATGGTCAGTAACAAGGTATAACCTATACATTCACAGCCAAAACCTCTTCTAATGATAACGTAAATATTATGTGTAAGCTATGTGTGTAAATATACAGTAAAACTGTCTATGAAGTGAACAGAGAAATGGGACTTTTATAGACAATGATTACGAACATGTAATCTTTACATAGAGATGACCATATACTCAGGTTTGGTTTTACTAAACCAAATCTTTATAGTTACATATATATTTGTTTATGAAAACGATAATCTATTAACAAACAGTGATACAAACACTCTTGAAGTTAGTTATTTCGTTTTGTTTTTAACGACATAAGCGATTTTATGATAAAAAGTATACATGTACGTAGATGAGATTAAAACTGACAGAGAGAAATTGAATGGGTCGCTTATGTTATTGTATCTGGTAACAAAGCATGACAAAGTACACGAAAGTATTGACTAAATAAGTTTGGATAGATTTTTATCTTTGTTCTTTGATTGATTCTGTTTATTGATTTACATACTACACATAGAAAAAGTATTTGGTATTTCAAACATACGTCATTGTAGAAAAAAAACTCAATATAACTTTGTAATTACCAATAATCGATCTGGTGATTGATTTTTGGTCAAAAAAATATATATTAAATTAAAACGTAATATAATTGTATTTTAATTATCAGATCCCAGGTGAAATTATTTTTCAAAACAGAATATTTACAACTTCATTTGTTTCTCATTTCTGGAAGATTGGTTTCAAAATCGTGACTTTTCATTACGACTCGACAAACCAGAAGTTAATTTTGTTTTTCTCGTTGTGAAATAACTATGTGTACTGATGTATGATAACATATATTGGTCTGGACTGACTGATCAATACCATAGATCTCAGAATCGTAGGGTGACAGGTGGAGAGATGGGAAAGAGAAATATAGAATCCCTACAATGATTGGTGTCCAGAGAAACACTGGGTGGGTAAACATATATCACAAAGACAAAAGTCATATTATGATAATTCACTACCAGGGCGAGGTGAAACATGTTATAAGATCCAGCAGAGAGTCAGTAGAGAGTCAGTGTGAAACCTGAAATAAGTCCAATATAGAGTCAGTGTGTAACATGAAATAAGTCCTATATAGAGTCAGTGTGAAACCTGAAATAAGTCCAATACAGAGTCAGAGCGTAACCTGAAATAAGTCCTATATAGAGTCAGAGCGTAACCTGAAATAAGTCCTATATAGAGTCAGAGCGTAACCTGAAATAAGTCCTATATAGAATCAGAGTGTAGCCTGAAATACAGGGTCACTGTGAAATCATGAATGTCCAGTACAGGGTCGACATGACACCTTGGATATGTTCAGTACATGGGCGATGTGAAAAATTGTATAAGGTCAAGTACTGAGTAGGTTTAAAATCTGAAATATGGACAATACAGTGTCAGTGTGAAACATTGAATAAGTCCAGTTCAAGGTTAAAGTGAGACATTGAATAAGTCCAGTACAGGGTCAATGTGAGACAGTACAGGGTCAATGTGAGACATTGGATAAGTCCAGTACAGGGTCAATGTGAGACATTGGATAAGTCCAGTACAGGGTCAATGTGAAACATTGGATATCTAGTACAGGATCAATGTGAGACATTGGATAAGTCCAGTACAGGGTCAATGTGAGACATTGGATAAGTCCAGTACAGGGTCAATGTGAGACATTGGATAAGTCCAGTACAGGGTCAATGTGAGACATTGGATAAGTCCAGTACAGGGTCAATGTGAGACATTGAATAAGTCCAGTACAGGGTCAATGTGAGACATTGGATAAGTCCAGTACAGGGTCAATGTGAGACATTGGATAAGTCCAGTACAGGGTCAATGTGAGACATTGAATAAGTCCAGTACAGGATCAAAGTGAGACATTGAATAAGTCCAGTTCTGAGTGTAGGTGAGACATTGAATAAGTCCAGTACAGGGTCGGTGTTGAACCATAAATAAGTCCAGTATGAAATGGAACATTAAGGGATTCTAGTAAAGGAACAGACCACAGGTATTTCAGTTCAATACACATTAAAAATAAAATATTATCCACGTTTAGTATACTTATTGTGTGTGATTTTCTGACATACTTTTAAATAATGTTATTTACGTCTTTCGTGACATCCATGAATACGTATAGCCAGCACAATCTCGAACCATTAATTCCACACGTTTGAAGATCAATAGTAACGAATACTATTACTCTATCAGTAATTGGGCCAATTTAACATCCCTAGTCAAAATCATTCGGTATGGTTAATCTGTTTAAATATCACATGACAAGCGGAATATAACGTCTTTGTAATCTCAGCAATTAACTGGTCGTATAAACAGTTTTATTTGTATGGCTGTTTTAACTTTTAAAATATACAATTTCAATACACTAGGCTTTACGTGCACATTCATGTGTTCTCGTTTCTTGTTTCCGAATGGTCTTGTCTGTTTACGTCATGAATAGCTCAAGGTGACACAAAAATGTTCAGATCAACCGACGATTTATGTCTGTCAAAACATAGCAACTTCGCTATATCAACGATTGTAAATCGTAAATAAGATAATTAAACATTAAGTATGTTGGAATTAAATATTCGAGAAAAATTTAAAACACGACTGATAAATGCACTACAATAAACACGTAAATATACATTGTCACTGATATCGGAAAGGTATTTCGGCTTTCTGGTATTGTAATAAATTTTCAATTTGTGTTACATATAATTTCAAACCGCTAATACAATAAACAATAAACAGTTGAAAAAATAAAAGAAAAATATTTTGTCTAACATGAAAAAAGATGCATAATAGTATAAGAATCATAGGTATTCTTATGTAAATTGGGTTTAAACTAAAAATAGAAGTGGCAGTAGCTGACGTCAGAGCGATTTCGTGTTAAATTTAAATTGATACGTTCATGACAATTTTTTATGGTAAATTTTGACCCCTGGGAGCACCAATATGTCAGGGTACTAGGCAACGAGGAAACACTATACACGTGTTTACATTAATAAAATAATTAATATATCATTATCATAATTTCATACAGATTATCATTGACACGTTAAAGCGAAGAACTGACCTGTGTTTGAAAATGAAAATTTCCCATGATGAGTTATTTCCGCACAATCCAAAACCGATCAAATCACAACACCGTCAGGCGGAACCACTAGTCACACGTGGGTGCTTCACACAGCCATTTCTCTATAGTTTTCTACAGACTATTTTGTCACACGAATTCTAATCCGTTCACGTCTTACATATCATGTCTATACCGTCTGATTTGCTTGATTGGCCTTATAGTAGAGGAATTACTCTGTATTTTATCGATATATAGAGAGTTTAGTAAATGTTTAACTCCCACAAAAATGGCATTTATCGATGTATGATCTCGGAGAACCCCGTGGGCAATTTATATGGAATTCTTTGTCGACCTGGTCTTACAGTCATTCAGAAAAAAGGAGTGTTATATATCGGTAAGAAAACGGCGTATAGCCATTTAATTTGTTTCTCTTTTACGTCGAGGTAAACTTGTTAACAGTCAGTCCGTAATCCACGAACAGTTGGATCGTGACACGGACAAAGGTCTTGACTTTATAGATTGGTTAATGGTATATCATCGCGGTCACTCACGCGGCACAGAATAAAAATAAAAATATTTATGTTGGCTTAAATACACGTATTTTATGTAGGTGTGTGATGTCTTATATATGTATACAAATCGGGTCATTTTGTACCAGCTAAGCAACAGGAAGGCAAGAAATAAAAATGTTATGTATTTTACCCAAGTGATAAACACAACAGCTGATGAAATACCCATTAAATGTATTATGTGTGTTAGCTGGAGCCGGTAAGATTAAGACTGGCTAGTATATAAGACTATTCAAAATAAACCCGGTGATCTGTTATTTTACAGGTTCTATTACGTCACTTGATTTTTCCTTCATCAATTGTAGTCATGTGACCGCTATTGATCTTTAATGCGATTAAGAAACGATTTAAGTGATTAAGTGATAGCGTTATACTGGACAAGAAAACCATTACCGACGTAATTCGGAATCAAGAAACAATTCCTAACATTATACTGAATAAGGATGTCATGTATATATTATATTATCATTATATGATATATTTAATCATGTAGTTAATCATTACCTCGCCATTCGTGATGTTTTACCTGATCTAGTAACTATGGTGATGCTTTACCTGATCTAGTAACTATGGTGATGTTTTACCTGATCTAGTAACTATTGGTGATGCTTTACCTGATCTAGTAACTATGGTGATGCTTTACCTGATCTAGTAACTATGGTGATGTTTTACCTGATCTAGTAACTATTGGTGATGTTTTACCTGATCTAGTAACTATGGTGATAATTTACCTGATCTAGTAACTATTGGTGATGCTTTACCTGATCTAGTAACTATGGTGATGTTTTACCTGATCTAGTAACTATTGGTGATGCTTTACCTGATCTAGTAACTATGGTGATGCTTTACCTGATCTAGTAACTATGGTGATGTTTTACCTGATCTAGTAACTATTGGTGATGTTTTACCTGATCTAGTAACTATGGTGATAATTTACCTGATCTAGTAACTATGGTGATGCTTTACCTGATCTAGTAACTATTGGTGATGCTTTACCTGATCTAGTAACTATTGGTGATGCTTTACCTGATCTAGTAACTATGGTGATGCTTTACCTGATCCAGTAACTATTGGTGATGCTTTACCTGATCTAGTAACTATTGGTGATACTTTACCTGATCTAGTAACTATGGTGATGCTTTACCTGATCCAGTAACTATTGGTGATGCTTTACCTGATCTAGTAACTATTGGTGACGTTTTACCTGATCTAGTAACTATTGGTGACGTTTTACCTGATCTAGTAACTATTGGTGATACTTTACCTGATCTAGTAACTATTGGTGACGTTTTACCTGATCTAGTAACTATTGGTGATGCTTTACCTGATCTAGTAACTATTGGTGATGCTTTACCTGATCTAGTAACTATGGTGATGCTTTACCTGATCTAGTAACTATTGGTGATGCTTTACCTGATCTAGTAACTATTGGTGATACTTTACCTGATCTAGTAACTATGGTGATGCTTTACCTGATCTAGTAACTATTGGTGACGTTTTACCTGATCTAGTAACTATGGTGATGTTTTACCTGATCTAGTAACTATTGGTGATGCTTTACCTGATCTAGTAACTATTGGTGATGCTTTACCTGATCTAGTAACTATTGGTGACGTTTTACCTGATCTAGTAACTATTGGTGATGCTTTACCTGATCTAGTAACTATGGTGATGTATTACCTGATCTAGTAACTATGGTGATGCTTTACCTGATCTAGTAACTATTGGTGATGCTTTACCTGATCTAGTAACTATTGGTGATACTTTACCTGATCTAGTAACTATGGTGATGTATTACCTGATCTAGTAACTATTGGTGATGCTTTACCTGATCTAGTAACTATTGGTGATGCTTTACCTGATCTAGTAACTATTGGTGATGCTTTACCTGATCTAGTAACTATTGGTGACGTTTTACCTGATCTAGTAACTATTGGTGATGCTTTACCTGATCTAGTAACTATTGGTGACGTTTTACCTGATCTAGTAACTATTGGTGATGCTTTACCTGATCTAGTAACTATGGTGATGTATTACCTGATCTAGTAACTATGGTGATGCTTTACCTGATCTAGTAACTATTGGTGATGCTTTACCTGATCTAGTAACTATTGGTGATACTTTACCTGATCTAGTAACTATGGTGATGTATTACCTGATCTAGTAACTATGGTGATGTTTTACCTGATCTAGTAACTATTGGTGATGCTTTTCCTTGTCTTGTAACGATGTCAGTACTGGCGATTTTTCAACTGATAGCTGATAGTTTAGGTAACTTACAACTCATACATTTGCTGTAAGATATATTTGTACTTTTGATTATTTTAACATTCCGAAGAGATCCTAATTTTTTCTGCTACATCTATATTTGATAAAGCAGTACCAGGTGATCGATTGTCTTAGATAGTATCTATGACACGGTATCTAAATAGCATATAAGTACCTACTTATCTATACATTATATATGGTAATGGTCGACTGACATGTTCACAATGGTGACCATGTTACTAATATGAGTAAACAGGTAAGTTATTATCCCACGCCTCAATGAAGATGTAGTCGTGTTTTAAACTTGTACAAATCCTTTAAGAAGAAATCACTAATATATTTATATATTTGAATATAGGATGACTCATCCCATAAAGTTATTTCATACAAGAAACTGTTCCATCGAACATCGGAAACTACACTGAAGACATCATTTTTTATCAAACTGATGTCTTAGTATTATACATCTTATATGATTACGTCACAGTTTCCCTTCAAAAAGAAAAGGATATAGAGAAACAGTTATAAGAGGGAGGTATTGAAACTTTCACCAGTTTTGTACTTACGGTCTTGAAACTATCACCAGTTTTGTACTTACGGTCTTGAAACTATCGCCAGTTTTGTAGTAACGGTCTTTAAACTAACACCAGTTTTGTACTTACGGTCTCGAAACTATCTTCAGTTTTGTACTTACGGTCTCGAAACTATCTTCAGTTTTGTACTTACGGTGTCGAAACTATCGCCAGTTTTGTACTGACGGTGTCGAAACTATCAACATTTTTGTACTTACGGTCTTGAAACTATCACCAGTTTTGTACTTACGGTCTCGAAACTATCTTCAGTTTTGCACTTACGGTGTCGAAACTATCACCAGTTTTGTACTGACGGTCTCGAAACTATCTTCAGTTTTGTACTTATGGTGTCGAAACTATCACCAGTTTTGTACTGACGGTGTCGAAACTATCTTCAGTTTTGTACTGACGGTCTCGAAACTATCTTCAGTTTTGTACTTACGGTGTCGAAACTATCGCCAGTTTTGTACTTACGGTGTCGAAACTATCTTCAGTTTTGTACTTACGGTGTCGAAACTATCGCCAGTTTTGTACTGACGGTGTCGAAACTATCAACATTTTTGTACTTACGGTCTTGAAACTATCACCAGTTTTGTACTTACGGTCTCGAAACTATCTTCAGTTTTGTACTTACGGTGTCGAAACTATCACCAGTTTTGTACTGACGGTCTCGAAACTATCTTCAGTTTTATACTTATGGTGTCGAAACTATCACCAGTTTTGTACTGACGGTGTCGAAACTATCTTCAGTTTTGTACTTACGGTCTCGAAACTATCTTCAGTTTTGTACTTACGGTGTCGAAACTATCGCCAGTTTTGTACTTACGGTGTCGAAACTATCTTCAGTTTTGTACTTACGGTCTTGAAACTATCACCAGTTTTGTACGTACGGTCTTGAAACTATCACCAGTTTTGTACTGACGGTGTCGAAACTATCACAAGTTTTGTACTGACGGTCTCGAAACTATCTTCAGTTTTGTACTTATGGTGTCGAAACTATCACCAGTTTTGTACTGACGGTGTCGAAACTATCTTCAGTTTTGTACTTACGGTCTCGAAACTATCTTCAGTTTTGTACTTACGGTGTCGAAACTATCGCCAGTTTTGTACTTACGGTGTCGAAACTATCACAAGTTTTGTACTGACGGTGTCGAAACTATCTTCAGTTTTGTACTTACGGTCTTGAAACTATCACCAGTTTTGTACGTACGGTCTTGAAACTATCACCAGTTTTGTACTGACGGTGTCGAAACTATCACAAGTTTTGTACTGACGGTCTCGAAACTATCTTCAGTTTTGTACTTACGGTGTCGAAACTATCGTCAGTTTTGTACTGACGGTGTCGAAACTATCTTCAGTTTTGTACTTACGGTCTTGAAACTATAACCAGTTTTGTACTGACAAAACACTTAACACCTACATAATTGTTGAGGCTGTTTGATCCTATAATTGGTTGTTTAAAAAGTGATGTAAATATCTAAAAATATAAAGTGTTATGGTGTAAATAGACTTCATTCCTTATTCACAACCTGACAACAGTATTACTGTTTACATACAGTAACCAGTGGATCATAAAGCGGGTAAGGAACCAGAAAATTGTATGAGAACGTGGGCAGAGCTTAAATCGATTGTTATCGATAACAAAACAATTTTGAAAATAGATCACCTTTTTTTATGAAAAAATAACATTGTTTTGCTTTTAGTTTCTTGGAAGAGAGGATCTTCAAATCTTGGCATGGTGAAGACAGAGGACAAAATCTTTATATCAAATGGAAGATTGACGAGTTCAATAGAAAATCCGCTACCAATACAGCTTGTACACAAGATATTGAGATGTTTTCAGATCATCATTTCGAACACACATCATGCATAATAATTTTCATAACCCCGTTTCTCGTTATCATTAGTGTTTCATTTAACGGTCAACATTATACACTATTCACAACACGGGAAGTGTTAACTTACGAGAAATTACTCGTTAAATATAATATATAAATATAAGTAAGGTATGACTACAAGGATTGCGGATGGCATACATTAGACGTACCTCACATTAATACGGATATGTTATATCTATGTAGACATAAGGGCCACTTTATTTTAAGGTTTTCAAGATTTTTATTCACTCGGCCACTTTAAGTGTAGAACAAGAGGTCACCTATTTGAAGTACAATTTACAAATACTTGCATCAATGTCTGTTATAGCAATAATTAAACTAAGTAGGCAAATCTTCATTATTAACTACATTTGATTATCATCTGAAGGTACATTAATAAACTAAACAAGTTACAAACGCAACTATTGCACGCAGTAAAAAGTTTTCCCATAAATTAAAGTAGAAAGTGCATTATACTGATTTTAATGATAAATGTAGCGTTGATATACTTGCATGTACAATCATCGCCCCATTATCTTTAGATTACAGAACAATAGATATAGATAATTATCATCTTACCTATAGGTCAATCGAAATACCCCTGTATCATACAATATACTCATACAATTACATCGACTACACTGTAGACAAGTAAAAATACCAATTCATTCGGTACTTGTTTTGCGTGTTTAAATTTTTTGCAAAATATTTATCTGATTTAGCTATATAGTGTGATTTCTTAATCAATTTGTAATTATCCTAATTTCGTTTTTGACAAAGACCAGTTCGAGGTTTCTGTAACCATACTTTCAGTAATGTGACCACTTTACAGATTATTAGTTACGCTTCAATAAACATGAATGAACGCTTATCACGTCAGAGACCAGTACTATAGGGATGTCAGATACCAATTAGTACAACTGATAATAGCAAAAAAATCTTTTTGAATAAATGTATTCTTACTTTTAAATAAACGTTTCTTTCTTGACGTCACATGATTATCGAGATGCATCAAACTTGTCGTGACGTTCCAAGGTACAAATCTTATTTTTCAACGATCTTCGATATAAAAAATATATTTCTTAAAAAGTGTTTATAATATCTGTCAATTCCAGAATATGCGTGCTGGTTTTCTGCATACAAACAACATGAATTTAATTGTAAATGCTTATTATTTGCGAACATTTTCTAAATAATTTGATTTTTCATACAATGGTGAAAATGTTCTCTTTAACAAAACTCTTTTCAAGTAAGAAGCCACGAATCCGTCACATTAATCACCAGTCATCGTGCTCGTGTCTATCAAATATTCTTATCGTGAACAATAAAACTATCCAGCTCGAAAACTGTAAATGAATTTAGAATGAAAGACCACTTTAAAGTAACAAATAACGGGGAAATAACTTTGTTTAAGGGAAAAAGGCGGGGAAATAATGCAAATATATGAATATAACTGAGTATGATATCTTAACAGCCATAAGATAAATGTGACAGCAATAGTAAAAATTATATTTCTAAAAGTCGCAAAGTTACACAATAATAATAATTTGAAACAATCGAGATTAGTGACAATATTATATTTCTTAAAGCATATGTTAAATAACGATCTGTATAAAATTTAACATTAAGATATTTTCAAGTTGTATTTCCAATAGCAATAGGTTAGCTGTTTAAACATTTTACATTCCTTAGCGTGGCTAGTGAGCAGAACGAAATTGGCTTTGAGTTAGGGGAGTTAATACAAGAATAATACTGGTTGATTAGCTGTTTCACCTGTTAAAGATCTACAATAAATATTAATGACAAATACATAACTTAAAAATCAAATAACAAAATCATTTCAACATAGAAATTAGATATCCAATTCCTCTTCTGCTTTATGTAATCCATGCTAATGGTAATGTATAGTTATCGTATTATGGCAGAGTACATTGTGAAATTATATGATTTCCGAGATATGGTCTATGCTTTAAATGGTCTCAGGCTTCAAATTTTGCTGAGTATCAATATCAATATTGAACAAGAACATCATTAATAATTGGTCTAATGAGCATATAATTGAATAACGTGAAATGTAATGATTTCCAGAAATACCCTTAATGGGACAATAAAGGAATTAGGTAAATAAAAAACATGTAAAATGGATAAAAATATATCTTAAATGTAAAAGTATTTGAAGAATTGTATTGTATAAAAATGAATAATTAAAACATGTAAATACGCACAAATATGAATTTCTACATGAAAAAGTAATAATAAACAGCTTACCAACAAGAACCTGTGGGTATATACGGGTGTATTAGATGTACAGTAAAACATAAATTACACGCTTACCACAGATCTGCAGAGAGCCATTCATGTTGATTTGTGATTGAACTCATTTATCAAGAAAACAATGCAATATGTCCTTAACTAGAAGGTTGTGAAGGTTCACATGTGCATTGTCTTATTCACAATCGCCACGTGTTGAACTTCGATACCAGTATACAGAACTCCTCAGCCGAAGTTTTGGGGGAGATGTAAAGATAGCTTATAAGTAATCAATAAGTTGACAGGTAAGTGATCTATCTGTGTAGACTTGATCAACATATAATTTATAGTTATGAGAAGGAAGAAGTAGCTGTGCTACATTAATTGAAAATATGTCATTTAAATACTTCTGTGATTTCAATGGCGCTTGGTAAATGTTCAGCAGAGCCTGTCAGTTTGTCAGTTAGTTAAAATCTGAGGATGAAAGACTTGTTTAGTAAACAAACAGGGCAATGAAAAGTTTAAATTGAACCACAGGGCATTGTAACAGGCCTGTATAACGCTAAATACGCATATAATACAACTATGTATCCCTCACAGTTTAACGGCGGGACATCAAAGAAGTTTATCATCTACCAAACCTATGGATACCGCTAGTGGTCAACATATAGACATAGCACCTGGCGATTACATTGTGATGTACCACATTAATATATATTGATAGGAAGACTTGACTTTTATGACATATATATATATATCACCACACATGATAAAATTGTGGGATAATGATTTCTTGAATACAACACTATTTAAGCGTGAAACCATTATCATAAACTATATCAGCATACACAGCTAGAATAAATTCATATATTCATAATTATGATGTGATCAGCTGACTATTTTTTTTCAGATCAAATTGTGAATATATTGGTGTTAATGGAAGAACATCAAAGATATTGATGTACACTTCGTATATAACAGAATATATATAGGAGTAATTTAGCATATAAAGCCAATATAAGGCCAATATAAGCCGAGAGAACCAACTCACATCTATGAAAAAAACAGATCGTTTAGAGAAAATGCTTCATTTTGTTTGTATATATAAATATTTAGTATAAACTGAAAACGATAAATAAAACAAATGGTAGATAATATGAGACTATTTCAATATCTAAACGAATTTGGGCTCCCAAACTGTATTTCGCCATTCCAGTCCTTAAGAATGTAGATATGATATGGTGAAAAAATAATCAACAAGACTTCTGTTCGAAATATAGAAAGGCTCCATAGAATTAGATAAGGGAGTTAACTATATACTGATACACTTGAGATAACATGTTGTATAGGTATAGTCAAAACATTCATCATTAATCATGATCAAGTATGTAAGGATTAACAAGGATAAGCTACACGATAACTTACCTTTGTAAATCTAAGTATTTCTTCAATCCGATAAAAAGGCTAAAGTACATGTAATCAGTTTCAAATTGCTTGCAGCCCTTGTATATATACTTGTGACTCCAACATTGTTTATATTCTAGTATTCGAATGTGCAATTTTATTTTATGTACTCCGAATTGAACAAATGGTCAAGAACAAAATCCGAAATGTAACAAGCAATAGATAGAAAATGCCATAACGTTTAAGATCATGGCAAATGTTAAATAGATCTTGTGAATACAAAGATTAAACATTCCATGATGGACAGTAACTGTACATCAGTCCAGCGGATTCCGCTGAACACAATTAAGTTTTTCCACAGTTTTAAAGAATTGATTTACAGTAGTACTTTAAACAGTTTTGCTAAATATGAATTTCGTCTTAATATCGTTACGACATTTGCACACGTATCGATAATATGTTTACGGATACTTCAATGTTATTTTCAACACTAGTGGACATATCTAAAGGTGAAATTAAATTAGTCATTTAATGACTGATACAAAATAATTGTATTCAAAATAATGGAGTAGAGAAATACAAAAGTAAAAGAAACATTTGTATATTACAGGTAAAGTACAGGTAAATCTCGGGTGACAACTGAAGGTAATAAGAAAAAATATCAAACACCATGTCATTGTGTCATAAAACAATACCTACCTATTGTCTTTTAAACTGTAGGGAACTAGGGAATCTATCGCGTTTAGTAACCGTAAGGCATGAAATCACTATGATTTTAAAAATGTATATGGGATATAGCCTATTTTCATAAAAATCATTTTTTGGAGATAACAAATTGCATGATTGAACTGTAAGTCTTATCACTGTATTTCGTTTTTGATCGTTGACGAAAATCAAAACTTTGATAATTCGATTTTTTAAAAAAAAGTGAATAAATAAACAGATTGATAGAGAAAGGAAAAATAAAAAGAAGGTCTTTCCGATCGTTTGTAAGTTAAGTTGATCCACAATAATGGAAATTTAAATACTCATCAAAACATATATATATCATATTTGTAATACAAAATTACACTTGTCTGTTGTAAGATCATTTAAAAACATATCAAACTTCCATTCAAAACCGAGAAAACATTTTAAAAGGATATTTGTATGAAATATTGATAGTATAAACGCTTACCTGATTTTAATGAACCTGTTCCGAATTAATTTCTTTCCGAAATGGGATTTCCTTGTGCCACAACAGTCTCCACTTGGCTTATAACTGAAATCCACTTATTTTCTTAACTATGGATTTATACATAATATGGTTTAATTCACACTGCTTTATACTGTTAAATCAGACCGAATAAATAAACTGTACATTTAAAAGTACCTACAGCATTAACATTAAGTAAACAAAGAAGTGTTAACACACTACAGACCGTAAGTATTCTACAAAATGGGTCCTTTAGTGAATATCACATATCTATATAATCACAGTGGTAATTTCAATGCAACCACATTAAGAATTGTACAGGAATTTGAATCAGTTTACCCCAATTGAATGCACTGTTACTTTACTAACTAATCGTATAGCTACTTGAGAAATTGATAGCTAAGTTAAGATCAGATTTACGGAATACAAATAGAATCTACTTGTACTTGCCAAGGACGTGATATTAGTTAAGAATACAATTATTATCTCCATGTACGTCATAAGAAACATACGTTTAACCTGTAGTTCAGAAATAAAATCATACATTACCTCCTTAATAACCAATTTATACGATAACGTAATGGTATATCTTGATACGCTAAAACATTTACTGCAAAAAAAATATGCAATACGAATCGGCATAGTTATCGTTGTAAGATATTTATAAAATGTGAATTTCTTTGTATCAACGATGCTTCTATATGAGTTATGTTTAAATATTTAAAATTTAGTATGTATTTCCGTTTTTTGTATGTCCTTACCTTGTGTTTGAATGCTTTTGAATTTCTTATCTTTTCCTTGTGTACTAATGTTCGGTGTGTGTTTTCCTTGTGTTCTAATGTTCGGTATGTGTTATCCTTGTGTTCTCATGTTCGGTGTGTGTTTTCTTTGTGTACTAATGTTCGGTGTGTGTTTTCTTTGTGTTCTAATGTTCGGTGTGTGTTTTCCTTGTGTTCTAATATTCGGTGTGTTTTTTCTTTGTGTTCTAATGTTCGGTGTGTGTTTTCCTTGTGTACTAATGTTCGGTGTGAGTTTTCCTTGTGTACTAATGTTCGGTGTGTATTTTCCTTGTGTTCTAATGTTCGTGTGTGTTTTCATTGTGTACAAATGTTTGGTGTGTATCTTCTGTTTTCCTTGTGTACAAATGTTCGGTGTGTGTTTTCCTTGTGTACAAATGTTAGGTATGTGTTATCCTTGTGTTCTAATATTCGGTATGTGTTTTCCTTGTGTACAAATGTTCGGTGTGTGTTTTCCTTGTGTACAAATGTTCGGTGTGTGTTTTCCTTGTGCACTAATGTTCGGTGTGTGTTTTCCTTGTGTACAAATGTTCGGTGTATGTTTTCCTTGTGTACAAATGTTCGGTATGTGTTTTCCTTGTGTACAAATGTTTGGTGTGTGTTTTCCTTGTGTTCTAATGTTCGGTGTGTGTTTTCCTTGTGCACTAATGTTCGGTGTGTGTTTTCCTTGTGTTCTAATATTCGGTGTGTATTTTCCTTGTGTTCTCATGTTCGGTATGTGTTTTCCTTGTGTTCTAATGTTCGGTATGTGTTTTCCTTGTGTTCTGATGTTCGGTATGTGTTTTCTTTGTGTACAAATGTTTGCTATGTCTTTTCATTCTCCAATGATGTTTAGTATGTGTCTGCCCTGTCTAATGATGTTTGGTATGTGTTTGTCCTGTCTAATGATGTTTGGTATGTGTTTGCCCTGTCTAATGATGTTTGGTATGTGTTTGCCCTGTCTAATGATGTTTGGTGTGTGTATGCCCTGTCTAATGATGTTTGGTGTGTGTTTTCCTTGTCTAATGATGTCTGGTATGTGTTCCCTGTCCAATGATGTTTGGTATGTGTTTTCCCTGTCTAATGATGTTTGGTTTGTGTTTTCCTTGAATACTGCTGTTTGGTTTATGTTTTCCTAAGAATGATACCCGTTACCCGTTACCTGTCAAGGTCTTTTTGTGGGTACATGCCAGTCTTCGCCATCACAATTGTGTTTTCTGGTTCTGGCAAAAGCGGAAAGCAGTCTGATCTAAATTTAATGGGTTGTGTTTAACCGATGCCCATTCAGATTTCCTTTTGTTTCGTTGAGTGTGCTGGATGATACTTCTTTTCAGTCAGAGTAGTCCACGAATTAATTATGCGTTGTAACAACGAGTCATTTCTAAAGTCTAGTCTACATTAGTTTTCTTTTAATGGTATCTCGTCCTTAGTTGGATTTTCTAAGGTAATTGATGTATGCTGCACTTATCAATGCCTGGCATAATACGGTACACTACTATCGTGTCCATTGGAAGTCTACTGTATAGAAGGGAGGAAAATCCTAATGCAAGGAATCTTTTCTAGGTGGGATTGATTGCGACTAAATTTTACCAGTTCCTTTGCTTGCCTTTGGACATGTTTCAGGGCGAAAGCATTTTTTAGATGACCGCCCGGACTGGGAAAGCATATTGTAGATGTGGCTGGACTAAAACCTAGTATATATTAAGGGAAAAAAGCCTTATTCGTGTGTCAGAAAATACTTCAAACTATACCTAGATTCCTATTGACTATTTCCACTTGTTGTTGTAAGAGTGGTGATCATTTTAGATTTGTGTCTGCTATTACACTAAGTTCTTTTTCTTCGTCAACGCGAGTAATTGGTACTGGTATGTTGTGTATTCATTCACTAACTCATTTTTAGATGAATTTATTTCCAGTTAGATAAGTTAAATCTTAATTGCCGTCTGTGGACCACTGAACTGTGCTATTGTGGTATCATTTTGGAATAAGTGAAACGTTGATATCTATGGCACATGTACAATATATATATATATATATATCTCCTTTCGATAAAATCTTTGATAGACTAGTCAAATAATTTGTAAAACTATTCGTTAATTCGGTCGCGTTATCTGGATTGTCGCGTTAGTTCCATTACGTTGTCCCATTGAATCACCAACGCGACGACGTTAGAGTGCCGAAACTAATAATTAAAAAAAAATGTTTTGCAATTACAATACAGTCGAAAGTTGTTTGACGAATATCAAAGAACATCACGCATAAATTTAATTGTCAAGTTATATATGTACTTTCATCTCTATTTCTAAGGACTTATAAAAACACTGTACACCCCTGCTATTTTGCACCTCCTTAGCTAAGCTGATATAGAATCTAGACATACCGATTCAATTTTCGAAAACTATATATATGTGTGTGTGTGTGTGCGCGCGCGCGCGCGCAAGTTATGCTGAGAAGGTGAAGTATTAGGTAGAATACGGTAAATACAGGTTTATTGGCGTGTGTATACAGTTGTATCAATAAATATCTATATAGTAACTACAATAGCTGGTTACGGAACGGAAATCGAATATTGATCCATTGGCTACAAGTGCCTTTCTGGCTCTGACGTGATTTTGTGATCACCAAAGAAAACACTCAGTTTTATAAGTACTAAAGTACAAACACGTGGCCTGAATCACACTAGTCCAGTAGCATTACTACCCTGTAGGTGTGTGGTATCTACTGAATGTACATAGACTTACAAATAAGGAAAACAATGAAGTTTACCAAGTAAAACAAAAATACCTTTAATGTTGGTTTTGCTTAGCGACAAGAAATTGACTGATACCAAACGAAAACAATTCACTTGTGATGAAATATCAACCTAGCGAAGCGTATTAAAGTAGTTATTTAGATTTAAGCGATAAATGTATATGTATGATTTATTTATATGGCATATAAATTCTTTTCTTGGTTTTGAATAAAGCCGATGATCCATTTTAACCAAAAAGATCTGTGTTTATTTCTATAATGAATGATTATATCATAATTAGTATTTGGTAGAGAGTGTCCAGTCCAGTCTATATTATTCTGACGTTCTATCAACGTTTAAATACGTATATCGATCCGGAGTAAACCGTTTGAAAAAGTCGTTTCGATAGTATGTCAGAAAAATCCGAGGTAACCTAGGCGTTGCAATAACTCTGTTGCTACACGTTTACAGATAATCCTGTGTTTCATGCGTGCCATTGTAATGGACACAGATGTGGGTGTACACATTCACGTTGGCGGAATTACGGAGTCGGAGGGGAAAATCGCCGCCAATTATTTTGTTTTTAAATATGTATTTGCCATCGACACAGTTCCTATCCCTTTTAATAGTGCACCACTTAAGGCTAGTTGTATGAGACACAACTTATAGCAACAAGTAGCCGCCATTAGAAGTATACACGTAACATTGAAAACCACATCGACGGAGAGAAACGAGCAAAAACAAATACAGCATAGCAGTTGCTAAATAATGCAGTCACGTGGTTTCGCCTAATTATCTGGTGTTGTTCATAACGAGTATTATCTCCCAAAATAACATAAAATATATCTTATTTTATTATTTTTCAATTGGTGGGGGTGGGTGGGAGTGGGGGAGTTTATTCACATGTCAGATTATCTTAATAAACTTTTTCTGTGACGTCACCTCACCCCGTATCACATTAATGTCTGACCACGGACAAAGAAATTTTAAGTCTGTGGTCAAACGGGGTCACCTGCGGTTCCAGTGAATGCATGAGGGTTTGCAGGGTTGACTGGGGCTTCCAAATACTGATTAATTTAAGTTCTATGAATTATGAACTATGAAGTAAACCATTTCAACAGAAAAAAAAAAAAACAAAAAGCAAAACAAAAGACGACAACTAATTATACGTTTTAGTTTTTTATTTAAAAATGTAAAAACATTTAATAACAAGGCATCAAATTTTTACAAGATATGTGTAGCCAGAACTTGGGGACGTACGCATTGGACCCTGATTTCCATAAGCCCCATTTTCATTATTTACAAATGATTAAAAACTTGTATTATTTTGTTTTACAAATATACACAAAGTACAAGTTCTATATATTTTATTTGATAACTTAAATATCTAACAATGTTCAACACTAGTTTCTTTTAAAAAATAAGTATAAAAACGACTTCCGTCTTTGTCCAGAAACGACTTATATTTATTACCCACCTGCCTGTCACCCTCTGGAATAGGCTTATAAAAAACACAAGTATTTTCGTTACCCCTCTCGGTGCCTCATGGAAAGTACAGTCTATGTCTCTTGCACGTTTCCTTAAACTTCCTGTGATAAGTAAACGTCTGAGCGGCCGAGTGAATGTGGGCGGGACTGAGAAGTGCGGGAATAGTAGTCAGGTGATCGCAGTTGGCGCTCATTTCAAGGGGGGGAAACAGCAACAAAGAATCAGCCAGTCAGCTGCTAACCAAATTTACATCAACGTTCCTGTCTGAGAAGGTCTTTTAAATTTCACGAAAATGTTTGTCAACAAGAGAGGTAAGGAAGAAAATTTAGTTTACAATATTATTTTTATTTTGCATCGAAATTTCGGTCCCGAAATGATGCCGAATATGTTCCCATGTCGTGGGCCATGGCTCATGTTGACAAAATATTTCGTCATACTTTTGCAGACTCGTTAGAAAAGTTATGATATATGTACAAAAATGTAGTTTTATGTTAAGTTTAAGAAAAAAAGTGCGAATGTGGTAAGATTTTGCTGTTTAAAGGAATGCATCCCGCCCGATTCTACGAAAAAAATGTAGTCATTGATTTAGCTGTGACTTTACTTTGGTTTCAGATGGGCGCAAGGAAAAGGTCATGTTTGACAAGATTACTTCTAGGATCCAAAAGCTGTGTTACGGACTGAACTCCGACTTTGTTGACCCGGTATGATTATTAAATTATTTGGTAAATGGAGAATGTTCAATGAGATATATCTGATGGAATTAACTGCCTCCTGTGAAGTTACCACATGTACAGTTTACAGATAGGATGAACTAGAAATATGAATGTAAACAAAGGCTAGATTGGTCTCGATATCCAACGTCAACTTTATACGAGGTGGGCTTTCAGACAAAAATGTCTGCTTACTATAAGTTAAAAGAATGCAAAAAGAAATTTCATTTTAAAGATAAGTGCTCGGGTTTCAACTTGACTGTGTATGTATATGGTAGATCAACAGTCAGTTCTGATGAGAAACTTTAAATCCAGGGAAAAGTTACATATATGTATCCTTAGGACGTTCTGTACATTATTATTTAGTTTTATTGTTCAATGTTTTACATCCTTGGTTTTTTATTGTTTGTTCTCCAGACTGCCATCACTTTAAAAGTCATCAATGGCCTCTACCCTGGAGTCACTACTATTGAGCTGGACAACTTGGCAGCTGAGACTGCGGCCACCATGACCACCAAACATCCAGACTATGCCCAGCTGGCAGCAAGAATCGCAGTATCAAACCTTCATAAGGAAACTAAAAAAGTCTTCAGTGGTGTGTATATTCTCCGTAACAATTGAAGGTTCACTCTGTAGAATCCTATTGATGGTTAAATGGAAATTAAATGTTATAATTACTGGCAGGTTTATAAGAGATGAAGCATATTTCTGTCTACCATCATCAGAACAATTATACAATGGTGTTATAGAGTTAAAGTGTAAAATATGGCTTATAATACAATGACATCTTGAGGATTTTTGTAATGATCACATGATACAAAGAAGTTTTGGCGAGAAATCATAGCTACTATTCGGCAACATTATAGACTTCAATACAAACAGTAGCAAAAAAGGCGGAATTTGATTGTTCTTAGTCCTTGAACAATGATTGTAAAGTACATGAACACACCTTCCCCTTCATAACATACATCCTCTCTCTAACAATTTATACTAAAAGTACACCAACACACCTGTCCCTACATAACATACATCCCCTCTCTATCAATTTATACTAAAAGTACACCAACACACCTGTCCCTACATAACATACATCCCCTCTCTAATATTGTATACAAAAAGAAAATAAATGATTTGGTAAAATAACAAATGATGTGTATACATATTGTCAGAAGATATTTTCTCTGTATTGTGACTTCATTAACGGCATGTTCAGCAAGTGTTTTATCAGTTCCATGTGAGAATGGTTGGTATCTGGCACAAGCCAGTAGGCTGGGGCGGTAAAGATTCTCAATCCATATTTACAAAGTGGTCATTTATATCTGGTACAAGTTAGTCTGAAGTCTAGATGCTCCACAGGATCATGATGTAACTGGGTATGTCTAGTGTTTATATGGTGTTCAGTTACAATGAATTCTGCGTACACACGGTAATGTTTGGCAATAGTGTTGTGATAGCTCATCCAGATGATGTTCTGTCCTTGCTAACCTAAACGTTAAAATGTTAAGTTTGGTTCATTTTTGTTTCAGAGGTTATGAATGATCTTTACAACTGGATCAACCCCAAGACCAGAAAGCACTCCCCGATGGTCTCTCCGAAGATCCACAAGATTATCATGGATAACTGTGACGTATGTTTATTTCTCTATTTTAAGAATTTGTCTAGATCTTCTGCTTCGTCTAGACCTAATGAAGTTGTTGGTACTGTAGTATTCTGTCTTCTGATGCTTAACTGTCAAATGAAAACCCAATATTTAGGAAACAATCAAATGAAAACCTAATGTTTAGGAAACTATCAAGATGGGATACAACTGTTTTCATCTTATTGTAGTTACTATCAAAAGCCCAAAGGATTAGATATAAAATATTTATTTGATATTAAAGTTCGATAATCTGATATTTTAGAATAGTCATTTTTCTGTGGTACATGTCATGAACTTGTTTACCCTACATTAAGGCCAGGGAACCAATTAGATAGGATTTGTGTGTATTTCTACTAATCACTGTCAGAGCTGATTTACACAAATTTTGATATTTTAAAAGTCACACTTTTGAGACACTAAAATGAATATAGGCAATTGCTGGAACTTTTGGATAATTGTCTAATTGACCATGCCTTGTCAGTTATTTCATCACGGACATTAGACACAATATCTTCATCACGGTGATATCATGTTTTATTTCTGCAGCGATTGAATTCAGCTCTCATCTACGATCGTGACTTCAGTTACAACTACTTTGGATTCAAGACACTGGAACGTTCTTATTTGCTGAAAATGGATGGAAAAGGTATTATCCTTGACTCAAACTTTCTAATACTTGTAGTCCTAGAAACAGTAATACTTGTTGCCATAGAAACAATATATGTAGTCATAGAAACCATCATATATGTAGTTCTAGAAACCAAGGGAAAACCATTTGTAAGAGTAACCAGGATGAAACTTGTGATATTGGAAGTCATTATTATCCTGAGTGTGATGTGTTTATATTTGAATGAATTTTACCTTCTTGAGGAAATGATCCCAATCAGTGTTATTCCTTGAACTTGTTGAACAAAGTTATTTTACTTTAAATCAGTTTTCTTTGAATTTGTTTGGAAGTTCAGAGTGGAAAAAGTACTTATCCTATAAAAAGCAGATTTTTTGACATGAGGTAACTTATAGATTAGGATGGTGCAAATAGTATAATTAAAAGAATACATGGAATAGTATAATTCATAGAATACACGTAATAGTATAATTCATAGAATACATGGAATAGTATAATTCATAGAACACATGGAATAGTATAATTCATAGAACACATGGAATAATAACATGGAATAGTATAATTCATAGAACACATGAAATAGTATAATTCATAGAACACATGGAATAGTATAATTCATAGAACACATGGAATAGTATAATTCATAGAACACATGAAATAGTATAATTCATAGAATACATGGAATAGTATAATTCATAGAATACATGGAATAGTATAATTCATAGAATACATGAAATAGTATAATTCATAGAATACATGGAATAGTATAATTCATAGAATACATGAAATAGTATAATTCATAGAACACATGGAATTGTACATGGAATAGTATAATTCATAGAATACAGTAATAGTATAATTCATAGAATACATGGAATAGTATAATTCATAGAATACATGGAATAGTATAATTCATAGAATACATGGAATAGTATAATTCATAGAATACATGGAATGTCAAGTTTCTACTAGACATTTCCATTGATATAGAGCATTTTACAAACAATATTTAAACCTCTTTGCACATCTACTTTCATTGTAATGTGAAAAAATAAGTAGTGTTTAATAATGTATGTATTTGGATTTGATTTGTGACGACCTGGTGTTTCAGTGGCTGAACGCCCCCAGCACATGTTGATGAGGGTGGCTGTGGGTATACACGAGCAAGATATTGATGCAGCAATCGAGGTGAGACAACAGCGTTCACATTGCAGGAATAAATAAAATGTTTATTATACATCTCTTCTAAATATAAATCAAGAAGTTGACAAACATACAGAAAAACGGTTACTAGAATTAATACAGATCTGCTGGTGTAAGTTGGAAAAGTAGAGAATGACTTGATACTTGTTCGGTTTATTAAATAAAACTTTTTCTATGAAGTTAATATTGCGAATGTTTTCAGAATATATCAACAATAAAATATTCCACTTTCTAGATTTTTATGAAACTTAAGATTTTTTCAAATTTTCATTTAATGATAAATTGCAGATAAATTCCTACCTTGTGGTGATGTAATGCAGAACATTGATGTGAAACTTAACACTGAGTTTGCTAAACATTTTGTCAAATAAGAATTTAATAATGTAGATCAGAATATATTTCAGAAAAGGCTACTTCAGTGGGTTTATGTGTTCAAAATACTTACAGATTTAGAGGATTTAGAAATCTTTTTTTCAATGATTCAAACATAGAGATTTGTCATGTTTTTATTCTCATGGAATCAGAAAGTTGTTATGGCCTGCTCCGATTATACAAGTCCAACTCGGAGAGCTTGAGAATCAGAAAGTTGTAATGGCCTGCTCCGATTATACAAGTCCAACTCGGAGAGCTTGAGAATCAGAAAGTTGTAATGGCCTGCTCGATTATACAAGTCCAACTCGGAGAGCTTGAGAATCAGAAAAATGTAATGGCCTGCTCCGATTATACAAGTCCAACTCGGAGAGCTTGAGAATCAGAAAGTTGTTATGGCCTGCTCTGATTATACAAGTCCAACTCGGAGAGCTTGAGAATATTGGGTTTACTACTGTACTTGGTGGATGATCCCTTGTTTACAATTTCAGACCTACAACTTACTGTCTGAGAAATGGTTTACACATGCCTCTCCCACCCTGTTCAATGCTGGAACATGCAGGCCACAGCTTTCTAGGTAGGTATTAGTACAAGTTGCACAGATAACATATATTGTTCAGATGTTTTTGTGGGAAAAGAAAGCTAAAACTTACCAAGTTTACACAACCTAGAACCAAGTTTACACAACCTAGCTGAAACTTACCAAGTTTATACAACCTAGAACCAAGTTTACACAACCTAGCTAAAACTTACCAAGTTTATACAACCTAGAACCAAGTTTACACAACCTAGCTAAAACTTACCAAGTTTATACAACCTAGAACCAAGTTTACACAACCTAGCTGAAACTTACCAAGTTTATACAACCTAGAACCAAGTTTACACAACCTAGCTAAAACTTACCAAGTTTACACAACCTAGAACCAAGTTTACACAACCCAGCTAAGACTTACCAAGTTTATACAACCTAGAACCAAGTTTACACAACCTAGCTAAAACTTACCAAGTTTATACAACCTAGAACCAAGTTTACACAACCCAGCTGAAACTTACCAAGTTTATACAACCTAGAACCAAGTTTACACAACCTAGCTAAAACTTACCAAGTTTATACAACCTAGAACCAAGTTTACACAACCTAGCTAAAACTTACCAAGTTTACACAACCTAGAACCAAGTTTACACAACCCAGCTAAAACTTACCAAGTTTATACAACCTAGAACCAAGTTTACACAACCTAGCTAAAACTTACCAAGTTTACACAACCTAGCTAAAACTTACCAAGTTTACACAACCTAGAACCAAGTTTACACAACCCAGCTAAAACTTACCAAGTTTATACAACCTAGAACCAAGTTTACACAACCTAGCTAAAACTTACCAAGTTTACACAACCTAGAACCAAGTTTACACAACCTAGCTAAAACTTACCAAGTTTACACAACCTAGAACCAAGTTTACACAACCCAGCTAAGACTTACCAAGTTTATACAACCTAGAACCAAGTTTACACAACCTAGCTAAAACTTACCAAGTTTATACAACCTAGAACCAAGTTTACACAACCCAGCTGAAACTTACCAAGTTTATACAACCTAGAACCAAGTTTACACAACCTAGCTAAAACTTACCAAGTTTATACAACCTAGAACCAAGTTTACACAACCTAGCTAAAACTTACCAAGTTTACACAACCTAGAACCAAGTTTACACAACCCAGCTAAAACTTACCAAGTTTATACAACCTAGAACCAAGTTTACACAACCTTGCTAAAACTTACCAAGTTTATACAACCTAGAACCAAGTTTACACAACCTAGCTAAAACTTACCAAGTTTATACAACCTAGAACCAAGTTTACACAACCTAGCTAAAACTTACCAAGTTTATACAACCTAGAACCAAGTTTACACAACCTAGCTAAAACTTACCAAGTTTACACAACCTAGAACCAAGTTTACACAACCTAGCTAAAACTTACCAAGTTTATACAACCTAGAACCAAGTTTACACAACCTAGCTAAAACTTACCAAGTTTATACAACCTAGAACCAAGTTTACACAACCTAGCTAAAACTTACCAAGTTTACACAACCTAGAACCAAGTTTACACAACCTAGCTAAAACTTACCAAGTTTACACAACCTAGCTAACACTAATTAAGTTTACATGTGTGTTGTATTGCAGTTGTTTTTTGCTGACAATGCACTCTGACAGTATAGAGGGTATTTATGATACCCTCAAACAGTGTGCCCTCATATCAAAGTCTGCTGGTGGTATCGGTCTCAACGTTCACAACATCAGAGGCACTGGCAGCTATATTGCTGGGGTGAGTACAGGTCAGGAATGCAGGGAAAGCTCATTCTAAAGCTCGTATTATTTATATAGTTTCTAGGGTAATTAACTGTACCGGTAAATAAATTTGTACCTGTTCTAAATGTTTAAAAGATATTTTGGCAACTGCATGAAAAATGTACTCCCCTGTATTTAATACATATGTGAAACTAATTTCATTATCAATGCCAGTCTTTTAATACTTTTAGAATGTAAACTCGTCTACCCTGTAAACCTCTGGTGACCCTCATGTGGCATCATGTGTCTGTAAACAAGTTAACATTTTGGACTTCATCTAAATTGTACATTGATCCCAGAGTATCGGGTAAATCATTTGCTTTGGATACCCTACAAATAATATGTTGACTGATTTCCTTAACATGTTCAGAACATAAATAGCACCATATCACATTGCTGTTTTATAGACTAATGGAATTTCCAATGGCCTACTTCCCATGCTGAGAGTGTATAACAATACAGCCAGATATGTGGACCAAGGTGGAAATAAGGTAGGATAAGGTAGAAGTGGACTGCTTCACATTTCTAAACATATATTGGACACCAAATCAGTATACAGAACAATTATATCATAGCAGGGTTTTCCATAATTTTGTTAGTAGTAGGCTGTGTAGTGAAAGTAGGAGGCTGGCGAAGTAAGCTGACCTGAGCCGCAACGCGGCGAGGTAGGGTGGCCAGTCGTGTACGGAATATTATTATGGAACTGGATTGGTGTAGGCGGCAAAATGATCAAAGAAGCCGGTCAAATTGGCCGGCGACCGGCTCTTATTGAAAACCCTTCATAGTATATTTAAGTGTAGAAAATTGCTGGGAAATTGTTTGATTTGCGGTGTCTAAGAAAAATTAGAAAACATGTTCATTTGCATATTAGGACATGTCTTGATTGTGATACACAAATAATGCTTCATTGTCATCATTTCCAGAGAGATTTATAAACTTTTTTTCCATTTTGTCATACATGGTGTAAAGTAGAGGAGTCACGGACATATTGATATTGTCATTTAAACAGAGACCAGGTGCTTTCGCTATTTACCTGGAGCCATGGCATTGTGATGTGTTTGACTTTTTGGACTGCAAGAAAAATACGGGGAAGGAAGAAAACCGAGCTCGTGACCTGTTTTATGCTCTGTGGATCCCGGACTTGTTCATGAAGAGGGTTGAGGATAATCAAGATTGGACGCTCATGTGTCCCGCTGAATGTCCAGGGCTAGCAGACTGCTGGGGAGACGAGTTTGTCGAGTTATACACAAAGTAAGAAAATTTAGATCACCTTCAGGTGTGTTTTAGTTAACGTATCCACATTCTTTGTAAACCGACTTTGTTATATGGGTTTCTTTGTTATAGTGCATGGAGCCTGATAATGCAGCTCATATGATTGTTTCTACCTCAGACATAAAATCGGTCAAATTTTGTGAAAAAATTTTTTTTATTTCACTTTTAATATTTTTCCTTAACATGAAAAATTAGGATTAAACATTGTTTTTAAACACTTTTATTTTAACAGATATGAAAAAGAAGGCAAGGGTCGCAAGTCAATAAAAGCTCAACAGTTGTGGTACGCGATCATTGAGTCACAAACAGAGACGGGTACCCCCTACATGTTGTACAAGGACAGCTGTAATCGAAAGTCTAATCAGCAGAACCTTGGCACCATCAAGTGTAGCAACCTGTGTACAGAGATAGTAGAGTACAGCAGTCCTGACGAGGTTAGATTTTGTTTGTACTTCATAAAAGGGAAAATATGAGACAGAATTAAAAATTTAAATGACCTGTATAACTTTCTGAGGGTCAGCTGAAGAATAAATTAATGTACATGCATGTTGGGTGAAGTTTCTGATGTTTTGTAATTATATTCTTAACGAAAAAAATCTGTTTTTGGTTTGATTGCTGTATCAAGCTGTCTAATATCTTCATTCATCAGGTGGCTGTGTGTAACTTGGCGTCCATTGCACTCAACATGTATGTACTACCAGACAAGACGTTCGACTTCAATAAGTTAAAGGAGGTCACAAAGGTCATTGTCAGAAATCTCAACAAAATCATCGAAATCAACTTTTATCCTGTGGAGGAGGTGAGTTTTTACTCTTCACATCGTTTACTGCGAGATGATTGGTATATTTTTGCCTGGGTTTTCTTTCCAATTAAAAAGATTGTTATATTTTTCTTGGATTGTCAAAGTGATAAGCTATTTATGATGGTACCACATTTTTGAAGTAACTCGAAGTGAAACTGTGACACATAACTCCTCTATGTTTGTGCCGGGTATAAGTGTCTTTACATGGCATCCAGTCTTCTCAGAAACAAAATGATTTGGCAAAAAATGATGATAGCAATGAATGTGTTTAGCTTTGTGTAGCTTGTAAATGCCTGCTTTAACTGCAGCGAAATGTTGAGATGAGAGAATTTTGTGTTAGGAGTAGGTAATGCACACACCTTATGTTTTATGCTTTGATACATGTAATTACATATTAATTACATAACCTGTCATGTATCAATTACATTACTACACCACTTTAATATGTGTAATTACATACATTAATTACATGACTACACCTTTCCAGGCAAAAAAGTCCAACTTCCGTCACAGACCTATTGGGATTGGAGTGCAGGGTCTTGCTGATGCCTTCATTTTAATGAGGTATCCATTTGACAGCCCAGAGGCACAAGAACTCAACAAACAGATATTTGAAACCATCTACTTTGGTGCATTGGAGGCAAGCTGTGAGCTGGCAGAGAAACTAGGGCCCTACGAAACATACGAAGGATGTCCGATCAGCAAAGGGGTAAGGAACAGAGTCTTAGCCATGCCTGGTTTAAACAGTCTTAAGTATATAATCATGGTTTTATATGTTTATGCTATCAGCATTTACTTTACCTTGGTTTCTGTCAGGTAAATTGGATGTACATACACAATGCACTGGCATTGGTTGTGCAACATACATAATAGCAGGGCTCTCTCACCCCATTTTGGGACTGGGGCCCCGAGGCCCTTTGAATTGGGAAAAATAGCTGTGTTTTCCTTAGAATTGGGAAAACTTTGGGTCTAAATTGGGGAAAAAAGATACTATTTCGCATTGGGAACGGGGCCGAATTTCGGCCCCAAAGCTGGCAGATCAAGAGCCCTGAATAGTAACAGAAACTCGTCAGTAAATCATTTGTCATTGTTACCACAATAGGTAGTGTTTCTGATTTTGTGTTGTATATTACTGTGTTAGTGTAGGTTTTAGGAGTGTATTTCACTAGTAGATACTGAATCATATGTTCATTTCTTTGACTAATGAAGTTTAGGCAAAAATAGATAAATTGTTCCCTAAAATAATAAATTTGAACACTAAAACATTTATACTGACCGTCTATACAATGTGTATGAGGTTGTTTCTTTGAGGTCTTAAAACTGATTTAACACTACAACGCAGGAAATAAGTTGTGTTTCAGAATGGCCATGTTTATTTTACAGATTTTACAACACGACATGTGGGATGTGAAGGCGACTAAACACGATTGGGATGGTCTTCGTGCCAGAATTGCCAAGTAAGTCCTTAACCTGGTGGTGCAATGTAAAAGTTGCTGTGAACATTTCATGATTTAAATATATATAAAAAGTTGTAACCCTTAGCATTGTCACATACAGTATCAAGTTACAGTGTTGGTATAAGTTTTGCTTCAGTTCGGTGGAAAAGCTAAATATTTGAAAATGCCTTACCTTGATATTATGATAAAATTTCATCTGATTGCTTTCATATGAGAATTGTGCTTTGTAGACATGGTGTACGGAACAGTCTTTTGTTAGCACCTATGCCAACTGCTTCCACTGCCCAGATCCTGGGGAACAACGAGTCCATTGAAGCCTACACAAGTAACATCTACACAAGGAGGGTCCTGTCGGGAGAATTCCAGGTACATAATTTTCTAAAAAAATGTGACTAAGTAAGAAGTTTGACAAGTGTTGCGGTCTTTTTCTTTCTCAAAATTCAGCTTTGATTTTATCCTTACTGAGGTAAGGGGGTTATGATCACATGATAACCTAGTTTACAAAGTATCTCATGAACCCCTAGATGGATCTGGTCCATCTTCACACCATAGAATCATACCATCAAGATTTACACCTGATGAGATTTTGATGATCAAGGTTAAAGGTCAAAAGTCACCACTGACCACTAAGCCAATAAAAATATGTGTACATGATGGGGTTTGGGGATATGTCTGTTTTAAGTCCCCGCTCTCTTTGGTTTTATTTTGCAACAAAGATAAATTTATCAATGGCTGTCAAGACTTGACACCAATATTTTCCAATAGATTATTGAAGTATTTGTTGTGGTTTTTTAGATCAGAGAAGAAAGATATTTACTTTAACAAATTTGGGAAAGATTATACTTTTTTTCTGGTATTAAGACTTCTTCAGTTTTACTTTTTGGTTAGAATTCATTGGTTTTTAAATTCATTTAGCTCTGTTGATTGTGAAAATCCCTGTAATATTACAGTCATTATTATAATGGTAACACCATTAATATGACATTAACAAATTTAGCACCATCTGAGTTGGTGTTTGTGTTTCTGGAAATATTTCTAAAAAAATTACAGCAGTTTGATTTTATGTCATGTTAGAATCATTCTACAGTAAATGAAAAAAAAAAAAAAATCCTAACAATTTTGATGTTTGTGTCCATTAGGTTGTGAACCAACATCTGCTGAGAGATCTGACGGAGAAGGGATTATGGAATGATGACATGAAGAATAAACTTATAGCAAATGGAGGATCTGTACAGGTACATGTAGTAACTTTACCGAGATATTTTATCGTGATGATCTATATGATGGTTACGATGATCAAGTCTATAGTCACAGCAATACGCTCTGGCCACAGCCATCTTATCTCTGAGCATGGCGGCCAAACCTCTGGGCACAGCGGTGTTATCTAGTCGGGACAATCAGATCTCTTGGCCATCAGTTCTGATTACAATTAAGTACCACATCATGAGAAGTCTCTAGTGACTGTGATCAAGCAGATGATGACCTGATAGTATATTTTGAACTCTGCAATAAAATACCTGGTGTATTTCTTAGTTACATGATATGGTATTATACAAGTTTCCATTTTATATATGAATTAAGGAAAAAATCTTTAAGAACTTTCGATTTTGGTGAGTCTTTCGCTATGTAAAATGAAAAAAGTTGTGACAAATGTCATAAATCTCATCAAATGGAAACAAGTCTAAGATTCTCTTTATCACACCATCTATTTTTCAAGCAAATTTGATAGAAAAATGACACAAGTTTTCAAGTCTGTTTTTATATGCCCGTCAAAAGAAGGACATATGGTATGGCGCTGTCAGTTCGGCATCTGTCGTAAACTTTTATTTGTCCGGAGATCTCCAACATTTTTCAGCTGATCTTTATGAAACTTGGTAGGCTTAATCACCATGATATGAAATTGTGTTTTCTTGAATGGGGTTTTGATTAGACGATATGAATAAGAGTTATGCCCCTTTGCTGTTTTGGATATTCACGGGTGTATTTTGTTCTGCTTTGCGGTACTCTTTGTTTATCTTTGTTCTCCATTTGTATGCTTGATTTCACTTGAGTGATGTCACAAGAAGTTACATTACATGTATAGTCTGAGGAAAGTTTATATTGTGCATTTACTGAAGTACAAGGTGATGATTTGGTAACACTTTATTTCATGTCCAGTTCTGTATAGATGAAGTATGATAAGAACAGTACTCCTCCTTTTTATGTGTTACAATTTATGACAGATGTTAACACGGCTTCCAATGATTTATCAACAGAATATTCCTGAAATCCCAGACGACATCAAACGATTGTACAAGACAGTTTGGGAGATCTCGCAGAAGACAGTAATCAAGATGGCCGCTGACCGGGGAGCATTCATTGATCAATCACAATCACTCAATGTCCACATCGCGGAACCAAACTATGGCAAACTCACCAGTATGCACTTCTATGCCTGGAAACTGGTGAGTAGAATTCTGTAGTTTCATTTCCCAATTAGGCTTTTAAGCACTTTGTAATAGTGCTGGAGATTGTGATGATTTTGTTGCCTGATATTTTAAGATGAATTATGCTGTTGTATCAAGCCATAGATATGCGTTCAGATTGGGCAACAGTATTGGATGTTCAGGACAGGACTTTCTAATATTTACGGGGCATAAGAGTGATGGGTGAAAGTCATCTCTTGTGCGATATATAGGGGTGACTAACTAGGCAAAAATAACTATCATGATAGTATTGTAATAGTAAAGTTGCTATTAGGATAGACACGTGACTGTTGCGATACTATCACGATAGTCTTTTTACCATTAAAATATATTTTCAAACCCAGAATTAAGGCAAAGTCACTAACACTTAAACTGTATCAGAATGTTTAACTTAGAAAAAATTGTATATCGAAATGGATCATTTGAATGGCACAACCACCTATATAAGATCATTTCAAGAATGGACTAAAACGCGGACCCAGAGTTAAAGAAGTCACCACCTTCTCTAATATAGTTAATTAGATCATATTCTAAATAAGTGATTGTGCCGTTCTTATCTTTAGTGCTACACCCAATAGTGGGTGCCAAAATCTTACTTTCATGTGGGTTTTTATTGAAGTAAAAAGATATTGCTTACAATCAATAAATAAACAAACTATCACAACAGTTATTGACTTAAAAATATGCGAGCAACCTATTGCTATTGAGAGTGTAGCTGTCGCAATTCTTTGTTGAGTGTACTTATCGTTACACCACTAGTGATGCTCTGGTGTACCGTGGATCCTAAGTGAATCAGTGCTGTTTTAAACCGCTATTTTACAGATAAAACTTGACAATTTAATAGTTGTACTAATGAATTCTTGATACTATGTAATGAACTTGCAGGTAACTGGGTATGGGTTTTACGTTGCAAAGACTGGGAATCTTGAGTGGAAAGTTTCTCATGATAGCTCGATAAATGTTCTGATTAGTGATATGAGCATACTGTGTGTTACTATTCTATACCTGAAACTCACCTGTCATAACCACTGGGTAGATAGGCAGGCAAGGTTTTGAAAACCAAATATAAAACAATTTGAGAGAATGGTGGTCGAGCATTGGTGATTCCCTGATACAGTTTTCAAAGAGACGGTTTTTAAAACCGTAGTGTATATGATTCTGTTAACATATTTTAGGAGGTTGTATTTTTTAAGCTGGTTGGTAGTTATATGGAAAAGACGCAATATTGTGATGTCTTTTGTAGGGAAAATATCTTTTCTAATCCCCATTTACACTGAAAACCGTTGATAACCTTACGCACATTTCTACTTCATATAGCAATTACAGTATTGTGATAATTTTCAGTGCTGAATCTTCATTGTTGTAAATTACCAAATTCTGTGAGCTTGGTACTGACCAACGGTCTTGGTATTTACTGATGGCAAAGTAGTACAGCTACCTGATTTTATAAGTGCAGTAATAAATGTGCTAGTCTGGAAAAAAATTGCAATTTTGAGTTAATATCAAAGACAATTTGGCCATCACATAAACTTAGCTCAGAATCAGACTTGTTTGTAATTCTATATAAATTAATAAATATGGACAAATGGACTTCCTTGTTATTGAGAAAATTACTTCAATTTACTTGCCTTTTTTTACAGGGTTTGAAGACAGGTATGTACTACCTGCGTACCAAGGCAGCTGCCTCAGCTATCCAATTTACAGTAGACAAAACAAAGTTGTCCCAAAAATCAGAAACTGGTAAGGAGGAGTTGAATGACAAGATGGCTGCCATGGTGTGTTCTCTCCAAAATAAAGAGGACTGCATGATGTGTGGATCATAGACTGGGACATCTGGTTGTGAAGAGAGACTGCAATCTGTTCAGTGTCATTGAATGCAGACATCATGATGTTAGTGTGAAAAAGATCTGATTCTTTGTCTGAACAAAATAGTGCTTTGGTCATTTTTCTTTATAGTATTCTAACATAATCTCCTTACTATCTTAGCACAAATGTTTGAATGAAGATACAACTGACTTAAAAAAATTCCTGAACTGGAAATATCATTGATTATTATCATTTAAGATTAGCAGTCGTTTGATCATGGTAGTAAATTGATATCCATGGAAATGAGATTTTTAAGTGTGTTCATGTTCCATAACCCGCCAATTGTGTTCAACGTATAAAATTGATAATGTATTAACATTATATTTATCAGTTAAATGAAGTTGCCATTCTTTTGCATACATTTGTATGAATTGTTAAAATGTTTGTGATAATATTTGTATTTATTACTCTGATTTAAAATTCTGAAGAAACGTGATATCTTTGAGTTGTGTTTTTTTTTTTTTTTTTTATGCCCTTTGCTATAAAATTGGCACATTGTAATTTTTTTTGTACATGATGGCTGTAATAGAAAGTCATTGTTTGCCCCCTCCTAGGTGATAGCTGTTTGAATTTGTAGTTTGTGCCACACACCTGAACGTGGTACAGTAATTCATGAAATTGGCAGAATCATCTATATCCATATGATGGGCAGACACAAAATGCTTCGTGCGAGAATGATTCATATGAATTTCTTCATAGGGTATTCAAAGGTCAAGGACAAAGTGGAAGGTTATCCTTAGGTTCAAAGGTCAAGGACAAAGTGGATCAGAATTTAACGAGTCAACATACTAACAATCAAAATCACGTATGCATTCTTGGGATTGTTTCTGAGGTCCAACTGTCTTATCGTTGACCTGGATAATTTGGGCAGGTGACTTGCTGACCATGGAGATAGGTAGTCACACGATTATGCCCTTAGTGACCTGTCCTGGAGGCAAAGTTTCATCAACATGACAGCTTTACCGCTATTAGTGTATATTGAATGTCTGTCATGTTGTGGAATTCTGATTAAGCCTATTTTATTTCATCAAGGGCCAAGTCAAATGTTTGTCTGATATGATATGACCTAGTGTTGCTTTTTACATAAATGTTCTAGCAGGTCTGTGATGTATGAACATGGTGTGATTGATATTTTTGTGGAATTTTAAAATTAAGAATTTTGTAACCGATGTATAACATACCACATTACTCATTACCCACCCAAGGTGAAATTCTCAAACTATTTGAAACCTGTCTTATTGCTTGCAATGAAACTTGGTGTATACATTGGTGTTACTGAGAGGATGTTCCTAAAAAGAAAATACCAACATGGCAACATAATCATAATCTAAATTCAGATTTCATAAAACTAGGGTAAAATATGAACTACAGAAAGATTTACACGGAGACTCCTGGAAAAGTACATGGAAATAAGACCGCGTGTTTCGGAAGAGCAGCCGTCTTCTGCTTCATCGACGACACCTAGAAGGTGGAAATATGTATGACTAAGAACGGTCCAGGGGGCATTTTTGAACTTAATTGAACTTGTGGGTTTAGAATTGTGAAGAATGACGGTTCTTGCAAAATTTCACAGGAAGCGCTGAAGTCTTTTAAACAGGGTCGGGTGTAGATTTACATGTTTCAACTAAAGGACAACATGGTATTTTTGTCCAGCATTGAATGCCCCCAGAAAGACTTGTTCACTGCCTATATATTTGTGGCACACATTATCAAGCATTTTGATTAAATCCATTTGTAAAAAATACGAAATGAGCGAACGTGTTTCGATGAAAAGTTAACGACGGCGAGGTATATCTATCAAATATTTTATTAATAACATAAACAGCATTTGAAAATTGTATTTTGCTAGCTTTCGAAAACATCCGTTTGCTTTAACAAAGAAAAAGTTTTCAAAAGCACGATCGCTTTTTGAATTAAACACACACACATATATACCAAGCTGATGAATGTTATTCGAATTCAGCGATCTCATGGAATGTATGCGAAAATAGACATTTCTAATGGTAGTAACAGCTAGTGTTATTGACCTAACCTGTAAACCAATCCCAGATCATCTAAACTTGCATTTTCCTTGAGAAAGCAATGAATGGATACTTCAAAAAAATGAAAGAAAATAAAAAATAAAAAAACTTACATATTTGTGCGGAAAATACGTATGTTATTGTTTTAAAACTGAATTCTAGAACTGAAAAAAAATCGAAAGGATTCGAGTAGCCTGTATTTCTCATTGATGTAGGATACATTTAAAAATAGCTTACTTCATTTCGATTTGATAAGTTAAATAAACACAGTGACTTAATGCTTTATGCTGATTTGTTACCAAACGTCAACTTAAAAATCATTTGTATGGTGTCTGAGGAACGGAGATACTGGTGGAACTCAAGACAACATGTTTCTAGCTCGTGATGTTCCTTGCTAGCGATATTTTCTCTGTGACCACGAGATGAATAAAAACTGTATTAGGTCATCGCTGGTTCTCACCTGATTACTAGTAATTAGATATTGTCATTAGCTAAATATAGAATATGTCTCCCGTTATCCTAGTGTTATTCATGAAGACCGAGTAGAGACCTAGGGATGATTGAATTACCTCCCTTACACCGCTGTCTTATTTGTGAACACGGTTGGAAATGGTCTGGGATGGAAATTATAAGAATTTAAATGAGCTCTATATGTTATCCAAATGTTAGTTATACAACATTCTGCCAATGTCTGTTATATATGTTAAAGGGAATTATTTGTCACTTTGTCACTTAAACATTAAGATGTACAATCGTAACTTGAACCAATCCGATGAGGTACACTTCTTCATTCAATATGCTTGCCTATTTACAGGATCGGTGTGCATATATGCATTGTAATAAGATTGCATTCAAAATATATGCTGTTAAATTGTATTCGAATACTGTAAGGTTGTTCAATTTCGCGGGCTAATATTTCACGGTAATTCCAGTTTGGGCTATTTAAATTTCGCGCACGTCTATACATTAATATCTATATATAGAGACACAACACAGACTTCCTTATATTTTGATTCTATGTTATAAATGTTTGGTGGGTATTTTAATTTCGTGTTATCTTTGATGACCACGAATATTACCAACTTTACAGTATCAGTCGGATCATTACTCGAGAAACTTGTTGATTTTCGGATCATTGGTCCGATTTTTATTCAGACTTGTCATTACATTATTCCCTTACCCCCTGCTGAGCAAAAATACGGTATGAGAGACCTCTTTATATCTGTTTTCCACTTAGTCGATGTTATGTTATCAATAAATGATAATAATGAAACAAAAACAAACGCTGAAATTACACGTGAGATGGTAACTTCCTAGGGAACAGTTCACATGCGCTTTGGCGTCGCCAATTACAGTAAGGTCGCGACATCATTAAAAATAAGGCGGGATTATGTCATGCCCTTAAATTCGACACACGAGTCACGGATCGTTAATGATGACGTGCTACATACTTTTCACATCAACTTTAGGCATTTGTGTAAGACAGAAAAGATCGATCACCTCTGTGTCATGTAGACTAAGTTATCTCAGGCCTATTTGTAAAGATTAATACCTGGCAATATATATATACATATATATATATTATCCTCTGGTTGAGATAACTATCCACATCACAGAGGTGGAATTTTTTATCACCCCAGTAGGCACGTCGTATGAAGTTAATCCCGATATAATTTTTATGATAGATTTTGTACAGATATTCGTGTTTTTCTGTGGAGCGGTAATGTTCGTTGTTTAAACTGAATACATACAAAAATATGATTTTTAAAAACAGCATTTTATTTCAGAATATTTTATTGACAGCATTTTGATGACAGTGGACAACACGCATAGCCTATGATATCCTCTCTATACAATGACAAATGGTTAGTAAATTATAGAATATTAAATGAATAACACATAAGAATATAAAATAGCTTTAAATAAATAAGTATGAATATCTTTATAATTAGGTCAAGATAGTGTGAGTATCTTTATAATTAGGTCAAGATAGTGTGACTATCTTTATAATTAGGTCAAGATAATGTGACTATCTTTATAATTAGGTCAAGATAGTGTGACTATCTTTATAATTAGGTCAAGATAATGTGACTATCTTTATAATCAGGTCAATATAGTGTGACTGTCTTTATAATTAGGTCAAGATTAAGTCCAAATTTTCCCTCAGATGGTGGATTTTATCTCAATTTTATACGCTAACATTCTGAGTATATTTACTGTATGTTTTCTCATGAATAGGTTTATTATAAAAAAAGAAATCTTTATCGGTTGATCAACAGTTTAGAGAGATTTTGAGATTTCAGACAGATTTTATTTCGCTCAGTCACACTGAGATACATAAATGTGCAATTTTGCGTCATATATGATAACGCACAAAACACCGTCGCCTGGTTTCCATTCTAAATCGGCGGAGAAAAATTTGGCGATAAATGTCATTATATCGAAATTCTGAACTGACTTAGCATTACCAAATAACATTTGCCACACCCATAACAAAATCCGGCGTTGAAAACGGGACTTTGCTTACTGTCTCACTGCTGTCGCTGCCATTTTTGTTCGCTTTCACGCGCTGCCTCATTTTCAGAATTATTACGTGACGTTATCAACGCTAAAATTGTGAAGGGTAACTCGAAGCAAAGAAGTGGTCAAGCTTAACCTTAGAAATCGACTGTGAATATCGGGATAGCATAGAAACTTAAATGTAAGTATTTAAAACAAAATTAATGTTGTTACAGTGATGTCCCTTTAAACTGCTGTTTGACAGTTTTCTTACGATCATAAGCGACAGCGCCATTTTGTTCATATCTTTTTCATGTTCTGCGTTTTGAATATATGCTTGTTATCTTGATGTTTATGGAGGGAATAAGAATTAAGATATTAACATAAACATTACATTATATAAGTTAATAACTATTACTGTCTGTAATTGTTTCTGTCGATTTCTAGGTCGTTGATCATATACTCCTGCTCTTGTCATACGTCAGAAACTCGCTCATGCATGATAGAATTAATTTCTGTTACTAGTTAACTTCGAACTTTCATATTCTTCATGACTGCGCTGGAAGTAATGCCTGACACGATGGTTTAGTTGTGGTATCACAAAAAACATCTTGATTTCTATGGCTGAAATGTTCTCTGAACAGATCTAAAAGTTTCTCAAACAATCGGCATAGGATGGACACGGAATTGCTGACTGTGCTCACTGCAATGTTAGTCTCGGTATTCGAATAGTCAATATTTCATTCTTGAGACAGAAATTTCTTTGTCTTTGTAGGTGACATTGTCGAAAGCCGTAACTTTCCCTTGTGGTAAAGATCACTTTCTGACCCGCTTTGTTATCTCTCGGGAACACCGTATTTTCTAACGTAATCCACAGCTGTGGGCAGATGTGGTCCTCATGCTCACAGGGACATGCTCAAAATTTCTGAAGGTTTGTGCTTTATGTTGTGTTTTAGAATATATTATACTTGTCCCCCCGTCCCCCTTCACCACTGTTAACTGTTCCTCTGCTCATGACGATATTCTGTACAAGCAGAACTCAGTTTCTACAGCGGAACAATCGGAGGAGTGCCTCTCTAATGTCTGGATTCCGGATACCGTACACGATGGGATTGAAGATGGAGTTTAACTGTGTGATCACGGCAAGGTAATATGTAGTCAGGTTCATGGTTACAGTAACCTTGTCATAAGCCACCAGATACACCAACAGCGGAGACCAACACGAATAGAAGGCGCCCAAAATGATAGTAGTGGTCACCAGCGCGCGCCTGCTGGTCCTGTGTTGGATGTTAGGACGACTTTCAGGTACAGCAGAAGAATTCGATGTTTCTGGTGGGGATGTGTTGTGTAACACCGGGCTATCCGTCTCTGGATCTGAGGTATTTTGTCCCGGAGTTTCCTGTGTTGACGGTATGATAAACATTGTCTTTTTTAAACCCTGGATCGATATTAGTATGTTTCCTGTTTCGACATCGATCTCCGTTGCATCAGGACTTCCAGCTTCTTCAACGTTAGACGCCTCTTGATCAGTTCGGTCTTCTGATGACGATTCTCTGACGGCCGGTGAAGCTACATCGTTCACATAAGTACTCGGTGCACTAACGGAACAGGATCGGGATGAAACTTGAACGGCTGCAATTTGGCGACTGTGTTTGCGGGAGAGGATGAATATTCTCAAATAGATGTAAAGCATGATAACACCACTCAAGAAGCAAATGGATGTCCACATAACGATGTAGGAATAGTCCAAAACTTCTGTCAGCTGGCATTTGTTGTCCCATTTGTTCCATCCACACAATGGCAAGACACCGACAATGAGTGAGACAAACCAAACCGAGAGGATGATCCGAACCATGCGTCTGGTTGTTATCCACTGGGTGTACTTGAAGGGATAAAACACGCCAATGTGTCTTTCTACTGCTATTACACCAAGTGTCAAAACTGACGACATCAAACAGGTGAAAAGCAATCCTGTTCCGTCGAGGGTTAAACACAGGAAGTAATTAGTGCGCATGCGAATGTAGGACATTGTTTGTTCAATGTCGAATGAATAACCGGACGAAAGCAGTACGAGATTCCAAACTGATGAGTATGTGAACGCAACGCCGGTCAGGAAGTCAGATATGGCTAAACTCATGATAGGAATGTTGGAGCTAGTTCTCAAAGCTCGAAAACGCAAGAAAACGATCAGTATAGCAGTGTTGGTACAGATAATTGCTGAACTCAAGATGATTGATATGCAGTAGACAACCAGAGTTCTCGTATTAAAACAGTCGTCGTACGAGGCATTCATGAACATCGCTGGGATATCTCTTGGAGGCGGGGTCATTGAGTAAACATCACATTTTTCTACATACACAGTTCGGCAGAAATTCATCCAGCGCGTGACCTGGAGCAGGGAGGAATTCGTGTCTGTTGGGAGGAATTCTAGATCCGTCGCGTTTATAGAACAAGGGCTCATGATTCTGTCTGAACAGAAATATGGAGAGTATAAGTGTACTTCTTTAAACTACATTAAACTATTAAAAGAGATATTTTTTCTCGGTACAATAACCTATGAATCATGTAAACTTGTTACTTAGATATCAAAATTTCAATACTTTTTTTTAGTTTTTTAGTTTTACATTGAGAAATTTTATCTACAAAGTAAACAAGAACGGTTCTTCACGGTCCAAGACTGTTCAAGAACTTTCCTAATGTTAAAAATATTGTAATATTGTAACCTTCATTATTTGAAAGACAACATAAAATTATATGATACAAATCAGTGTTATAAAACTTTAACTTACCTTATCCTTATAACATAACATTACATGTCTTCTCCATCGCTTTTACCGAATTGGCAAATTGAGACGTAGTATTGTCACTATATCATACCAACTCTCAACCCGCCGAGGTCCAAAGTACAATGGGTAGGTTATCTTTTTGTAAATAATGCGTATAACTCGAAATGGAAAACATCGATATATTGAAAGGTTCCGACCTTGTTTGCAGCTTTATCAAGTGGAATCATGCACTACTTTACACTACACCTGTCGCTGTCAGTAGCGAATTAAACGATGTGTATGGGGCAATGTTTATACAATTCATTACAATTCATTAGAGCAAGCTGTCGTATCTTGGTTGTCTTCCTGTTGAGCTCGTCCCATTATCATCACGATATGAGATCACATTATTGGCTAAACCAATGTCATGCTCCAGGAAAGCTATTTCCGTCGTTTTGTTTCAGGGTTAAGAGAAAACGTTGATGAAGTTGTCAATATTGTTTACATCTGGAAAACTCTCTTTCATTCTGTTGTCACTGTACTAGAAAGAAATACAATATGCCTAAATGTGAAATACATTAGTTATCTTCGAGTAATGGGAGATCCATCTTCACATTTTCTGAGATTTTAGGACTTCATAAGGCCGCCATGAATGAGGGTACCCTAATATACAGAGTTGAAATAATGGCAGTGTATGCCCCTACCCGAACAGCTTTAGCGTCTATAATTCTGCGTGGCATGGAGTTCACAAGGACGTTAACTGTCGATAGAGGAATGTTTTTCAATTCCTCGGTAAGTGCGTTGGTCGGTTGGCGGAGGTTATTGGGGATGTTTGCTCGATTCCAAACTGTCCTGTTTAATTCATCCCACAAGTGCTCAATTGGGACCAATTAGGGCTATATGGAGGCAAAAAATAGGTACGACGTTTTGGGTTGCAAGAAAGTCACTACAAACTCCTGCAATGTGTGGCCTAGCGTTTTCATGCTGAAAGGACAAAAACATGAGGCCTCAGGATCTGATCTCGATGGCGTACAGTCATTAAATTCCCGTTAATGATCACTAAAGGTGTCGTTTAACCATTGGAAATTCCTCCCCAACCCATAACCTATCCATTCCCATATTTGTCGTACTCCAAAACACAAGCGTTTGCAAGACGCTCTCGTCGACGCCGGTACACACATTGACGGCCACCTGATACAAACATTGACGGCCATCTGATCGAAATGACGTCGATCAAGATTCATCCATGAAGGGCATGGACCTCCAACGTCTCACAGGGAAACTTCTGGGCACAATTGCCGTCAGCTATCGCAACGGCGTGCTCGACGTTGAGGTGTCGGGTCGCGACATTACACGTGGACGTCGGATCTCGGTCTGTTATCAACTCCCCCATGGTGTTGAGACGTCAAACTAACCGGTTTGTGAACTCCAAAGTGAGTAGCGTCTTGCTGTTGAGTGATACCTACCATGAATATTGCGAGAGCTCGTCCTCTATAAAGTTGGGATAGCCTTGGCTTATTTGTGTAAAAAAACAAACAAAAAACCCACACAATTATTTACTGAAAATATGTTGGCTGCTCTATTTAGTGCAGAAAGGTGAAATCATAGGTTTAAACAACAAGAACTTTTTGAAAAGAAGGCAAATATATAAACGATTTACATGGAGATTTTTGACAAAGAGAAAACCACGAACAGTTTTGTGGATTATTTGCTATGATTTGTTTTTAGATTAAAGCTCATCCAAAATTGATGAATGAATAATTTATAGCCAATTACTTACCACGACGCCATTAAAAGTGTGCTCTTTATGCTATGGACTTTGCGTCTTCATATTTTTGGATTTAATGAAGCATTTTTTTTAAACTAAATTGTTTTTAAATTCGATCAAACTAATCAATTTACAAAAGGTATGTATATCATATCTTATTTTCGAAAAGGAGAAGATAGATGGAATAGATACCGAAGGCCTGTCCTCCCGGAAACCTTTGGGAAATACGTGTCGATTGACAGATGGTATGTCTTCTGTTCCGTGAACATCCATATAGGAGTTGTCTCTCTTGCACTTGTGGACGAAAAGAAATTTTGTTCATCATTAAACTCTTATTCAAAGGCGTGAAAAATACACTGCCTTCGATAGAACATTAAGTTGTGGAAGACATTGTATGAAGCTTCAATAAATATGTTTTATGTAAATGTCAGCTTGATAATTGACTTAACACAACTGGTTGGTTTTCAAAAGCAAACAAGAAGAAAGAAGCAGAAAAAATTATTGTCAGAACCACGGGCCACTATACATTCAGTCACAGAAGCTCTGGGTTTTAGTTTATTCTTCTTTGCTTATGAACATCAAGCAGTTGTTTTTCATATAAATCAGTTTCTACAAAATAGATATCATTTTGGCAGATAAGCATTATTTCATATTTAACGCAGTACTAACTGATGAATTTACGGATATCTATTAAAACACTGGTATAATAATACATACCATACCCACGTGAACTATCTTTGATGTTCTTTTCAAACTTAAACAAAATGTTCAAAGAGATATCTATAGTGGTAAAACAAGCCAATATCCATGCAATTAGCACATGCCTGACAGTCCAGCAGAATGTTTTATTGGTTATTTCAGAAAATAAATTGCGGCGGTTACTCAGAACATGTAACGTTTTCTGAAAGCTGGTGGATTTTTATCAATATTTTATATATAAAAAATAATTCTTAAAAGATCACAACATGTTAATTTTTCACACATTTGTATGAATGTACTTTCATCTTTGCTTTTTAATTGTTCACAGCGTCTTTTTTATATATAAATCAACGTTCGTGCTACCTTTGTCGTTGATTAAACATTTCTACAAAGACATTCATCCCGGTATGTTAGAACATATACGTAGGTGTTAAATGTTTTTATACAATGTTATAACTAGTAAAACAGTCTGCATTCGACTAAAGTAAGTTAAAAACAAGAAGTGTTTAAGAAACACTATGCCTCCGGTTGCAACGAAATTCTGAAGTAGGACATTAAAACTGTGCTGTGTAAGGCATGTGCTAATTGCCTGCATACTTTGTGAAACACTTGTCTTCATTGTGGTAATATTTTTTTTTTTTTTACTTTGGAATGTCAAAGGTTACGATTCAGGGTCACATGGTCAAAATATTGGTACCACCGGAAAGGTGGAAATGAGCATGCCAATTATGAAGGTCATACCTCTTACGGTGAAATAGTTTTGGACATAAATATGAAAACAAAAATAAATCCTCATACGAGTGTTAAAAGGAACACGTCGTCTATGCAACAATAATTCCTTGAACGTTGATTTGTTGGCTGGCATTTGCAGGTCCAATTGCTTCACCCACACAATGGCAAGACACCGACGAATGACTTGAACTATGCGCCATGTTGTTGTCAATTGCTGTCAAGTTTTGTTATTGACGGAATCGTTACTGTAGACGTTGTCATTATGGCGCAATCAAGTGTTGGCGCTTAATCACTTTTGGGTAAATAAGCGCCATTTTTAATTCGGGCGCCCACATTGCCATATAAGCAGTTTATAGAAACTTCAATAATAAAATGTCGCAATACGTTTTCTGATTATGGCTAAAGTATGAATGTTTCTTGTAGTCTTAAAAATAATCCAACAGAAGGTACAGTTCCGATGCAAATAGCTAAAGAACGATAGAAAAAAATCCAACTCCAGTCAGTTTGGATGGCGGCGGGGATTAACTACAAAGTTAATGTTTCTTTATAGGAATATATAAAAGACCGTTCCATCAATCTGTATCCGTATTGCACATAAAAAACATATCCTTGCATTTTTACCGAACCTCTGTGGAGTTCAAATGAAAAGTTCGTGATGAAATTTATACATCTCATATGAAATGGAAATAATTAAAAATACTGTTTATCCCATAATTTATTATAAATCAATTATATTAGTTTTTATTAGATTTACACAATTTCTAAACTGACAATATTTGAATTTCTTACAATAAAATTGCACGATTTCAATAGAATGTCCGGTACATGCAGCTCTTAACTTAACCTCTGTGTATTGCTGATTTAACTCTCATGGACGTCAACACCTACGACTTCCGTTGAAGTCCCTGTGTACGTGTTTCAGTTTCATGATGACGTCATAACATTGTTTAAATAACAATCAATAGTCAAATTGAATTTAGAACGTACGTTTAAACAACACATTAGGGAGTATGTAATAACGACACATTAGGAAGTATGTAAGGGTAGGAATAGAAGCGGGAGATAGATTCGTACATATTACAGGTATTAGAAAACGCCAGGCTAATGCTGCACATCTTCCTGTTTTACGTAATGATCAACTGAGAACAGAAAAGTGTACCGGGAATTAATTAAATCACGGGAAACTAGCCTTGTTTACGTTCTGTCGGTCAGCCTTCCGGTTATATATTCATAATCTATTGACTACTGAAACAGAAAAATAACGGAAACTTCAGCACGTCATTCGCACTTAAAAGTCCTCTTTCCGACTCTGAACGTTAGACTGTCACGTTTATGGAAATTCGAAATTTTCACAACTTCAGTAAGAGGACAGTAACACTTTGATGGTTTTGGGTTTTTACTCACATCTAATTGTTTGTTTAACAGTGCAGTTTTAGAAACACCTTGAGCTTCGCCTCACGAGTTTTTAATCAGCTCACAAACAAATGCTGTAAGGGGCGTTTATAGGTACAAGAGGACTTTTATCAGTAACTAATTATGTTAAAGTAACATGTATTCTAATTACATTTTTGCCAATGGCATATAGAAATTTATCAACTCGACAAAAGCTGCAGAGATAGAAGAAATATGATATCATAACTGGTGATGTTAATTCTTTTCCAGTGTTGATATATCTTTCGTAGTTTTGAACAACCAGAGCGGTGCTTTGGATTCATTGCGATGAAATTTTCCGATTTTTCTTTTTTAAAGAAAATGAAGAGGAGGTTGAATAAGTTGGTTTTTCATCAAATCATTCCCGTTAACATTTCTATTTTTCTCTGATTTGGTATATAAAACTGTTTTTAAATGCTTCTTATAAGATAATGCTCAGCATTAAACGGAAGGAAGCAACTTAAAACTGCCCATTGAAATGTCTTGTTCTCAAGCGTATACGTAACGTCAAACTATCTGACGTCCATGACCGTAATAATATTTTCCATTTTTTTGAAGGCTGAGTTATTTCACGTTTTGATTGGCCCTTTTTCATTTTATTTCATTTTAAAATGTCATTAAAAGAAAATGTTATAATTTTCCAGGTTTGATATGATATATAGTTCAATTGTATGACAGAATATCTGTTTTTGAATAGAAAAAAGTTGAAACACTGAAAAACACGATGTAAAACATAAGCGCTTTCCATTTCGTCTTCAGATGTTTTACATAGATACGGATGGTATATATACTGTCATACTCGTTAAATGTATATGACGTAAGCAGAAAAGCGTTTAATATCGTATAGACATTTTTAGTGCAACATTCATATCTTAAATTTAGTTTTCCTCTAACTTGTAATGACTCTATCAGCCCCGATAGCAGTGCTAGAATTTGATGGAGATTTAGAAATTTGATGGAAACCTTGACATTTTGGTACTGCCTTTGTTTTACCTAAGGCTGAGGCAATAATGGCGCTTGTTGATACACAGATCTGTCAACAGTGGGCCTCTTTTAATTTTACCCGCAGACTGAATAGATTAGGTCATATAGAAGGTATGATAAAGCATATGATATTTCTTTCTTCCTTTCTTTCTTTGGTACATCAATATTCATTACTGTTCATCGCCTTCCTCTGGAGAACAGCGTAGCTCTTCAGAAAAGTCTCATACCTTTGACGAACAATATGTTTTGTGTTTGATGAATGTCCTCCTTTTGTTCAAGCTGAAAATAAACACCACGACCTAAGTTGAGTCTATATCCAGTTTGAATTTATTTCTGAATGGTCAGGTGTTTTTGGTTTGACGTCCGTACCGTAACTACATGTCGTTGTACTTAAAATATCGTTTAAATAGTAGAATTAAAAAAAAAAATAGACATGATTAAATGGAATTTTCTACCGGAAATGCGAGTGACGTTGAGAGCTAGATCTCAAAGATACATTCTCATCCGACCAATATTGTTAAAGAGGGTGATTTAAGACAGCGAAGGCGTATGAGCATGCTTGTTTTCAGGAATGATGATGCTATTTTTTACAAGCTCCTACTATGTATTCCACACCTCCTGTAGAGTGATGTATTATGTACAGATTGTTTGTGATAGGTAGGTGTGAGGGCGACCACAACAACTGGCGACGCCCTTTATCAGCCACTCCGTGTGACGACCACATCAGGTGTTCTCCTCATCCGAATTGACAGTAATCTACAAATTTCCTCGTAGAATCGGGGATAATTATTCTATTAAGTTTATGGTCTTAAATAACTGGAATTCTGAATAACGTTAGGAAAATAACTGTGCAGTATCCACACAGAACATCTGGTATCAATTTGTCATTGTGATGAAAACAAAATGCTTAGACACTAGATCACTATCTTTGTAATGGTGTCTCATGTGTTGGTATATCATGTTATTACTTTAGAAAAGAAATTAACTATATTTTGATCGAAAAACTTCTGGAAGATCATTGCCTGTAACTGAACATGGCAAAACTTCCACAATCTATGAACATTTGTATCATTTTAAAACATGTAAATTGTAGTCACTATCATTGCAAGCGTAACTATATTCGGAATTGATGAATGATGAAACTTTGTGATTTTGATATACTTAACACCTGCTTAATCTGTCGTTACATAGAAGTAAGATGCATTAGGCTGCAATATTGCCTGTACAACGTTAAACAAACAACGTATTTTACTACATGGGTGAAATAATGGGGATATAAAATTTTCAACAGAACTAACTTTGATAATTATTTTGCTATTTTTGAAAATCAATCTATATTTGAATTGCATAAGTCTTGTTGAAAAGAGCCAATTAAAAATAAATGGACAATGTATTGATAATATATTTCCAATATTGTGATAAGAATGTCAAAATTCCAGCAGTGTTATCACCATCACTTTGAGTTACGATCTTATGATAATAATAAATTGGGTAGATTTATGCAATGCCAAAGCAGAGAAAATAATTTTGTATATACGGTTACAATATTTTCAGCTAGGCGTATGATTACAATCAAAATATGAGACAATTTTTTGTGTAATTGCATCGTTAGAAGGACTAGAAGCTGGAGTGAATAAAATGTTTATAGGTTTAAAAAAAATTTGGTCGGTGGCATCTGTAATTTATTGATATGACAAAGTATTAAAGACATTGGAAAACAACATTTCATAGGCGTCTCGTGTTGATCATCACACCTCCGTCTATAAAGAAATACTCAAAGGTATTAGTTTGTCTAAACTGAACTATATCTTCTAAGATTACGCCAATGAATGGTTCCCTGGCGATGAGAGACCTAAAGTACCATTTATACATCACGCCATTGAGATGGAATTTTTAACAAGTGTTTCTGATGCTGTGTCTAATTAGCCGACTTTGTAAGGGAAGGTTTATATATAGTAAAGACGTTTGGAACATTTCTCCGAGAAGAATCGAAGGATGAACTTCATTTCAATGAAATTTGCCAGAAGACATTAATTCACAATGCGAAGTCAAATGATATGATGGCCTTGTCGCTGTTATAAGATGAAATTATCTGGTGTTTTTTGAGGTAGTCTGCGTGCAAATATTCATTTTGTTCAAATTAATCCCTAATTTTACTGAATTTAAAGTTTGGGTTATCATTCTGCTGACACGGTCGTATATTATTTTAATATGCTTGCAATGTTCCAATGACTCGCATTTTGAAGCAATGAAAAGAAATATCAAAATGAATTTCCAATTTGATCATGAATATACATGAGACTGATATCGTCAACTTTATTCATACACTTCGTTTGAGTCGAAATATGGATATATATTTGAATTTCGAGATAACGAGTTTCGACTGTATCAGAATATCAATAGGGATGCGCTGTTTTTTTCAGTTATCTGTATTTTATGATATTACACGACCATTTAATTACAAGCTAAAAACAAACAACAGGAAGCGCAAAACACCACGACATCAGTGTCTACAACAATTTGGCAAAGTATCAAATGGTTATGGTCTTCGAACTTTCGTCTGTGTGATTAAGACGTGAATGAGAGTTGACAGTAAAACAATTGTAATTCAGAAAATTTGATGGTAAAGTGTAAAATGGTTTGGTAAATCATATTCATCTTCATCAGTGTTATCTGCTTATCAAAAAAAGCAACGAAGAATTCATTAGTAATACTCATATATGGCGGATGTCGTCGATGAAGCAGAAAACGTTTACTATTTCGGAACATCTAGTCTTTTTTTAGATCTTCTGTGTATTTTTTTTGTTTTGTTTATATATTTTATTCTCGTTTCATTGATTTTGAGTTTGAATTCAGATTTCATTGACTTTTCTTGTTTTCTTGTAGTGTTTATTTAAAGGCAAATGAAGTGGATGATGTTTTCAAAACATTAGGAACTGGGGCAGACAGTCAATAATTTAACGCTGACAGAAAAGTAAGATTTCATGCCATTTAAACTCAGAGCTGATTGGTTCAAATATGATTTCAGTTTACTCGGAGTAAAGGATGTAAGATATTAATGAATTTAAAAAAGCATAAATATAAAGACACTTCAAGGACACAAAATCAGTAGGTACGTAAGTTTGGATGTAAGTTTTCATCATCTAACATCCTAAATTTTACTGGTATCAGATTTAACAGAGTTTCCAGCTCATTTGTGTACGGGAACCAAGGCAGGTAACTTAAAATTATTTTTCAAGAAAATTTTGTTACTTTACAATAACACATTTGTCATGATGTCAACAGATGGAGATTTAGATAAGCTTCTCGCATTAAATTCGATACTATGCGCTACACAAGTCTAACGACAAATAATATTATGGAACATTGTCGGATGGTTCAAGTCCTTATTGTTGTTGGGGCTTGTGTGCATGTACACGCCGATGGCTGTTGTCAATTAAGGTGTCTAACACATGTTGGTGTCACACCTTGTTTGCCTTCAGTAATCAGCAGAGAGAGGTCTAGTGAAATCACACGGACTTTCACACGATAGTTCCGTATCACATGATAAAAACAACTGGTTTAATCAAGGAAAATGAACATGTCTGATTGTGTTCAACAAATTATTTAACACATCATTTCTAATTAATCTTTTATTTACTTATAATCATCATAAATATGCATGGTTATCACATATCAAAGTTTGTTTTGTTGTATCGCTGTGTATTTGACATCATCACACCAACCAAGGACATCCAAGGACGTTTTCCATCTATGATGTGTTTCATTTCAGCGTTATTTAAAAGTTTCATTTCACCAGATGGCATAACCCGAACACGGAAGCGAAGCACTCCGGGTTGTATTACATCGAAACCAGGAAAATAAGTCATTAGGTTTACTTAAATAATCTGAATGTTACTGGTAAATTACGATCAGGGGACAGACAGGTCATCGGTAAATCACCATCAGGGGACAGAAAGGTCATCGGTAAATCACGATCAGGGGACAGAAAGGTCATCGGTAAAACACGATCGGGGGACAGAAAGGTCATCGGTAAAACACGATCGGGGGACAGAAAGGTCATTGGTAAATCACAGTCAGGGGACAGAAAGGTCATCGGTAAAACACGATCGGGGGACAGAAAGGTCATCAGTAAATACGATCAGGGGACAGAAAGGTCATCGGTAAATCACGATCAGGGGACAGAAAGGTCATCGGTAAAACACGATCAGGGGACAGAAAGGTCAATGGTAAATCATGATCAGGGGACAGAAAGGTTATCGGTAAATCACAGTCAGGGGACAGAAAGGTCATTGGTAAAACACGATCAGGGGACAGAAAGGTCATCGGTAAATCACAGTCAGGGGACAGAAAGGTCATCGGTAAATCACAGTCAGGGGACAGAAAGGTCATCGGTAAAACACGACCAGAGGACAGAAAGGTCATCGGTAAATCACGATCAGGGGAAAGAAAGGTCATCGGTAAATCACAGTCAGGGGACAGAAAGGTCATCGGTAAAACACGACCAGAGGACAGAAAGGTCATCGGTAAATCACAGTCAGGGGACAGAAAGGTCATCGGTAAATCACGACCAGAGGACAGAAAGGTCATCGGTAAATCACGACCAGAGGACAGAAAGGTCATCGGTAAATCACAGTCAGGGGACAGAAAGGTCATCGGTAAAACACGACCAGAGGACAGAAAGGTCATCGGTAAATCACAGTCAGGGGACAGAAAGGTCATCGGTAAATCACGACCAGAGGACAGAAAGGTCATCGGTAAATCACGACCAGAGGACAGAAAGGTCATCGGTAAATCACAGTCAGGGGACAGAAAGGTCATCGGTAAATCACGATCAGGGGACAGAAAGGTCATCGGTAAATCACGACCAGAGGACAGAAAGGTCATCGGTAAATCACAGTCAGGGGACAGAAAGGTCATCGGTAAATCACGATCAGGGGACAGAAAGGTCATCGGTAAATCACGATCAGGGGACAGAAAGGTCATCGGTAAATCACGACCAGAGGACAGAAAGGTCATCGGTAAATCACCATCAGGGGACAGAAAGGTCATCGGTAAATCACAATCAGGGGACATGTTGTAAGTAAAGACAGAAAGAGATAAGAAATGGCATCACAAAAAAATATTGTATGATATTTGTGAAGTATATGACGAGGGTAAGCAGAATACTACGAATAAAGTAGGCATTAACGACCTACTGTAGGGTACTATATAGGACCTTGGAGTTTGTTAAAATCGAAAAGACATATGAATATATACAGAGCCGCAGAATATTTCTCTCATAGTCTATATATAATTTTTAATGCTTGTATACTAAACTGTAATTAGATGAGCATTATTCTGTGTCGTCACTAAACAATACGAAACGTCAAAAATCGAAAGAGATCAGGAATGTAGTATGATGACGCAGCGTATTATTGCAGACCATAATTCAAACGTCATGACAAATTGTTGTTCAGGAAATACAGACATTGCTTATTTTTATCAGCAGTCCAATGCCTCAGAAACAGTGACATCAACAATACTCAGTGAAGGCTTTTCAAAGAGACAAAAAAAAAAAAAATAATAATGAAGTATTTTAGTTGTTGTTCATGCCAACGTTGAACGGTTCCCTCGCTAGCTGTAAAATTGAAAGGCAATACTTTGCTGTGGTAGTGTTCAAGGACAACCTTCGAACCAAATATCTACAAACCGGTATGAAGATAAATATCTCCCCTGACAGACAATCACAATTGAATCAATGGAAATGAAGGTGTCGTTAAATTTTATGACTTTTATACTATTTACATGTTGTAAAAGGTATTTACCTTGCTGTCTTTAAATATTCAGGACAATTCTCTTGTCATTAGTGGTAGTTGGCCATGGTTTTCTAAGTCATTTACAGACATTCACCTTCACCGGGGCAATGATCTACATGGTGGATGTCGTCGAAGAATCAGAAAACGCTTTCTCTTCCGGAACACCTGGTCTTATTCCCATTATGCTTTTACAAGGTGTAGATTTTTTCTTTTGTTTGTATTTTACACTAGTCTTATTGAATATGAGTTGGTTGGATTAGGATGATGTTCAATTGATGGTGTTTTCTTGTTTTTAATCACTTATTTTTTTTTAGAGATTTTGTCGTTGGAAGGCATTAGGTACCAGCATTTTATCTTTGTAGTTTATTTTTTTTTGTCAGTATGAAATAAATTAATGTTAAATGAAACTAATCCATTCCCTGATATTAATTGCACTATGGCACCTGCTCCAGTGATTAAAACCATCGAAATATATTACCGCCTTCAAAATTCATTTAAGTTTCAAATTTTCATTTTGTTGACCTGCATAATACGAAAATGAAGGATTGATATTTTGTATAAAAAGTAAAACAGATGCCGTTGTAGCCAACAATTCGATGTCACACTAGAGTTTTCTACATTATTGATGTATTTGTAATTGCTCTCCCTCAAATTTTAAAAAGAAGGATATTAAGTTACTGAATTCTTCATCAAACAAAAATTGCTTCACTTCGGAAAATTGACAAGATTGATATTTTCTCTGATTTCAAAGGAACAATCCTTTCCGAATGACATGGAAATCGTTATTTGATTTTATTTGACAAGACTTTTGAAAACAAGAAAATAAAAAAAAGAAGAAAAGTTTTAAATAGTTTATGGTTTTTGAAAAAAAGACAATAGAATAATGATAAAGGGAGACTACTTACATTCTAAAGCTGACGTTCTGTTGGGATTATCTTGTTATAGAAAAGACAGTATGAAACAATCTTAGCTCTTAATAACTGATGTTGTCAGCGTCCCGAAATATCCTAACCAGCACCAATTTACTCTAGTTTTAAACCACGCACTGATAGCAAAATGGCATATTGATCCGCTGTCTACGACTTCAAACGCTGTGCTTTAGCCACAAAGTATATTTAATGAAAGAAGACATTTTCAGATTAGAAAGTAGTTACTATGCGAACTGTGTTTAGGGGCAAGTTCCGACCATTTATTTTAAGAGAGTATTTCTTACACAATAAACTAAATAACATAACTTTATTAGGATCATTAACGGTAGAATTTGACATTGTAGTTATGAATTATTAGTTTGTATCCTGCAATAAGCTATCAGACGATCCTAATCAACGCTGATTATTTTAGCTACATCGTTTTAACAGCGGCGCGCCGTCGATTTTACTCCCTTACAGGGACGCTAACAGATGTTGATGTGCAAAGTTCTAAGCACAGCATCATACGACATGCCTTGTTTCAATAATGACAGCTTTAATCGGAAAGTCTATGATCGTTTGTAAACGTATTTTCATACGAATGAATTCTCAAAGGAGGATAATCTGTAATATACATGAACAGGGATGAAAGTTATGTAATTTTTATGTCTGTCACTGTCTCTTATATATGTTCCATAAGAATTACGTACACGTATCTGAAAAAAAACTCTGGTTATTAAGACTGATAATTCCACCAATTTTGAGAATCAGCTATGTGAGAAAAGAATCCCATTGGCTGCCGATGCGGTTAATTAAACTAACAAAATACTGTACAAATACATGATTTATTTTCATTCAAGCCGCCATTGAACTGATCATTAATACCGACACACGTCATCTCCGAAACTTCTGTCGGAAAAAAGTCCATTTCCAGGTTTGCTTATATCATAACACGTTAACAGAGGACGCGTTGTCATGGTGCTAGAAGCGTCAGGCTCTCGATACTTCAGAGTTCGCAAATCAACTTCTGTATAACAAGACGTTCTCGAGGGTCTTTCCGTCGCGATTTCAACATAAGGCATCCGTTCTATGTAAACACTTTAGTGGATACCACGGACGTACACGTGATACTTTTGTCTGAAGTTTTAGCTGGTAATTTTCAGGAGTCAAAATTTTCGCGATTTTCTTTTTAAATTAAAATTTCACAATCTGTATGTAAAAGGACATCGTTTACAAAGTGTCTCACTATTTCACGTATTAAATTTTCGCGGTCATGTTTATACACCACGAAATATTGAACATATTATTCCTGTCAAATTAACCGGCTGTGCTGTATTTTATTTTTGTGGTTCGTGTCATTACAATATCAGTGGATCAGCAGCGCATTGCAAAGCAGTAGAAAGAATCTGGCCGAGACAAAGGCGTGCACCATCGTAACGGTGAGACCGATCTCTTTGATAAGTATTTGAACAACAGGATGTTAACGACTGCTCAAAAGGTGAAGGATATGGTTATATAATCATAAACAAGAGATTCTTCACCAGGCTGGCAGGAAGAAGCAGATTTAATTTTTGAGCACAACGATGGTACATTTGCAACTTCAAGTATCATTCATGCAATTGGTGACACCAAATATGCTGTGGTGTATGTTCTAAAAACACAGACCTTGATTCATCAAGTTATTTCAATCAGTTAATTGTAAATTTACCAACATCGAGACCAACGTTTAGACATGATGGATAGGTTTCGGAGCGTGGCCAATTGGAAGGGGATCGGTTATTTTGTTTGTTTGGTGCCGTTTTAGGAGGACGATTCTCATGGTGTTGAAAAACACGTTTATTGGCAGTTAATGGCAGAAAGCACTTCTAGGGTACACATTAGCTAACAGAGAATACCCATAAATTGGCTTTAATTTGTACCTCAGTGGATCATTTATTGGACACAGTATATAGAAAAATTCTCAACCTGCCAAACCTTCAGTTACCATTTCTATCAAAGACATCAATTACATTTTAATACGAGGAGTCGATTAGAGAGGAATTTAAGATGTGTTTGGTCGAGAACGCACTGAATATCACGGTGTTTGGAAACTGCGGCTGTTTCGGTTGTCATAGACTTACATTTATATTATGAATGTCGTCAATGCAGGAAACGTTCATCTTATGCTCTCCTTATGGTCTTTTATAAACTTTTTCGCCTTCGTTTCATCAGTTTTAACGTTATATTGCTTTGTGAGATTTTGTAAACACGATGGTGTTCTTTTATATTTAAAGTATCTCTCGGGTATATCCATAGTCGTTTGGTTCCATATACGAAAAATGGGAACAATTTCATCCAGTGGTCAAAATTAGTTTTAGCATGTATGTTTGTTTCTTAAAAACCGTTTAATGATGATGATGTGTGTTCATGAATGTTGAAGGTAGAAACCTTTCTTTTTAAAAATATTGAATACAAATAATTTGTCGATATTCTGTATCATTTACATGTAGTTTTGTTTCTTGTGTTTTCCTACCAATGTTGTTCTTATGGCTTTCTTGTTGTGATGTTTTTGTATATTATTGTAACAAACATTCAGTGAAATCATTAAAGTAAATGTCTTGATTAGACAACTGTACAGAAACATTAAGTTGAATCTCATTGTTTAAATTTTCAACATCTGAAAATTGAATTACACTAGAAGAAATATGATATGTAACAGTCATAACTTTCGTTTTAGTTCAAAAGCATTAAACGACATATAAAAGAATCATTATGGCATCCATCACAGTCCCAGAAGGTGACTTTTTAAAGGAGTTATTTCCCTTTACATTCCCATAAACGCGAACGCCCCGGCAATAAAATTCGAGGCTGCGTAACAAACTATCGGATAATTTTATTTGTCATCAGCGACATTTTGTAGTTTGTCATTTAGAAATCTATATATATGTATTCCTGTCCCTGTTGCTGTTGAGGCAGATCATAAAGGGGATAGTTGCGGACCACATAACGAACATGTAATACCAATTTCGTATATGTCATATAGAATGAAGGGATATTGGAAATTTGAGGACCGGTGATGATTGTGTAAATTGAAATTTATTCAAGGATAAACAAAATTATGGACGTCTCCTGTCAGTTCTTTCCGATAATAAGTGTACCACTTAATAGCTTTACTTTCAAAAATCCTGGACTATTTACTGACTGTAATAAGAGTAGGTTAGATTAGCCTGTTCCCAAAGTGACTTGGGTTTGTCGAGGTTAAGATGGGAGCACATTGTGTACACAGCCCGTGGTGTGATGTGTTTACTTACGGCTCTTCTCAGGTTGACAGAAATATTAAAGTTTTGTCGTCTGCTGTGTTAGGTAAACAGCACTACGCCCAAAGGGACACCTTCTCAGCAGTCTATATGTAAAGTACTCTAACGGGCGATATTTTGGTGAGCTGAATTCTCATAGTTGTTTTCACTTGTTTGTTCTCATTGTATTAAGCTGTTTGGTTTCATTACAAAATATAGTGCTTTTTCTCTAAATGTATTTATAGTCGTTAAAATTGCAAGTGCTACTAGCAAAGTCCAGGTTACCTGCTAGGGTTTCTTTGAAGATTTGCCAGAAGAGCAGTTTGCAATCATATCGACTATAATTACATCCAGAATTACCTTATCTAAATCGTACACCAACTTCAAAATTTTTGGCAATATTAATTAGGTAACAGGTAAGATTGAAAGAAAAAGCCTTCTTCCTTCTACGATGGCGACAAGCAAGAAAATGGATCAGCCAGAACATTGAATGACTGACAAGAACATTGTGACGTCACAATAGAGTAGAACAATTTGCAATTCGTCTCATTTTCACACAACTAGTCCAGTTTCTAGTTCTGTTGTAATAAAAACGGTATGATTTTCGATAACGTGATTTATTTTGAACCATTATTGTACCAAACAACAACACTACTGCTGGTGTCACTACTACCACAACAGATGCACCAACAACAACTACAGCCGATGTCACTACTACCACACTACAGATGTACCTACAACAACAACTTGGTGTCACTACTACTACAACAGATGCACCAGCAACTACCACAACCGATCCACCAACAACAACTACTGCCGGTGTCACTACTACCACAACAGTTCCACCAACAACAACTACTGCCGATCTTACTACTAGTACTACTACAGATGTACCAACAACAACTACTGCTGGTGTCACTACTACTACTACAGATGCACCAACAACAACGCCTGCCGGTGTCACTACTACCACAACTGATCCACCAACAACAACTACTGCTGGTGTCTACTACTACAGATGCACCAACAACAGACACCGGTGTCACTACTACCACAACTGATCCACCAACAACAACTACTGCTGGTGTCACTACTACCACAAAAGTTGCACCAACAACAACTACAGCCGATCTCACTACTACAACTACAGATGTACCAACAACGACTTTTGCTGCTGTCACTACTACAACAACAGATGCACCAACAACAACGACTGCTGGTGTAACTACTACCACAACCGATGCACCAACAACAACTACTGCTGGTGTCACTACTACCACAACAGATGCACCAACAACAACTACAGCCGATTTTACTACTAGTTCAACTACAGATGTACCATCAACAACTACAGGCGCTCTAACTGCTGGAGTCACTACTACCACAACAGATGCACCAACAACAACTACAGCAGATCTTACTACTACTGCTACAGATGTACCAACAACAACGACTGCTGGTGTCACTACTACCACAACAGATGCACCAACAACAACTACAGCCGATTTTACTACTAATACTACAACAGATGTACCAACAACAACGACTGCTGATGTTACTACTACAACAACGGATGTACCAACAACAACTATAACCGATATCACTAATATCACAACTACTACTACTGCTGTACCAACAACAACGACTGCTCGTGTTACTACTACCACAACAGATGCACCAACAACAACTACTGCTGGTGTCACTACTACCACAACCGATGCACCAACAACAACAACTACTGGTGTCACTACTACCACAACAGATGCACCAACAACAACGACTGCTGGTGTCACTACTACCACAACAGATGCACCAACAACAACGACTGCTGGTGTCACTACTACCACAACCGATGCACCAACAACAACTACTGCTGGTGTCACTACTACCACAACAGATGCACCAACAACAACTACAGCCGATCTTACTACTACTACTACAAATGTACCAACAACAACGACTGCTGGTGTCACTACTACCACAACCGATGCACCAACAACAACGACTTCTGGTGTCACTACTACTACAAAAGATGGACCAACAACAACAACGACTACTGGTGTCACTACTACCACAACCGATACACCAACAACAACTACAGCCGATCTTACTACTACCACAACAAATGCACCAACAACAACTACTGCTGGTGTCACTACTACCACAATAAATGCACCAACAACAACTACTGCTGGTGTCACTACTACCACAACAGATGCACCAACAACAACCACTGCTGGTGTCACTTCTACCACAACAGACGTACCTACAACAACTACAGCCGAACTTACTACTAATACTACTACAGATGTACCAACAACAACGACTGCTGGTGTCACTACTACCACAACCGATGCACCAACAACAACTACTCCTGGTGTTACTAAAACCACAACCGATTCACGAAAAACAACTACAGCCGATCTTACTACTACAACATCGTTTGCACCAATACAACGACTGCTGCTGTCACTACTACCACAACAGATGTACCAACAACAACTACAGTTGTCACAACTACAACAACAGATGCACCAACAACAACTACTGCTGGTGTCTACCACAACAGATGTACCAACAACTAACAACTACTACTACTACTACCAAAACGGATACACCAACAACAACGACTGCCGGTGTCACTACTACGACATCCGATGCACCAACAACAACTACTGCTAGTGTCACTACTACTACTACAGATGCACCAACAACAACGACTGCTGGTGTCACTACTACCACAACAGATGCACCAACAACAACTACAGCCGATCTTACTACTACTACTACAGATGTACCAACAACAACGACTGCTGGTGTCACTACTACCACAACAGATGCACCAACAACAACTACAGCAGATCTTACTACTACTACTACAGATGTACCAACAACAACGACTGCTGGTGTCACTTCTACGACAACCGATGCACCACCAACAACAACTACTGTTGTCACTACAACCACAACTGGTGCATCAACAACAACGACTGCTGGTGTCAATACTACCACAACCGATGCACCAACAACAACTACTGCTGGTGTCACTACTACCACAACAGACGCACCAACAACAACGACTAGTGGTGTCACTACTACCACAACAGATGCACCAACAACAACAACTGCTGGTGCCACCACTACCACAACAGACCCCCCAACAACCACTACCGCCGATCTTACAACTACAACTACTACAGATGTACCAACAACAACGACTGCTGGTGTCACTACTACCACAACAGATGCACCAACAACAACTACAGCCGATCTTACTACTACTACTACTACTACAGAAGTTCCAACAACAACTATTGCTGGTGTTACTTCTACCAAAACAGTTATACCAACAACAACTACTACTGGTGTCACTACTACAACAACAGATGCACCAACAACTACCGCTGGTGTCACTACTACCACAACCGATGCACCAACAACAAGTACAGCCGATCTTACTACTAGTACTACTACAGATGTACCAACAACAACGAATTCTCGTGTTACTACTACGACAACAGATGCACTAACAACAACTACTCCTGGTATCACTACTACCACAACAGCTGTACCAACTTCAACAACTGCTGGAGTCACTACTACCACAACAGATGCACCAACAACAACTACAGCAGATCTTACTACTACTGCTACAGATGTACCAACAACAACGACTGCTGGTGTCACTACTACCACAACAGCTGTACCAACTTCAACACCTGCCGGTGTCACTACTACCACAACTGATCCACCAACAACAACGACTCACTACTACCTACAACAAATGTACCAACAACAACTACTGCTAGTGTCACTACTACTACTACAGATGCACCAACAACAACGACTGCTGGTGTCACTACTACCACAACAGCTGTACCAACAACAACTACTGCCGATTTTACTACTAGTACTACTACAGATGTACCAACAACAACGACTGCTGGTGTCACTACTACAACCATAGATGCACCAACAAAAACGACTGCTGGTGTAACTACTACCACAACCGATCCACCAACAACGGTACTACACTACTACTTTTACTACTACTACTACTAAACTACTACTACTACTACTACTACAATACTACTACTACCACTACTACTACTACTACTACTACTACTACTACTACTACTACTACTACTACTACTACTACTACTACTACTACTACTACTACTTACTACTACTACTACTACTTACTACTACTACTACTTACTACTACTACTACTACTACTACTACTACTACTACTACTACTACTACTACTACTACTACTACTTCTACTACTACTACTACTACTACTATTACTACTACTTACTACTACTACTACTACTACTACTACTACCACTACTTTGTCTCTGTCGCCTTTACTATAATCAAATCCATGGATCATTTGAAATTAATTAACGATTTTTTAATTGTAGTAATTCTTTTATAAACCATGTTTTGGTAATTCTTGTTCTCATTTATATGTATATTAAATTGTTATATTTAGTTTTTGTAATGAGCAGTATTAATCCCTGTACTGTATGCTTACATTAATAAATATTTCATAAATCATCTTCTATCAGCGAACATTTTTCAGTTCAATTTGTTTTCAAAGTATGTGTTCATTATCATTTTTGATAAATTTGTCGTGACATTTGAATTTTTCTGTCATAATTGATTTCCTTAATTGCCAAATTATTTTTACACTCTATTTAATAAGACTAACTTATTATATTGATGGATTTTTGAGATAAATTTTTACACTAATGAAATTTTTGAGATTTGTATTCGAGGGTATTAGTGGTTATGACAGATATTCATTTGTATTATGTGAAAGGTATTTTAAGTTGAATAGTGTTTATTACCAACACGATCCATTGTGTCTATTATTCTTATGATTGATGTTCTAAGTCTTCTTTATATGAAATTTGATATTAAAACGACAATACGATAATTCGGTCACAGCGAAAACGAAGACGACATACTTCGAGAAATATTTTGGTAATCCGATTATAATGTATGTTATTACCTTTATGCAAACCCGGAACAATTTAAACGATCTGTAGATGATAGGTTACACCCTCGGGCCGTCCAAAGTCGCGATCATCAACCCTATCTATATATAGTATGAGAACTAATTGTTGGATCACTTGCTGTCCACAGTCAGAACTGACTTTATACCAACTCGCACAATGGTCTGGTTTAACAAAGATTCTTTAATTGTTTGCGGGACCTACAAATATAGCATATGTAATATTAATGAGAGGTTTTGATAATTATTTTATGATTTTATACATAAGGATTTTAGGGAGTGTAATATCATTATGATGACTTAAGATATCAATTTCGAGAATCTCTACACCGTGTAAACGCATGCAAGAGTTCTTTCAATATTAAAAATGTGTTCCAACTTCATGTTATCTTCGGCTTTGTATGTGATATTCTAAATGGAGGGTCTCGGTGGTATCATTATGTGATAATGTTTGGATTCCTTTGGTCCAAAAGGACTGCGGGACAATAACGAGTGTTCAGAAAAGAGGTTCTGTCTGTAAGTTGAGAATATGTATTAGAAATGATCATTTGTATGTATATGGTGGCTGTAACAAACAACTTAAATAACCCTAGAATTACACAAGAAAGCAAACAAACTTCTGTTTGCATTGTAAAAATGCCTATACAATGTATATATTTAATGAGAGTTATTTATAAGCATTATATTATAAAGACTTCGGGTGCATTTTGAAATGGGTAATGCTCATGACAGAAAATTGTTGCGAAATTGAAGGATTCTATTCTTGACAAAAGACACATATCAAGACCAAACCAACAGTGACAGCTATGAATATTCCGTTACTAGACAGCAACCATCCTGCTGATACATCTTGTAGTGAATACATGTTTCCCCTCGCGATTTTCACGCACGATGTCGACAGCTGACAGATAGACTCACAGCACCAGACATCGAAAGATACAAATTGGTTAAGAGTTTGGGGAAGTTTTATTTTCATCATTAGGATGTAGATAGGAAATAATCTATTTCCTTGTGTGATTTAAGGTAGATGCACAATGGTGCATCTGAAGGATCCGTTATCAAAATTGTTCTCATTTGGGAACGTGAAATCAATTACAGCGCTTGACCAATTGTCGAAGAATAATCTGGCAGCAATGAATAAGACGCCAACAAGAGTGATTAGTATAAGTTGAAATAACTTGTTTCGCAATTGTTGTAAAATAAATAAAGTTTATTATAAAGAATAAGACGCCTGCTGTTCCGTGAAACGTATTCATGTTCTCCTTGAACTTTTTCGGGCAAGGCGGTATATTCCTTATTGTTTTCAAAGACGAAGTATAATCTACTTTCCACCAATATATTTTCAGTCTAATTAAGGGTATACACCAACATTATTTCATTACTGATCCTTCCATTCTGTGACTAAGCAAAAGTAAATTGTTAATTAAATCAGTTTGGATTTTCTTTAATATATTTTTTCGGAAAAAGGTCAGTGAGTACGATCGATATTTAAACAGTAAATGTGTGTTATTTATGATAACACCAGGTGTAGATTGATCCTCTCCACTCCCGGCTGCATCATTTGTCGATACGCCCCAGACTGACTTAACACATTTCTGCCAATTTACCTCGGGCAATATTTTTTATTACAGCTCTGAACCTTAAATTGAAATAAATATTTTGAATAATGAGATATTTTGTGAAGGCCAGAGATAACTCTTTACTTTCAATATTTATTGTACGGGTTTAATACCGGTCACCGATACAGCCAAAGTTATATTGAAATCGTTCATAAGTCGCTCGTGTTAGGTTTGCGATAAACCTGACCAGAAATCCAATAACTTTGTAAAATATTGCTTTTAGACCTCAAGTGCTACTTTTCCATCTCCACTTTAAATTGAACTGATGGTATATTTAAAAAGGCATTATGAGAACTCTAGTTTACATTAGCGGAGTTACGAAGGTCTTTGTTTACCATTGTCAACAGGTTCTCAGAATATATCGCCCGCCATAGCATGCTCGCTTAATAGAGTAGTAGATGTACTTGAGGTTCGCTCGAATCTCGTCTTCATATCAACGAGGTACTTATAACAGGTTGACAAGGCCAACTCGTGGCTGTACTCAATACAGATAGCCCGGTACTATACTTACACAGTAGAATGTGTATAAGATATGTAAACGCCCCCTTATAATAGTCAATATATTTAGACTCTGTATTGTAAATCTGGTGAAATAGACGCAGGCAGAGCGTATTGTGAGGACAATTTCTTGTATAAATATTCTGAGCCTTAGGCGGTCACAGTCATTGATACCACAACAAATCACTAGTTCTCTTTAACAAAAGCGATGTAAATACATATAATTATTTTTCCCACCTCTCATTTTTCAATTTACATAACATAATATAGTTTAAATTAAGTGATGCAGACAGATGCCAGACATTTCTCATAAAACTGTAATTTTCAATCAGTCGGTAATTGCTAATTAACATTTCTATATATAGATCGCTAATAAGGTATTAAAAAATTCCAACACGTACGATAACACGGAACAAAACATTTATTTTCTGTGAGGACCATTTTGTATTTTCCCCCAATAACAACAAAACATGATCTTTTTTTACATTTTTTACATTACAAAATGTATAATTTGGCAAACTATTAAATTGTTTTATATAACTGCTTGTGGTTAATGCACATATACATGAAACAGTAAGGACCAATTATAACTAGATGAATTGTAGATTATTGCTGGGAGTACTGATGAAAATAATCATTTCTAATATTTACCCTTCAGCAAGTATAAGTAATTCAATATTTACATTAACATATTATGAAAACAAAACATTATATGGCTTTATTCCGTAAAACATTGACATTAAATCATTTTAAAATACAAAAACATTCCACATATCTATAACGAACTTCTTACAAATCACCGTTTAAATAGCGTCTGCATGCTTCCGGTATATCAATATCTGGTGTTATCTTAAACGGAAATATCAATGTCCGGAAAAATCTACTCCTCTAAACAAACAAATCGAGAACGAACATATTGTAATGATTTTAGAATTATGGAAATATAATACTATAAAATATATAGACATAGTTTTCAATTGTTTTAGAACACTTCTACAAACAAGAAATACAAACAATATTGTGGCGAAACGAAGGTTCAAGACCTATTGAAAACTAAAACGTTGCATGTGACAAAAATGTTTTGCTTGTCATATCCTGAAAACATTTAAAGGTTTATATAAAATATGCAAGTAAATAACATTCTTTATAATGATATCAGTTGTAGATAAATTACATAGAATTGAATAGATATACAATGATCAGCTGTTTCATCCAATGACTAGTTGGTGATGTTCATTTCCAAAAGCATAAAGCCTACTTTGTTGCTTCGATAGCATAGCAAAAACAGGGAATGAAGAAATGAGTCATGACACTTAAAAATGTGAATGGAAAACTAGAAATCACTCAGTGTTCACAGCCGAAAGTGTTCAGAATGGAAACTAAATCATTTTCATTGCCTCAACGGGCATATACAATGTCGACCAAAGAAAAGAAAGCCTTATTGATAATAAAAAATTGATATAAAAAAAAAACAGTTCCGGTTCTTATTCTAATTAGGATTCAATAGATTCATGCTACAGTGTTCATTTGTATATGAGCTGTAATTAAGATGACCTAATTAAGCAATACGTACCCTAATGAGATCATCATAAGTCAGGCTTTTAATAAGAATCGAGTTTTTTCTTTCTTCCCTGCTTGCATTAGTAAACAAACTATTATTGAACGTGGCTTTAGCAACAGTTGATAGCAGTCAGCGTTTAATTGTTCGCCCATACTTTTATTGTAGTGAAACAACTTACTCTAGGGTAGATAAAGGCGTTTTGTTTCTCCTACCACTCAAAACTATTTTGACGTCACAGTATGAACAGAGTATTTTCTCCTAGCACTCAAAACTATTATGACGTCACAGTATCAACAGAGTATTTTCTCCTACCACTCAAAACTATTATGACGTCACAGTATGAACAGAGTATTTTCTCCTAACACTCAAAACTATTATGACGTCACAGTATCAACAGAGTATTTTCTCCTACCACTCAAAACTATTATGACGTCACAGTATCAACAGAGTATTTTCTCCTAACACTCAAAACTATTATGACGTCGCAGTATCAACAGTGTATTTTCTTCTACCACTCAAAACTATTTCGAAGTCACAGTATCAACAGAGTATTTTCTCCTACCACTTAAAACTATTATGACGTCACAGTATCATTAACATAATGACCAAAACATGTGATAGGATCAATACGGTAAGTGTGATACCTATTCTTCTCCTTAAATAAATGTTAAAGATCACAGGTAAAGAAGGTAAACGTTTGGTCATTACTTAACCCCAAAAATGTTTTTGTTCAACGATTAGGCTTGGGTCAAAAGACACCAGATGCAACCTAATACCGTCACGCGCTGTTTGACTACCTGTTAGTTAAATAACAAATGTTTGAATTTAATTACCTCGCAATTGAAATGGAAAGTAACCACTTTATTGTTTAATATTAGAAAAGGTAATGTCTTCATGCTGGCATACTCGACATCTAAAATGAGTCATATACACTGAACCAGAGGACAAAGAAAACGTAGATGTTCTATCCTGTCGGGACGTCTTTGAACAATTCTCATCCAGAATGAGAGACGCAGCAATATGCAAACTCTCTTTCTCTATATAGGGCCAATATCTAATATAGTGGTTTTTTCAATGATGTGAACCTTGTTGAACTTACTCCGAAATCACTTCATTGTGAGGATAAGCCGATAGCATTAATGCAAATATATTACAACTACAGACTCAATGTGTAGGGTTTACACCTGAATACCTTATCTTTGTGAATGAACATCTACATTTTTGATACATTATTGTGTGACACCAGGATAAATTCAAAAAGAAAATAGTAATGTTGAGAATACAGCTGGCCCTACCACTGGTATACTACAATATCTGATGCATGGTCTCCCTTCATTGAGACCTTGTGAGAACATCCATATATAATTTGGGCACATTTTCAGGCTGAATAAACACACCTGTGTTACGTCGTACCTCGAGTTGTGTCATCTGTACACTGATGTCCATGGTCTGGTTACATGTGATTAACCTACACAAACACACGCAAGCATAGCTTACTGTTAACATGAGATGTTGGCGTAATCGACGCAGCGTAAATTATTTAGGTTCTGGAAATTAGAGAATCTCTGTGCCCTTGCTATTGGTATTGAATTGACATCCATTTAGAACAAGACTAAACATTTCTATTTGTAGAGCTAACACGCTGACAAAGGTCAGTAGTTTAATAAAACAAGATTCAGTCGACACTATTATCGATATTATTGAATATCAAACAGTCAGAATATGTTAATTAACTTCGGGAAAGCTCGGTTCTTTTCATCACACTTAAAACAATGAATGCTGATTAGGTACTTGTGTCACACTCAGGATCTGTGTTAGACCTTACAAATATGTATTTTTGTTTTAGAATTTTTTGTATATTTATATCTACCGATATCATAGAACATGATTTAGTTGTGAAAGTAAAATTCATTTAAATATTTATTCAGAAATAATAATCTTGAGTCAAAAGAACTCTTTCCATAATTGTATGACATGGGTTACGCGTGCCTTTATTATATGTTCCACGACACCCCGTCTCTCGTCCTACGTTTGATGACTTCGTGCTTTGATAAACTGTACTTTGAATTCTAATGCTTTTTGACAAAACAAAAGATATTGCATCCTAGTCATTTCATACAAGACCCAGCCGTTAATTGTTTCTATGGAATTCAATATTCTACAGTTGTTTGGATTTTATTAAAAATGAAAGGAAGAGGTATAAAAGTCCATGTCTATTTTTCGGATACTCTGTTCTTTGCTTTTGATCACACGTCAAAATCAGCATCTTTAATGACATGGGAAATCCTTATACTGAGGTATAAAAGATTTGACTGCAGAAACAAATACGATGGAATATAGGAACAGATCAAGAAACTTACGTACTCTTATGGTAGAGACACTGCTTTTCATGTTTCATTGAGAAATTTAGAACCAAAACGAGAGGTGAGCATTATCCAACGGCATTGGCAACACAACATGAAAGAGAATTCTCCAACCTCGTTGTCAGCACAACATGAAAGAGCATTCTCCAACCTCGTTTACAACATAACATGAAAGAGAATTCTCCAACCTCGTTGTCAATATAACAGGAAACGAGAATTATCCAACCTCGTTGTCAACATAACATGAAAGAGAATTCTCCAACCTCGTTGTCAATATAACAGGAAACGAGAATTCTCCAACCTCGTTGTCAATATAACAGGAAACGAGAATTCTCCAACCTCGTTGTCAACATAACAGTAAATAAGAATAATCCAACCTCTTTGTCAACATAACAGGAAACGAGAATTCTTCAACTTCATAGTAAACATTACGAAAAAGATGAATTTTCTAACCTTATTACTAACAGGACCAAGACAAGACATAGCGATACTTGATGAATAATTCGTTAAAGTCTACGTGTTTTTATATATAAAATTTAATTATTTAATTTAACGACATACTTTAACATTAATTTTGCAAGACTTACAGATCCTTACATTAGTTTAAATTGTACAGGATACCTACATGATATTGTACGGAACGGGTCGATTTTTTGGTGAGTTTCATAAATCTAATATGAAATGGGAACTAATATAAAAAATTCTATTTTTTACATAATTGTCATATATTTGTCAATATTTGTGAAAACAGCACTACATTACACCGATATCAAATAATTTCAATGTTTGATTACATCAAAGTTCATTCACCGCATGGATTTATGACGCCTCAATCGAAACAGTCATATCTTTCAGCTAATCAAAACCCCGATAAGTGCTATCAAACGCGTGCTGACAGACGTGTGCTGTAAACATTTATGTCACAGATGTATCTATATAAAAATAGACCTTTATATACTTAATTTCTTCTTGTATTGATGAAATAAGATTCTTTTGTAATTAATGAATAAAATTGTAAATCAATATTGCTTTGTCCCGATCTTCACCGCTCGGTCTAGGTCAAGTCATCAATAACAGCGAACCGTAGTCAAAACCTGGCCCAATTGTCTGTGATATGATATTATTATGTGAATATTTGTGTTCGATCTAGATTTCTAGGACATCTGCTCAAACAAAACAAACACTGGATTCCTCAATATTATTTAATTACCTAAACAATGCCGGGAGAATTTGATTTAGCGGTAAATTGTATTTTCTCTTCGGTTGTTTTCTTCTGATAAAGGACCGATAATATGACAGAAATCTTTTGATGGGATCAAAGTAACATCAGACCTTTTAGTAACTCTAAATTTATAATGATGATGTTTCTTTAATAAAAGTAACTCTATTCGGTTCAATCCTAAATTACAGATAAACGTCGCCGACAAAGAAACTCAATATCTCGCGCATCTGAGCCTGAAGAATTGATAAGTGAGTAAGGAAATTTTAATGAAAATCAAAGCGATCATATTTGATCGTCATACCTTGTGTCTGGACTCAAGCGCGCCTCCTATTGTCGCTGCAATTGCAATAAGCTTCATGGTATCTGCTATAAAGAAACGTACATAGTATGTTTTGTAAATCACATAGATTTCGCAAATTCTTTATTTTGCGAATGTATCTGTTCAGACTAATTTTTAAATACTGGATTTCGCGGATGCTGATCTAGAAATTCGCGGATAATGAGCTTTTGGAGACCATCCAGAGTTATTTTCATACAAATTATCGTGAAGGATTTATATTCGCGATTAACTCTCCTCGTGTCTTAACGATCCTAATCCCAAACGAAATATAACTGATAAACAGTGATACTGGGTTGCCATACGCATAATTACTAAAAGGAAAACATCTCAATGATTTAAACAAAGAATTGATCACGTGTAGTCAATACGTATATTCCATGTAACAATAGACATTGTTTAAAGAACTCTGTTCTACCTTCTTTTGTAATTAAAACCGTACCACGGCTTTTATTAACATCGTTAGCAGTGTCAATGTCCAGTTGATTCTACAGCAAAGTCTCTTCTGTTGACGAACAATAACCATCAGATTTACACTCGTGACTTTCGTGTTTCACTCCGGTCAATTATAACTAATGTATGACTGCAACATGTGATATTAGATTTGATCATATTAATTATCTGTGTGATCCAAAAAATTATCAAATTCTTAGTTTCAAGTTAATTTCTACAATAGATAGGTATTGTTCACCTTCCAAGTTATCATTACGTCCTTGATACTATTGTAAACATAAAACAGTGTAACGTGTTTTGATTGGTGGTTCGATGAACTTTGACCGAGCTCGTTGACGTCATCATGTCGCACGCTCACTTAAGACCGACACTCCTTTGAAGACTTTTCCGTTTCTGTTTGGAGATGCTATTTCCCTATACCAAAATGTTATTTGTTCCAGTAATGGTGATAATGCGTTCACAGATTAAAAAACGTACTAAAAGTAGTACTTTATTATTTTTGTAATGACATCTAAAATTTTTATGGAAGTCAATTTTTGCTTTGAAAATAATGAACTTGTGAATGCTTTTTGTTGATATTTGTAGCAAAATAATATTTCCAGATATTTCTGAAATTGTAAGGTTGCATAATGATTAGCGACCATTCACCAACTGTTACATTATTACGCTTCAAACGATACCGATAAAAAAACCCAACACGTACTCACGCACGCACGCACACACACACGCATACCATAAACTCTCGTAAAGTAACCACTCTTCCAAAGAGATATATGCACATGCATGTATTCCGACTTGTAACATCTTTGTTACTAACAAAATATAGTACTAATGGCTTGCTTGTAGGTAGTCTTATTCGAACCAAATATCAAAAGTATTAACGACCACACACCGCATGCCAGCAGTGTTTAGAGACTCAGGTACCGGTCACACACCGGCGCAGGGACCTGTCACACACCGCATGCCAGCAGTGTGTAGAGGCGCAGGTACCGGTCACACACCGCATGCCAGCAGTGTGTAGAGGCACAGGTACTGGTCACACACCGCATGCCAGCAGTGTCTAGAGACTCAGGTACCGGTACCGGTCACACACCGCATGCCAGCAGTGTGTAGAGGCGCAGGTACTGGTCACACACCGCATGCCAGCAGTGTGTAGAGGCACAGGTACTGGTCACACACCGCATGCCAGCAGTGTGTAGAGGCACAGGAACTGGTCACACACCGCATGCCAGCAGTGTTTAGACTCAGGTTCAGGTCACACACTGGCGCAGGGACCTGTCACACACCGCATGCCAGCAGTGTGTAGAGGCGCAGGACCGGTCACACACGGCATGCCAGCAGTGTTTAGAGACTCAGGTACCGGTCACACACCGCATGCCAGCAGTGTGTAGAGGTACAGGTACCGGTCACACACCGCATGCCAGCATTGTTTAGACTCAGGTTCAGGTCACACACTGGCGCAGGGACCTGTCACACACCGCATGCCAGCAGTGTGTAGAGGCGCAGGTACCGGTCACACACGGCATGCCAGCAGTGTTTAGAGACTCAGGTACCGGTCACACACTGCATGCCAGCAGTGTGTAGAGGCACTGGTACCGGTCACACACCGCATGCCAGCAGTGTTTAGACTCAGGTTCCGGTCACACACTGGCGCAGGTACCGGTCACACACCGCATGCCAGCAGTGTTTAGAGACTCAGGTACCGGTCACACACCGCATGCCAGCAGTGTGTAGAGGCACAGGTACCGGTCACACACCGCATGCCAGCAGTGTTTAGACTCAGGTACCGGTCACACACTGGCGCAGGTACCGGTCACACACCGCATGCCAACAGTGTTTAGAGGCACAGGTACCGGTCACACACCGCATGCCAGCAGTGTGTAGAGGCACAGGTACCGGTCACACACCGCATGCCAGCATTGTTTAGAGGCTCAGGTACCGGTCACACACCGCATGCCAGCCGTATCTAGAGACTCAGGTACCGGTCACACACCGCATGCCAGCAGTGTTTAGAGGCTCAGGTAACGATAAACTAATGATAAAACAATACTTATAAGTCAGTGATATGACAATCCCTACATTTATATTAACAATGGAAAAAAGTCGGTTAACCACACGTAACATAATACTGACAGTAGAATAAAAATTGGCATACGAAAATAGAAGCACAAGTCAACTCTCCTCAATTTAAGAACCTGACTAATTTTTGCTGTTAAAGATCATCAGTAGTAGGCTACAACACTTGTGGACTAATTGTTCAACTCCTATTACAAGTTTTTTTTATTGTAAAGTTTCCGTTCTTTAGTTTTTGTTATTTCCGTGTTTTTAATTCAAGCATATGATATGAGTTAACTAGAATACATATCACGACACAGAATGTAATTTTACCGTAACATGGCTTCTTTTGTATTTATGTCAAAACAATTCTACTGTTGATCCGACAAAAACATATAACTGCCAACCTCAATTCAGTGTTAATCAGAGAAGCACCCGCATGCCGAGAATTAAAGTGTGCATAAAATAATTACACCAACACTTCCTGACAACGCAATCATGGTAAAAATGTTGTAAGTTAATTTTTATACCCAATAAATCAATTGGATTTGAGAAAAAAATGACAAAATGCGGGTAATTATGCTGATTTACAGATTTAAAAAATAAGGATGTAAAATTGTCTGCATCTAATTTAAATATGATTAATAGCGGAAGGGAATAGGTAGACAAATCCATTTACACCCGAAACATATGTTTGAAAATACACCGAACAATGTTTAGATAAAGGTAATCGTAGAAAGTCAGGAACTTTCGTTCTGAAGCAATATTAAGGTCTCAATGATGCTTCTGGAACAATTATATTAGATGGATACATGTCGAAAGGAATAAAGTTAGCTCACAATATCTTAAAACAGACATAGTTAAGTAGTATATCATAGTTACATAACTTCAGTACAGTTCTATCGTAGTTATATTACATCTCGTCAGTAGTTATATCGTAGTTATGTTACATCTCGTCAGTAGTTATATCGTAGTTATGTCACATCTCGTCAGTAGTTATATCGTAGTTATGTTACATCTCGTCAGTACAGTTATATCGTAGTTATGTTACATCTCGTCAGTACAGTTATATCGTAGTTATGTTACATCTCGTCAGTACAGTTATATCGTAGTTATGTTACATCTCGTCAGTAGTTATATCATAGTTATGTTATATCTCGTCAGTACAGTTATATCGTAGTTATGTTACATCTCGTCAGTAGTTTTATCGTAGTAATGTTACATCTCGTCAGTAGTTATATCGTAGTAATGTCACATCTCGTCAGTAGTTATATCTCGTCAGTAGTTATATCGTAGTTATGTTACATCTCGTCAGTAGTTATATCGTAGTTATGTTATATCTCATCAGTACAGTTATATCGTAGTTATGTATACATCAGTACAGTTATATCGTAGTCATCTCGTCAGTACAGTTATATCGTAGTTATGTTACATCTCGTCAGTACAGTTATATCGTAGTTATGTCACATCTCGTCAGTACAGTTATATCGTAGTTATGTTACATCTCGTCAGTACAGTTATATCGTAGTTATGTTACATCTCGTCAGTAGTTATATCGTAGTTATGTTACATCTCGTCAGTACAGTTATATCGTAGTTATGTTACATCTCGTCAGTACAGTTATATCGTAGTTATGTTACATCTCGTCAGTAGTTATATCGTAGTTATGTTACATCTCGTCAGTAGTTATATCGTAGTTATGTTACATCTCGTCAGTAGTTATATCGTAGTTATGTTACATCTCGTCAGTTATATCGTAGTTATGTTATCGTCAGTAGTTATGTTATATCTCGTCAGTAGTTATATCGTAGTTATGTTACATCTCGTCAGTAGTTATCGTAGTTATGTTACATCTCGTCAGTAGTTATATCGTAGTTATGTTACATCTCGTCAGTAGTTATATCGTAGTATGTTACATCTCGTATAGTTATGTACATCTCGTCAGTAGTTATATCGTAGTTATGTTACATCTCGTCAGTACAGTTATATCGTAGTTATGTTACACCTCGTCAGTACAGTTATATCATAGTTATGTTACATCTCGTCAGTAGTTATATCGTAGTTATGTTACATCTCGTCAGTAGTTATATCGTAGTTATGTTACATCTCGTCAGTAGTTATATCGTAGTTATGTTACATCTCGTCAGTACAGTTATATCGTAGTTATGTTACATCTCGTCAGTACAGTTATATCGTAGTTATGTTACATCTCGTCAGTAGTTATATCACAGTTATGTTACATCTCGTCAGTAGTTATATCGTAGTAATGTTACACTTCGTCAGTACAAATATATCGTAGTTATGTTACATCTCGTCAGTACAGTAATATCGTAGTTATGTTACATCTCGTCAGTAGTTATATCGTAGTTATGTTATATCTCGTCAGTACAGTTATATCGTAGTTATGTCACATCTCGTCAGTAGTTGTATCGTGGTTATGTCACATCTCGTCAGAACAATTATATCATAGTTATGTTACATCTCGTCAGTACAGTTATATCATAGTTATGTTACATCTCGTCAGTACAGTTATATCGTAGTTATGTTACATCTCGTCAGTAGTTATATCATAGTTATGTTACATCTCGTCAGTACAGTTATATCGTAGTTATGTTACATCTCGTCAGTACAGTTATATCGTAGTTATGTTACATCTCGTCAGTAGTTATATCGTAGTTATGTTACATCTCGTCAGTACAGTTATATCGTAGTTATGTTACATCTCGTCAGTACAGTTATATCGTAGTTATGTCATATCTCGTCAGTACAGTTATATCGTAGTTACATTACATCTCGTCAGTACAGTTATATCATAGTTATCCTACATCTCGTCAGTACAGTTAAATCGTAGTTATGTTACATCTCGTCAGTAGTTATATCATAGTTATGTTACATCTCGTCAGTACAGTAATATCGTAGTTATGTCAGTACAGTTATATCGTAGTTATGTTACAGTTACAGTTATATCGTAGTTATGTTACATCTCGTCAGTAGTTATATCGTAGTTATGTTACATCTCGTCAGTAGTTATATCGTAGTTATGTTACATCTCGTCAGTAGTTATATCATAGTTATGTTACATCTCGTCAGTAGTTATATCGTAGTTATGTTACATCTCGTCAGTAGTTATATCGTAGTTATGTTACATCTCGTCAGTAGTTATATCGTAGTTATGTTACATCTCGTCAGTACAGTTATATCGTAGTTATGTTACATCTCGTCTCGTAGTACACTAGTCAGTACAGTTATATCGTAGTTATGTTACATATCGTCAGTAGTTATATCGTAGTTATGTTACATCTCGTCAGTAGTTATATCGTAGTTATGTTACATCTCGTCAGTAGTTATATCGTAGTTATGTTACATCTCGTCAGTACAGTTATATCGTAGTTATGTTACATCTTTTCTATATTGCTTTGTTTATTATTTATACATGCAAGATTTAATTGTCTAACCTCTGGTCGGTTATTTAATAGATGTTTTCAGTAATACTTATTAAGTGCTTACGATGACGTCACAATTTCTATTTCACAATATATCAAAAAAACATGCCACGTCCGAAAGGCCTTAGTATTACAATGTCGATAACATATTTATTCAGTACTACCGTACAAATAGGACGCTAACATGATCGAAACTAATCAGCTTTAACAAATCACAGATAAATCGATCAGGAAAGGAAGAAATTAGTGACGATCACATCCTCGTTTGATGCCTTTGATGTTGAGCGTAACCTTTTTCAATCACAAACAGGTTGAGGTTATTGCCCGTCCTGACTAAAGAAATCTCCACAGAGAGATTCAGTATTACTTTGGCTCGTCCGCCGTTCGCGTTTTGTGTTTACATTAGCTATATAGCAATGTTGCCGTCTTTCATCGCCTGATTTTAAACAAGCTGAGCATACACGACGCCCGCGGTAGTAGAGCTTGCCTGATCTGCCGTGTAAGACCGTCCGCACATGTACTGGTCGTGTTTGTATGGAGGGGAGATCGGCACACTGTCGGCCGTGCTGGTACCCACAACAGATATAATAAGAAATAGATTGCGGATTAACATATAGTTAGTGGAGGTTATATGCCTACGCGGACACGACTGTGTAGTTTGAAGTTTATATAAATACTCTGGAAGACAGTAGGAAGGGTGTAGGCCCACCCTAGCCGTAAGATAAGACACACTGTATATGTGTTACACATGTTAAACTAATCAACAGGTAGAGCAGGATTCAGGTGAGATTCTAGGTGTAAACATTGTAGCAGGACAGAACGGCACTGTAAATACACTATAGGAACGATGGCAGCTATTGTGTCAGATACTAAAAGGAATTAAACTCTAGTCCTGTCGCTGTTTCTCCTGATTAACCACACTAGGAGTCAATCTACTTGATGGTTTGTGATGGTCGTCCGGAAAATACTTTAAATCAATGAAAACTGCATTAGGAATTCGATCTTATATTAGAAAATTGTGTATCTGTGTGTTGTTGACCTTTTACATACCGGCATTTTATGACAGGTGCGTACGTGCGGTTAAATCTTGATTTACGTATATTTGTGTGGATGTGACACTTTCTGTGCCAAGATGAGCGGCTGCCCGTTTAGAAACGCTATAGAGAACGCTAAAGTGTCACAACAGACAAAAAATAATAACAATAACATTGAGCCATCTTCATTACCAAATGGCAGTGCCAATGAATCCCAGGACGCTATAAAAACAACTACCACCAGTACCCAGACTGGTCAGGGCAAACATGCACTGTCCGACAACCACCACGGACCCGGAAAGGGCACTATGTCCAGTGCGTCTCTTGGGACTGAAATTATCGGCTCTGGCACGAGTCGAAAAACTAGTAACATGTCCACTTGCTCAATAGGATCAGATGAGACGGAAGGAGAGAAGAAACTTGATCTGTTGGGCCTGATCGAGTCTGTGGGGACCCTCCTATTACCCTCGGTAAGTCCCAAATTTATATGTTTTATTGGTGCCAACACCTTGGTCCTCATCGACTATTTGTGTCTGCACCGGAAGTTCATGCCATTGCATTACTTGAAAACTTTAGAGTTTGTCAGCATCTTCGATAATAGAAAACATTCAAATACAAGGGTTCTACTTTTAAGAAAAACCAAGCTATGTGTTGTGTTTATACAGCCATTATATCAAACGGGTAATTAAAAACTAATTCTGGTCGTTTGGTAGCGTAATGATGTATGAGTTCGATGTATTAGCTTATCTTAATGGTTAATCAGATTCCCGACATTTAAGGGACCAGTAAACGCTCGTGTAAGATTCACATTGATGCAGTGCGTTTAATAAAACCATTACCCTATATAAAAACCATAAATCATGTCTCCTACAACGACGATTGAGGAAAACAATAGGGATGTGTTACTTGGATGGTTTTACATAACACTCTGTCTCGGCCACGACATTCGATAAGACTCTCCTCACTTGACAATGAATGCTGTTTACTCAGCTCGTCAGAAGACCAATCCACGGTGCCAGGTCCCTACCATGACGTCGTTGACTTTACGACCCATACAACGTTATCCGTACCACAGACTCCCGACATGACTGTGACCCCCAAAATGACTGTGACCCCCAAATCACTATCTATATAACAGTATAACTTAAGATGCTTGCTTTCCTCATAATGGTATTCACTACGGCCTATACAATTCTATCTGTACCACAGACTCCCGACATGACTGTGACCCCCAAATCACTATCTATATAACAGTATAACTTGAGATGCTTGCTTTCCTCACAATGGTATTCACTACGACCTATACAATTTTGTCCGTACCACGACTCCTGACATGACTGTGACCCCCAAATCACCATCTATATAACAGTATAACTTGAGATGCTTGCTTTCCTCACAATGGTATTCACTATGACCTATACAATTTTGTCCGTACCACGACTCCTGACATGACTGTGACCCCCAAAACACTATCTATATAACATTTTGACTTAAATTAGTAGCTATTCCTACAATAAAGTTCGTTGCGAAATATGTACCCTTCGACAGAGTCCCATTAAGGAATTGACCTCAACGATAAATCATTGAACTGGCCCTACACCAGCAATCCAAACCCAAAAGTTCCAAACAACAATAATTCAAAGGACTGTCTCTACATACCCATAGTGTGCCAAGCTATGATATTCACCAACACGTGTCCGTCATACTTATATCCCACAAGTACGCCATCATATCAGTTACCTTATCATTTACTAACAGAATGCCATGTCTTACCACTACAATCCCATTAACATGTCCCTTATTATGATAAGTCATTGGAAATGTTTCCTACCAAAAACAAATATCGTAACCCTGCAAAGATAATCCATAGTCAAGCATTCCCTCTAGTGTGCACTACCACGACAAATCTAACAAGCCATCTTTCCCTTGCTACACTAATCTACAGCCCAGCCTCCCTTACTACTCTGTACAACCATTCTTAATATCATGGCCACCACAAGACCTATTTAACACCGGGATCCTTGTATCACACTACCATGACGATTCGTAACGACGAGTTTTCATTCCTTCATCAGTATACAGGGCTACATGTTCAGTTACGACAATCTATAATAAGTTCCTTGTTTCATCAATCCCATGTACAACATCTCCTACATGTATAACTGCAATCCATATGACCCTCAAACAGCCCCCCTCTCAAGACAATCCACAAGACTTGTCCTATCATGACAACCCATAGGACAGTGTGCTTACATCTGATACATCGTCCCTACCATAATTACCCATCGTGTCGTGCCCTTTCAGACAGAATGTTGCGAGGTGACGGCATAACACCATAAAACATCAATATCAGAGCTGATCTTAAAAAAGTGTGTATATTCTGAGAGCATGAGGTATATCAAAATTTATATTAAACGGACAGAATAGGAAAGCACAATACTGTATATAACAATACTTCTTGTTACAAGCTTCCAGGAAAGTGATTAAGTCTTGCTCATGACTTACAAATAACGTATGGTAATATTTCAAACCAACAATCAATAGGAGAACCCACAAGTGACACTTTGGTATGTTGACACGTTTATGTATGGAACATATACAATCTTTATTTGATGCTGACAAATGATATTTAAATATCCGTATTACGGCCGTATTAGTTAATGCCTTTCTCAGTCATACTACAAGGTTTCATCAAACACCAGGGCGAATATTTATACATCGTCTAGTAAATGCCTCCTATTTCGACCGTTTAATTTTTTTTCACACACGACCTGGGGGTTTTGCAGCATCATCGGGTTTTGAATAGGGAGATATCATGTTTATTTTAGGGTACATGCTTTTAACTATAATTTTTGTAAACACGAAGTTCAAAGATACTATAATCCCTGAGAAATTCTTTATAGGAGTCTTACGTGTTCCCGATAATATCTGCTCTCCATTTAATTTCGGTGAGATTTTCGGATAACGTGCGAATCTCTTGTATGAAAACAGATAAACACGTGCAAACACAGTTCATCTAGACAACATAACCAGGAAAGTTAGGGTTATCATCACGTCTGTATGATGAGGAAGACACCGCCTATGTGACTAGGACACACCCTCTATGTGACCACACCTTTTCCAGGGTAGCTTTCCCTCCCCTCTATGACCTCAACGTTGCCAGAGTAGCTTACTCTCCCCTCTATGACCTCGCGTACATTGTCCATATGCTCATCCATTAGTTATTCTGTTTAACTCACAAACGCGTTGTCTTTGCTGATTGCGAGACCACGCCCATCTGCCTTATTTAACGACATGGGTGGGCGTGTTACCTTCTCTATAATTTGCTCGACCCGCTCGTCACCACACTCTCCCTGTATGACAACACATTTTCTCGCCTAAATAAAACTGGTTATCATCTTAAGAAGTATGATGAGGTCATCCAGTGACCTTGAACTTCGTTTTTATAAACTTGATAAGATCGTGCCAACAAAGGTTTTTTTTAACAGCGGTTACTTCACAGGAGCTGAAACGAACATTACAACTGTATTAAAAGATAACCTTGTTTTTTTTGTTGGTTAATCCTACCCATATCTTTACTTAATATGATTTTGTTAAGGAAAGTAAAACATCCATCAAGATACATAACAGTGTTCTTATAACTTACATCTAGCATTTTAAACGAATCATAGACAAGTTTTCATAATTCAATCAAAATATCTTCCTCTTTTTAGATTCCACACACGCGCATCAATATGGTTAAGCGCGAAATAACAACACGTGACTATGAGCTAGCGACCAGTTTTTCTCGATCGGTTCCCTCGAGACTAATGACACACTTTACTTGCTTAACGCATCCGCCGTCGTAAATAAGTACAATATAAATCCTAGTTCACACCCTATTATCAGACATTTTATATCAATAAGACACTTTCCTTCGACCACACAGCTTTGTCCAGCTTTACACAACACTTAATTGTAAAGTTTGCCCGCCATAACAATAGCCAGCCTAACGAGATATGGACACTGTAGCATCGGTCACCAACGGTTTCGTCCAACGATCGCATAGAATGTCTGTCACCGGCTTGGTGTCAGTGCAGTAGTACTAGCGCAGTGTGAACAGGCCAATATCAAACCCTTCACAGTAGCCATTTTGTAATGGCTGAAAGATTAACAGACACCTATTCAATGTTGATACTTTGCTTCTGTGTAATCTGTGTTTACTATTATTTTAGCTGCCCATGCGTGGAAGATTTTCAAGAAGTTGTTCCCGTTATAGAGATACGCCGATCGTTCAATGTAAAGATAACCTGGTTGTTTTTGTTTATCGTTTGATCATCAACTGTTTTTCTCAAGTCTTGATATAAGTACGGACAGTGGAATCTATCATTTACTATCAATGTACCACTCGTTATCAGAAGTGTTGTACTTGCGATTTATATCTTGACGAGAAAAAAAAACTCGCTAGGGTGTGCGATCATTCAGATACACATTAGAACAAAGGATAACTTACAATCGTCGTCATTCACGATGTTTGGTTGCCGCTTTGGGCTTTAGAAGCATCAACAGTCAGTTTTAACGCACTCAACATTAGATGACGCTTGAGATAAAATTACCAATAGAGGAGAAGAGATATCATATATGTGTATGCGTGTATGTAATGTATTTGATAATGACACTATACCCACTTTGATGTACTTAACGGATATGACACAGTTTGTCATATTAAGATATATCATTTTTATCTCACACGCTTAAATATACATACAGAAAACATATGTCACTTCAGCTCTATGAGAAATTAATGAGAAGGGATATTAAACACTCGACAGAGTGTTTTGCACTCACTCATAAATCATTGTAAAGCATTTCAAGTTTTTTTTTCCTCGGGAGAGGCATGCAGTTAATGCTGTAACGACAGAACCAGTGTTTAGTGTGCGTATGGTTTACAGATCAAAATATCATATATCAATTTTAGAAAATGAATATTGATATTCCGATATGTAATATAGGAACATGTGTTAAATTTGTCCATTCTGTTAAGATATCACCCTGTAAATATTTCAACGAATCATTTCTTTGCTAAGCGTGTGACTTTGCAGTCAATTTTCTTTTCGATACTAAATTGTAGAAAAATAACAGCAACTTCAAAGCTAAAGGAGTGAAAAAAGAAAAAAGAAAAAAAAAAAACCAGCATGATATTATGTGGTATAGACCGTGGTGCATTAAACGGAACTCGACCACCAATTAGTTGGAGAATGACAGTATTTTTATATCAAGTTACCCTGATAATCTGCCATAACCTCTGGCTCAGTATCATACCCATCAGAGATCTAACATCTAAGATAGTCGCGGGGAAGATCAAACAGCGGAAGCCCAGCTTAATTGGACAGGTGTACAAAATTGATCAGAATATCTAAGGTAGGGAAACCTTTGGTAACAGAACACTCAGTGTTATAGAACTGTCCATAAGGCAACGTAGAAATACGTTTTAAAATTGTATGGGATACGACAGAGCATGAAGCGTAGACTACAGCAATCATTGTGGCTTCGTTTGCGGTTGGAAGGTTTTAAAGAAGAAGAATATAATATACCGTAGTTTGAGACATTGTTTGAAACACATTTTATTGTGGTAACATGGATCTTGAACAGTCTGCTGACTTCAAGCCAACCTTGACGACCTTGTGCGAAATTGGACTAGCATACATACACAAATCCAAACAAAATAAAACTCGCATGCCAAGCACTTACCGGAAATGATCTGCACGAATCGATGTCTTATTCTGTTTCTGATAGACTTTCAATACCCCAACTGAAGAGGTATTTATGAAAGACCGCTCTTCTCGACATAAAGATTCACCACACAGAATTGTATAATTAACATTGATGATTTAGACAATATTTGCATGGCACAACAAACATAAAGCACTTTCCCGTCATTATGACACCAATGTTTGTACAACGTCATGTCCCTGTTTAATATATTGAAGTGTACGCAAAATAGGGTCATAAGTTAGGATAGACTTTTCAAATATTGATATTAAAAATTAAACCTATATACATATATATACTCCTAAATGCTGTGTGGGGGCCAGGGACGAACCCATGGGATATGTTTATGCATTAATGATATGAAATAGGGACCACAAGCACGTGGCAAAGTTCACGGAGGTCACAACTCCTGGAGAGAGTAATTGATACCGAGTTTGCGAACGGTAAACACTCAATATTTCACTGTAGAATCAAGCCTCATGTATTTGTAAAAACTTTAAATTTTGTAGTAGGAACATGTTTGAAGGATTTCATGACTTGGCATAGCGTTTTACATTTTGTATATATTAAAATACATGTATATTAAAACGTACATCTGCAGAAAACGGAATACGTTATTGGTGTGGTCAAATCAGGAAAGTGAATATAAATTCAAGTTTGCAGACGAATTTAAACCAAAAAAGTAAAATTACCATTAAAATAGAAATCAAATATTGACAACTCGCTTCTTAAAGTGCCAGTCGTTACGTAATGTCCAACAGCTGATTCCGCCTTTATTTCTTTAAAGGGATTTGATGTTTGGTACGTGATAATTTTGATCTTTTTGAATAATTCATAAGACTCTGTGAGGTTATAAACTTGGACATATTGACGGCTGAAACATTGATTTAGTCAGTTATAGGAGAAGACTCAAGAAAGAGTCATAGACAATTTATTTCAAACGAACCTTATCGATCTCCGGGGAAAACCAACGTGTCGCCATAGAATATCTCGAATTTCGTATCAAAGGGATCAATATTAATTAGTTTCGGATGAATGAATAGAAAAAAATCGTATATATATATATTAAACAATGTTTATATTAAAATGAGATAAAATCGTATCCATTAATAATCACGAATTGTTAGACATTCCATGAACAATTTCAGCAAGTTATATAATATACATAATGAAGTTAGAAGCGACATGCGTTTTAGATATATTATCTGTTGGGATGGGACATAATAATAAACGAGAAACAGCATTTAGAAATTTGTTGTAAGGTTATAAAATGCCCTTCGGACCGTTCTCTGAGGAGAACTGCAGAAAACATGAATCTTAGTCAGCATTTCCGACACAAATGGAAACTCCTAAATTCTGAATGTATGGCTATTTGGGTGGAGTATAAATTTGGAACATGTGTTGTCGAAATCTATATTTTCTGAGGTAGATCATCTCTTATTCAGCGCTTTGGAAAGTTTGTCTGATCGATATATCGATATCTGCGTCCAGGACAGTCTAACTGTAAAATGATTGTATATTCATGATAACGATTATATCGTCTTAAACTGTACGGTTCCACGTTACCTAATCTGCACCATAATGAATATATAAAAACCACTGTGATTATCTTAAATTGTACCATTAATGACAAATGTCTTAACCGTATCGTTACAAATGTCTGAAACTGAATCATAACAACTGTACAATTACATATGTCACTCGATAATTCGTTACTTGATTCCCCCCAGTAATTCTTCGTCAAAAAAGAATAATTATTATATATATATATTAAGAGAAACTTTCCATGCTTAAATATTGTACACGTGATTAAAGTATGAAGTAGAGGTCGTTAACTTTTGAAAACTGCGGCCATGCTTTTTCACTTTCCAAGCGATACGTCTAAAATCGCCTCCATTTCAAAAGAGTTCATAATCGCGGTACGTAATATTGTCGTAGATTTAGTTTGAAAGGTTGGTTATTGATTGATATGTGAAAAATCTACATCATGAGGAAATGTTAGCGACAAATATGTGTAGGATTTTGTCATATTGGTTTCCTCCATAATCTTTATAATAGACGCCTACGTTTATTTATTTGTCAGTGTAAGCTTTATAGATATACAACGTTTTTTCTACAAATTATTTGTTTTGTCCTATACAAAAATCAATATATGAAATTGCCTATTTTTTCAACAAGGAACTTTTAAGTTATTAAACGTGTGATGATTTTGTTAAGTGATATGAATCTGTCACAAATGGTTATTAGGTCATGGAATACCCCGATGATACAACTGATAACTAAAATAGAACTTAATGAAAGAGGGTTTTAATATAATTCATTTTCACATTTTCTGTGATTGGTGCACACCATTTGATATTTTTTTCGATGTAAGAAGTTCATTAGTAAGGTTTCTTTGGAAAAAAACGAAAGAAGACAACATTATCTTTGTTCTAATGGCCGATGGCTGAATTACTAATCTGATTCCGATGTTTGTTCGGAAAACTCCTAGAAGTATCCACGCCCACTTAAAGATTTGAAAGATTCTTTGATGAAACGAAACTCCTATACACCACACGTTACCAAATACCTTGTCAGTAAGCCATTGGTTACCCGTGATATTTGCTAATTATCAAAATGCTTTCATATTGCATGGAAATTAACATAACCTTTAACTAATGCCCATGTGACTTTTCGATTTCTCAGCTTCAAGTACACGGTTCATTGTTCAGATGTTGTTGGAAAATTGTACAAAGACACACAAGTGATTTACTGGAGGCGATGATGCTTTCTATTCTGTTTTCCCCTTGTGACTTCAATTGCAAAAATGAAAATCTGACTTTTCATGTGTCAAAACAGACTCGCGGCAAGTGAATATGCTGGGAGAAACAATTATGAACAGAAATGAATGATAATAATGAAAAAAACTTCAAACCAAATAGTGAAAAAAGACGTGATAATTAGAATTTCAAAATAGATTTGAGACAGAGATGGAAATTTTCATAGGGTACCGTACACAGGATTATATTATAGCCGAAAATAGTCGATTCCTTACAATCTCGTACACTACGTACGTCACTGCTCGTAAGCTTTGATCTGGTCATTTGTCTGATTAGGATGGCCATGTAAATAATAAATCGCCACACACAAATCTTCTACTAGTTGTGTTATCTGAAGCTTTATTCTAGTATATAGTAGATATATTTAAGATAGATCGATATCGTTGGACCTAATCGATTGTCTAAATTCCTAGCGTGATTTCGGTGTCGTTTGTCTCTATAATTGGTTAACATGGTACACTGTGTGATTCCATTACAGTGTCTTGTGCAGGCCAGCAGTACACAGGTGTCATTAAAAATGTCTTCAAAACGGTTGTCATAAAAATGTTACTTGCTTGCGCTGCCGATAAGCTAATTTCGTCACAAAAATAGATAATTTGGGTCTCATCGGAGAGTTGATCGGGCAAACATGTCAGACGTCAAACGTTTTGTCAGATAAATAATTGTGTTACTCAACATAGAAATGATTTGACTAGAAGGTTAACGGAGTGAAAGTTTTCACATCCCAGATAAAACACGTGTTTAATGGAAGTACAAAAGGCAAAGCGTGAAAATAACATAAAATGGCGACGATCAGGTTTTGAGTTGAAAATACCTCGTCCGTAAGTATCAAATGTCTGCTACCAATGTTAACATCTTGGGTGATATGTCTTCATCATAAAAAAAACCCGCCTTCAATTTTTCTTTCAGCTGTGCAACGTCTTAGAAATACGATATGCTTGCAAAGGATTATGCTTACGAACTATTGCCCTGTGTATTGTAATATCTCACTGTATATGCGGATCGATCGTTATCTGCCTGACTCGTCTGCTCTCTGTTATACTATCAGAGGTACACTCCGCCTGGACGTTCGCCATTCTGGTAGTGTCATGTTGGAACTCTTCTGTATATGGAGGTTAATTGATTGGTTGTTGGTGGGAATTACCCGCAAAACCTTTAGGCGACTGATCTAGCAACGTAATTCATACCGTTGGCATGTTGAGCTCGGGTGTGGAATCATTGGGGTTACGGATATATAAGCTGATTATCATGTGGTTACTTCCGGTGACCCGCAACAGTTGGATTTGACGAGCCAGTGCTTGTAGTCTGACTCTACATAAAATTCAGTAGAAGTCACCTGAGCAAAAACAAAACGGAGCATTTGGACGATGTCTACATATACATTACCTGACTATCGACCAGTTTGAGAGTTTAAGTTATATTACATCTTGACCGCCTAAGGTCTGGTCACATGGTAAACAGTACACTTTTGCCATGCCTTGTATAATTATTGTTGATCCTTAAACCTCCACGGCAATGCTCGTGTTTCGATTTAATGACCGACACATTTAACGGCGTTCTTAGGCTGGGTATTACTTTAAATATTCTGTTTGCAGCATTTAATACACTTTGAGACACGCTACCCCGTAAACTTTCAAGCCAGTTAAAAATATATATATATAACTATTTACAGTTAATGCACAGGGATTGCCCTTAATTATCCCAAGCGTTAAAGCAACATACTTACTGATTACTTAAAAATATTAAGATAATGTAAAGTGTGACATAGTTTTCTTAGTATAATGACCAACGGAGACCAACACACTGATCTCGCAGCTCGTTTACCGTTGCTAAAAATCCATAACACTTCCACTCGAACATGAATAAGTGTATCTGAGTGTGGTTATAGCAAGGGTAAAATAGATAACATTATTGATGAAACATACATTCTTAACTTACAATTTTATCGGTTTAAACCACTATAAAATGTTGGATCGGTCCTGTTCTCAAACACTATACCAAACATATGTTTAGGTATAAGTACTGTAATATGTTCTCGTAAATCGCCATGTAATGTAACCATTACATAAATATACAGGGATATTTTTCATGATAAATACATTCTCTTTTGACGAAATATTACTTAATTCCCCAACCCTGAGGGTGAATAACATTGGTCCCTTTCCTTAGGTCCATTGTTAAATGGTCTTGCCTTACCAGCGCACTATGTATGCATTAGGGTAAGTAATAGCTCTTAGGACTGTCCCAGACGGGAGACGTTTAAATATGTATAGCTGAGTATTCTACGTCAACGAATTTGACCGCACGCGTTTAAACAGTCATTTCTTTTAAGGATGTTCTACAGCAAATCAAATAACACAGCTAAACCAATCCTCCAATGGCCAATGGTGTCCGTTCCTCATCAACTACTTGGCCACTGTCTTTGCTTTCTCGACTTTCGAAATGAATATTGCTCCCTTACTTCCCACTGGTTGAAATTATCAGATGGCGCTTTTAGAAAATGTCAAATTGAAATTTTCATTTATCGAAAATGTCTGGTTTTGAGAAATGAGATTATCGCAGGCCTGTTCATGGGTGTATCTCTTTTGTGAAATGTATTCTTCCTTCCTAATGGCTCCTTGGGCGGTATATTTAAGATAATTATAGAATAAAGATGATTTTGAGGACCACAATATCAGTGCAAATTAATTCAGCTTTATATAGAAGCTTTACTGACACATAGTGAATGCTGCACAGCAGACCCAGTAGTAAAGTCATCCAAATACTTTCCAATCTGTCAGTTTATGATACATACCACTAAATATGTCTGGTTTACTATGATAAAGCTGTTCGAGTGCAAACAGCAGAGATAAAATTAATATTATTTTCTGTTGCGGGGTTTTAAATTTCGCAAATAATAACAATACAATGAAATAAAAGTCCCTTGTATTTCAACAATAGGAAATTAAATTATGATCCTTGCATTTGGATTTAATATGATTTCAACTAAGCCCCAAATGCCATAACAAAGTTATAATTCTAAAAAACGATATTTATATCGTAATGGCAATTTTACCATGGGTTTGTGATGTGAAACTGTGTTCACTGTCTCGGATGTCAGCCAAGTTACACAGACCTACACTGCAGAGAAAGTCATGATTACGTATAATATATGTAATGAATGAGGTTTCGTTTTGGAGTTTGATAAAAAATTTGTCAGAGTAATCTATGGCTTTTGGATAGCATATTTATCAAACAGGAGTATTTATCTCTCACAAAGATTTTGTTGTAAACATTTGTTACTTTTGCCTTCCGACGGTTGTTCGGAACCTCACAACGTATGTGCCATAATTGCTAGAATCGAACATAATGGGTAACTTGTGTATTGTGAAAATAGATAATGGAAAGAAGTTCTAGGTATCATTTATGTAACTTCAGATCCCAAAATAGCCCGAAATGATTCTCAATATCAATTTTAAATGGTGTAATGTATACTGGTCCTTCCATCTCATTTACAAACACCAGAAAGCCATTTTAAAGTCGACATAACATGAAGAGAATCGTTACCCCTGTCTATTTCAGAAAACTCCGTCAGATCTCCATTCAATACATGCGATGTAAACTCAAGTAATTCATAATATCGTTTATTTTTTAACTGGTTAATTGTTTGAGTATGTTCAATTTATTAGAGATCATAAAGGTTTCAGACTCATAGAGATTCAACGCATTCCTTGTGCGAGATATTTATAGTAGTAATTTATCAAATTTTGCAAATCAGAATTAGTTTCCTTCTGAATTTCTATTTGAAAAAAAAACTAATAAAGAAATTCATTTGAATCTTAAATTGGAAGCAAATAATATGACTTCCGGGATCTGAAAATAATATGATAATTTGACAAATGACATAAGTGTTCGACACTTTAAGCAGAATTCAATGAAATGTACATAACCCATTCACCTGATATCGCCGTAATTACTACCACGAAGTATCACAATAATCATGGATGTTGCTGGAAGGGACGGTTCCAATTATTCTACTAAGGCATTGGTGTTCGATATGTACTTGGTGTGCAGGCCATAATGCTCGTGCTGAATTTTGTATCCTGTTAGGAAATCATACCCTTGATATCAATGAACTCTCTGAATAAATCTCTGAAACAAACCAATGTATACCGTTCTATACATATTTAACACAATGAATTATTTTGCGTCACCAAAATTAAGTTCCTACAGGTAACACACTCAGTCAGACAGAAGATAATACTCTGATTGCTTTTAACAAGGTCATTCACATTGTTGGTCCAAATATAACCAGATGCCACTCCGGTCAGAAAAACAAGATGATACCAGAGGCTGCTTTAAACAAACTGGCCATTGATACATTTTTTCTATCGTACAATGTAGCACAGTGTATAGGTATATAGTGATGATAGGGCATGTCTGTTTGATGGCATGTTAATGGAAAATAAAACAGACCATGCATAAAAAAGAGAGCAGTAACGGAATAATATTGGCCATTGGTTTGCCAGCTGCCACTACACATTATGTTCATTGTGCTTGTACAAATTTTCATTATGCATACGTATTTAACAAGTCAGAATATTTTTTTGAAATGTATTTCAGATTTGAAAATTAGAGACTTTATGTGTAAAAAGCTCATACAAATCACATTTCAGTTTGGTTTAATGGATAAAATTACATTTAACTTGGCAGATTTCGGTTTGATGAATTGATGATCCATACGGCACCAGAGAGCTGCGCTCCATGATTATTCTATATTTACTTTGTACTTTAAGAATTAGAAAGGTATTTTGCCAGAGTTTGTATATCATTGTGCTTCCATGATAGTCCGACTACATTTCCTACCTGTCAAGATACATTTCTACCGAATGTGTAGGTGTTGTACCCGAAACTCGAGCGCCTTCGATCAATGACGATTTATCTACAACTTAGATAAATATTTACACTTTAAATTAGTAACATATGTTATCAAAAATATTCCTGGGATGATCTTCTTCTAAGATATGACAGTTTTTAAAAAATCATACTAAAGACCTGACCTGACTGAAACCAATAGTCGTATATAGAAGTAAACAAAGACTGGATATTCCTTCGTCCAGCTTGTGGTCAGAAGTACGGAATTTCTATCACAAGAAAGATACTCATTACATGACCTTCCGGTTTGTTTTAAAGTGCTGTTTGAAGCCTTGGCTACACCCATTGTATGTACATACATGTATAGCCTGACTTGGAGGGTTTCTGATATTATAGATCATAGTTTAGTTAAGAAAACCATTAAGTCTAGAAGTCGGCTGGAGTAGTCACTTGGGTTTTAACGCTAGACAAATGGTCATGCTTCACGGTATAGATGCTGTATTATGTTTTATAAGAATGAAAAGGGCTTTCTATCAACTATACACCAGAGTATCATTCCTTACGCGAGCAAGTTGTGTTAGCTCTTTTGTTTTATTTGTCTTCAGGTATAGATAGTCCTTGCTTGTTTGTTTACCTGTTCATTTGTGGTTTTGTTTGAACTTTCTTTGCACTTTCCTTAAAAAGAAACGAGAAAATACCACCATGTGAAAACTCAAATTTCAATAATACTACACGGAGGCTCGTGCAAAAAATTAAAGGAGAATAAGACCAGGAAGTCCAGAAGAGTAAGCGTCTTTAGATTTAACAACGATATATGTATGCACTGTAGAAAGAGTAAATAAAATAAGTTAAAAGATAATTAGATATATAACTTTAATAAAAAACTTTAATGTTCCTATGGTTGCTTAGATACATATTTTATACAATATTTTATCGAAAACATTCGTCGTTGGATATAAATAATGTATTTCTCTTTAATGAGAAACATACATATTTGGAATTGTTGTATTAATTTGGCGTTTTGCTGAAAATTAAGCGCAATTAAATATTTTCTTAATTTGTTGAAATTTTAATCATGTAATCGCGATACATTATTCCATAGTGGAGATTTGCATCTATTTAGATCGTATCTCTCCTGGTTATTTGTATCCTCATCACTTGGTGTGCATGAATGCCAAATTCCTTCATCTGCTTAGTTAATATCAATTCCTCTACACTCCATGAGCAATCCGAAAAACGACAATGGAAAGTTTAAAAGGAGATGTCATTTACAACTTTTTTGTGGCTTTGTATATGGAGAACACAGCATGGGAAGATGTATTTGCACATATTCAGATATTTAAAAGTATACACCATTGATAGATGTATCTTGTTGTAAGAGATGTTCTCATCAACGTAGAATCGTTCAGAACTAATGACTTTAGCGTAAAAAACACTCCGAATCCCTTAAGATTATCATCTTTTGGTTCATTGAATCTCTAGCTGCTTGCAATTCATTATTCTGGTAACTCACTTTAAGGAAGCGAATGTTTAAGTGACAAATCGCATCTGGTAAGATTGTTTTGCACTAAATAAATCCAGATTAAATATGATTCTCAATCTTCCATCGCCTAGATCCAAATTAGTAATTTGCTATTGTACATGAGAATTCGTCATGTGCCTTTATTATTTTCCCTTCCGTTCTACAGGCTATTATCCAATCAAGAATCCTTTTAACGTCAGAGAATATCTTCATATACGGATGGCTAAACCTAAAACGAAAGGTTATTTCATGATCCTGGAGCCAAAATCGGTCATTGCCACGTGTGTTGGACGAAGAAATTAACGTTCACTTCTGAAAATCAATCTTTTGATTTGGTTTCGGTGAAAGAAACATTGAAAATATTATTCTAACACTTATTGTGCTATATAGTGTATCAGTGTTATATTTTGTCTCGTCATTCACGTCCATATATATTATAAACAGATAACTAATATGTAGTTTGTTCGGGGTACACTAAACAAGTCTGTGTTGATGTGTTGTATATATTTGATATCTTTCTACATCTGATAATAAATAAATAAATGTATCAGTCATTCAGTTTATTTTAAGAACGACTGCGAGACTGTGACTGCAGCCATTGTTTATCATGAAGATAATACAGCAACGGTCAAATTGCTATTCTTAATTCAGGTATGATTAGATCGTCTGGTCTGGTGAATTTAGCATTTTAGCTACAGCTGGATCGTCAGTTCTAGAGAAATTTAGTGGAAAGCAGCGATATATTAACAAACGTTACCATGTACTATTTGTCAGAACACTGAAATCATTTACCAAGACAGGCAATTTATTTGTAAACTTTGACGAAAGTGCAGCGGTGAAAAGTTATTTCTGAAAAATCACTATAGTTAAAGGGATTTGTGAAGAACTCGCATGATATCAACACTAATTGAAATAGAATTCTTAACACTTTTTCAAATATTGATATTTCAATATATCGTTAATGCGGGTGCAATGTAACAAATTATAACAGTGTTAGCGTGACTCCAAATGACGCATTGCTTCCACCGTGTCCATAGCTTTTAGGGAAACAACACTGAGACTGTCCAGCGCAATACATAGGATGCAATAGATTATAGTAGTTTTTAATGATTATTGTCATTCATGCCAAAATAAACGACGTTGGGATCATTTTGGCTCTAGATGACTCCAAGCCTTGGTCTGAGATGGGTATTTATCCCTGTTTAATAAATAGAGTTATGTCTCCTATCTTGGTTCATAATGAACAGATAACCATGTACTACTCTTTTCCCCATAGGTTTCTGATACCGTTATATCCACAAAAGAACCTCTTCTTACACTGTTTAACAATGGAATTTTGAGATCGCCGACTTGTACTGTCTTGTCTTTCCTGTGTCATTTTTTTTTACAACATTAGTGTTACAACCCCATATTCTGGTCCGGATATGACATTGTAGTCATATCCCCGTGTATTTTCCGTGGCTTTATATCGTACTATTGAAATTGTCATAGTGTCAGATTGTTCATAACTAAACTGCATCATACAACTCCAAAAATTCAATGAAGATACTAAAGAATGCCAAATCCTCGTGTTTATTCTGACCTTTGCCACCATCCGAAATAATTAAAACGTGGCGTGCAGATGACGTCAAACCTTGTGGACTATAGTCCACCTGCAGTGTGTACCACATTCAGTGTTAAAGGTTGTACAAAAGACACGCAAGTTAATAACAACTTTCAGAAGCAAAGTCTTCGCTCTAGATATTACAAGTGTGATTTTCCAAGCCTTAGCTGTTTGGCTTTAAAATTCACATCAAGGCTCATGCGATCTAACACTCTCTCGTCTCAGCACGTCCCATTATGTGGAAATTCCCTTTTCTAAAGTCTCATTTTAGTACTTATCCTTTCCCCTTGCCTCGATTTTGTACTTTTAAACTAATTAAGTGACAATTTTGTATTTCTAAAATTTCAGCCTTATACTATTGTATTAATCAATCCTTATCTTGATACTAATACAATATATAAACATCCATCTCCAGTCTAGTACACCAGTAACTAGTATTTCCTTAGTCATGTTTTATATTGCTTTATTTCTAAAGGCAGGTTTGGTATTGCTGTATTTCCTAGGTCATAGATGGTTTTGCTATATTCCCTAAGACAAGGTTAGTATTGCTACAAGTCCTAAGACAGGGTTGGTATTACTATTCGCCCTAAGCCTGGACCGATGTTGCAATAAGCGCTTAGGCATGTAAAGTATTGTTATATGGCCTAAGAAAGGATTGGTATTGCCATAAGCACTAAGGGATGTTTAGTTGGTTGGTATTGATATAAGGCATCTAGCAGGTTTGGTATTCCTGTACGCCCTAAGCTAGGACTGGTGTTGCAATAAGCACTAAGGGATGTTAAGTTGGTTGGTATTGATATAAGGCCTCTAGCAGGTTCGATATTCCTGTACGCCCTAAGCTAGGACTGGTGTTGCAATAAGCACTAAGGGATGTTAAGTTGGTTGGTATTGATATAAGGCCTCTAGCAGGTTCGATATTCCTGTACGCCCTAAGCTAGGACTGGTGTTGCAATAAGCACTAAGGGATGTTAAGTTGGTTGGTATTGATATAAGGCCTCTAGCAGGTTTGATATTCCTATACGCCCTAAGCTAGGACTGGTGTTGCAATAAGCCCTCGAGAGGCATATATGGTATTGTGATATGGCTTAAGGCAGGGTTGGTATTATTGCTATAAGCCTAAGTCACGGTTGGTATTGCTATAAGCAATAAGACAGTATTGGTATTGCTATGAGCCTAAGCCAGGATTGGGTTTCTATAATACATGAGGCATGTTAATTGTTATATGACTTAAGCCATGGTTGATATTCATATACGCCCTAGCCAGGACTGGTGTTTCAATAAGCCCGAGGCATGTTTAGTTGTGATATGGCCTAAGCCAGGGATGGTATTGCTATAAGCCCTAAGCCAGGATTGGTATTCCTATCAACGCTAACCCTCGATCTAAAAAGAACATACTTCCCCATGATAAGGACTCACTCTGGCGTTGCTGTTCTCCAAATCGTGATACGATTTTATTATTCTCGACATGTTAAAAAGTACTTGTACTTTTGTCACCCGTGTAAAGCAAATCGGCTACAGCTAGAACTCTCTGAGATAATCGTCGCCAGACTATTTGTGTCCAATGAAGCAACTCGTTGAGTAGCTTGCTGATAAGTAAATTGAATAATATAATTCCAGAACTCGCCAAAATCGATTCAATTATGGGTGAAAAATAGACTGGGTCTTTAACACATATTTGGTCTGTAAAACATGATAAAGAATGACCATCATGTCGAAATGGCTGGGAAATTTCTCTAGCCACCGGGAACGTAGGCGGTATTTGTTGATTTTAACGTGTCCGACATACTAAAGCAATATACAGTCTGATCCAACGTACTTGGCATTGTGTGAATGCCTCCCGGTTTTTTTTCTTTCAATCAGAACAAGGTTTGCTGGAGGTTTTCACTAAATAACTATCACTGAGTTATATAACCAAGTAAAAGTGCATATGTTACAATCTCATCACTTGTTTTAGAAGTTCATGTTACGGATTGGCAGTCGACTATTAAACTTAAATTTGAATGACACGTGTCAGACAATAAATCAGAATAAATCCTTAGAAACGAGCAAAACAGTATCAAACTTTTTTAATTCAATTACTGTTGTTTACGATGAATCGTTTTAATTGGTCAACTCTTTTTACTGAAGTAAACGATATATGTATATATGTACGTTTGGATTTCGACATTTCTTAGATCACTTTCAATTTCCCTCTGTCGCCTCGTGGATTCAAACATGTAGGCCATAAACATCACTGACAAGTCCTGGAAGGACGAAACAGCTGTATGATACTGCAGTTTCATTCGTTTTTTTTGACTCTACTGTATTTAATTCTAAAGCTTTTGAAGTTGCTATACACTCGTGCACATTTTGGACATGGATCGAGTTTTATATCTTCACAAAGTGTACTTTCAGCTGTCATCAACTCGCAAATGACTGTTGATACTAAAATGCATTATATGTATGGAAAATATATCGTTTCCTGAAGATCATGTTGCATTTATTTTCTGATTTATACATTTCTTTGTCACATTTCGAATGAACTTAAAGATAAATAAATTAATAAATAAAGGTATGAATATTCACCTTCTTCTTTTTTTCCAGATTGCGTGTCTTCATGTCCACAAACCTTTATTTTTCTGTATAGCCAATTTTTCGAAATGTACTAGACGTGGTAGAGAAATCATTAAACATCCAATACATTTATATGAATGTCAATTACCCTGTACATTTAAACAGTCTGGACGAATTGATTTTAGAAAGAATACTTCACAACATTTCAGAAATCGGTCAAACGCCTCAGTTCTGCATTCGCCAGTGACGTTTTATTAGGCGAGTCGGAAAAATACAGCACATTGTGATACAGAGAAAGATAAGCAAATCCTGAAATAGAGCTGGTCGCTTTTTTCAATGATTTGTATAAATTTTTCCGACGTCATGAGATCACCCGAAATACTGATACACGATCTAATGACATTTATGTAATACTCACAAGGAAGACATTATCACTGACTTGTATACAAACGAACATAATTTGTTGTGGTTTAGCGCAGTTTGCATATAAGTGAAATTGAAATAGAAATGATGTGTAAAATTTTGACAGAACACACTTAGTGGTAGGTGTTTTTGTTTCGTTTCACTGCTTGCCCAACTTCAGCAGGCGACACGACTTTTGCCCAAGCTTGTCGTTTGCGGATGGAAGGTGTCAGGCTGTAATTGCAAAAACACATGAATATAAATGGAATGGTTTATATTGCATCATGGGGAGGTTGCCGTCACCAAAATGGATACCTAAGTACGATATGATGACGGGATATCTAGACTACCGAGACAGTTTTTCACACGTAAGGTGATATTTTACTATAAGCTATCCATGTTCCACTCTTCCGCTAATGATGTTAGACAATAAAATATTCAGAAAATTAGATAAACTTGCAGGCTTATCAAAATTCGTATACCGGATGCAATGCCGAGTTTTTTTCGGAAGTATACATGATACAATATATACTCGGTAAGTGTTCTAATCATTGTTAGGAACATAGCTCATTTATTGCTCGTCTCTGGTTTGTCTTTGCTGCAGATAGATTAAACTGCCTTCGTTAGAAACACGATAAACCCATTTGTTGCTATGGGTACATCAGTTTCATTAACAGTGTGCAGTGTTGATGTCTAAGGACGTGACATTTAAAGACTAGAGCTGATCAGTCATACCTAATGGAGAAGTTTTACATCTTGTATATGTTGATACGACTTCCGGTTCTCAAATATAATCGGTAGATCGAGTCTTCAAAATTTCCAGCTCTACGTATGACCAGATCGTTTCGTACATCTTGTTTTCATCACAATACTATCGTCTTTACTCAATTCCAGTCGAAATGCGATTCTTTGTAACAATAGTGTTGTACAATACCACATTCAAACCTCTTCATTTTCCCATAATGCTCTCTGGTTCGTTTACGCATGCTTTTCTTCGTGCTTTCAGTAACACTTTCCAGTATCACTAACCAGTTCCGTCAGCTGTAATTTTTTTTTCTTCATCACTATCATTAAAACATTATCAAAATTAAAAAACAATGCATACATATGTTACCAAGGTAACTTATCCGATGAAATCACGAAGGTGTGAATGGATTTTCACCCAACCATGAAAACTGTTACTTTATTTCAAGTCTGCATTTATAGATCGATTTCCAAAAAACTTCTAATGCATCATAAACTCAAATTTATTTTTGGAGCAGCTTTGGCAGAATATCAAGTTTTAAAAATATATTTACACGCAAACATAATTTTTCCGTAGATGTTTTTCTTTGTAGGAGGGTATATGAGTGTTTGTGTGACGTCATACAGATTTGCCGTTTATCTATTTGTAGTGAATACTTCTCTTAACCGTGACCTCGTGAGCATCATAAACAGAGCAACTTAAAAATCATCAAATCCATAACCTAAAACTGTGTTTACAAAGTCTTGTTCACCGGAACACTTGAGTAAAGGCTGTTTACAATCAGTACGGGCACTAAAACATGTATCGATTTAAGGACCTATTTATTGGATCATATTGTCTTTCATGTCGAGTTTTAGAGCTTGTTCACAAGGGAGTGATAACTGTTTGTAGATAAATGAATTTTATGTACAACATAAACAAGAAAAGAAATTATAAGTATTTGAGAATTTTGAACTGAATTCACTCCCGGTTTTATGTTTTAAGTGTAGACTTTATATACACAATAAACAAAGCTGGAAGAGAAAGTTAAGTGCCGAAATTTTGTCCCATATATAAATAAATTGTACATACAACTACATTGTCAAAACAAGTTTGGAAATAAAAGTTCTGTTATGGCAGTTGAATAGGGTCAAAACAGTAAAAGTTACGAATTATTGGTACTTATCGTTTTTATTGTCCTGGCATAAACATGGAGGAACTGATTTTTTTTCTGTAGACGCTAAGAATTTGACGACGCGCATTTGTTTGTTGTGTAAAGTAACAGAGCTATGCTTCACAACTAACACTTGTTTTCTTTTATGATAATTATATCTGAAAATCGAATGTACAAGTTTGAGATAACGTATCAGATAAATAACTTAATTGTCTAAATATATGTCTGTAATCAATATACGCACAAATGTTAAACCAGATGTTTGTTTTAGTAAAAAATATACGTGTCTCTCCTATTAACCAATATATATATTTACTTCTTCTGAGAGAGAGCGGTTGTGCAAGAGTGAAGATAAGAAATTTTCGCTTTCTGTTTGTTTGTTTGTTGTTGGGGGGGGGGGGAGGAATCGCACCTATTTGACGTTTGACCTTGAGGTCAAGGTTGCACTGGCGCAATGACAGGGCACTGCACCTCGCGAACGGGTAATGTTAGTTTACAGCAACTTTCATTACCACATCGGCCAAGAAATTATTATTACTTTGACCTAACGACAGTTCACTATACATCGGTGAAGATAATGTAAGCATTCTGCAAGTTTTGTCAAGATATCTTCAATGGTTTAGAAGTTATGACTAGAAATAATAAGAAGAACAATAATGTGAGGAATATCCCGAAGGGAAAATATGATAATGATTGACTGAAATTAGGGATATAAACAAATCTGATGACATCTCCAGCGTTTATGGTCTGATAAATGCAACTTAACAGAGTTTGTTATCTTAAGATATTATTGTTTCGATCGCAAGATAGAAGATTAAGATTTGATATGTTTATATCGTGTCACACATAAATGGGGTGCATTCGTGTTTATATCGTGTCACACATAAATGGGGTGCATTCGTGTTTATATCGTGTCACATATAAATGGGGTGCATTCGTGTTTATATCGTGTCACACATAAATGGGGTGCATTCGTGTTTATATCGTGTCACACATAAATGGGGTGCATTCGTGTTTATATCGTGTCACATATAAATGGGGTGCATTCGTGTTTATATCGTGTCACACATAAATGGCGTGCATTCGTGTTTTATATCGTGTCACAAATAAATGGGGTGCATTCGTGTTTTATATCGTGCCACACATAAATGGGGTGCATTCGATACAAACAATTCTGATTCATCAGATGAAAACTACTGACAGAGTAAAATGAACAGTAAGTATTACACAAAAAATACATACGTCATGCCTAAATCATGACAATCTCAGAGAGTGCTCGTCTTGTTACAAATTACTGACATGATGAGAACGTGTGTCTCTACCAGCTGTTTTTGTTTAGTTTAATTAAATATATAAAAAAAAAAACGGATTTATATATATAGCAATGATATTAAACTTCCTTGTATGTGTTTAGTCCATTAGTACTTAATAGAGAACCCGTGAGACGAAACATGTCGTGTTCGTATTTTTACTTTTTTTTATTTGCCTTTGAAAAGCGGAGGTCAGATGTACTATAACTTAATTCAGTTAATTGTAAAAAAATATATTATTAGCTTTGTTAATTACATACTTAAATACATTAACTGCAAATAATATCGGAACGTAACACAAAACCTAGTGGTCGTGTTTATAGGGTTGACATGACAAACACAATCTAAATCTAAACATATCGATTTCCTTTACAGAACAAATCATATTAACCAGCATCAAAGACACCATACCACACAGCTCCACACCCGTATGTAGATAAAGTGTCGGGATGATTCAAGTTTTTATGACGCTTATGAAAACAATATATAATACAATTTAGATTCTGTCAGAAAAGATTTGTCTCTCGTCAAATTCAGGCACAGCCACAAGTACATGGAGTTTACAGAAATATAAGCCTGTATGCAGTCTGCCAGAAAAACTATATGCGGGTTTCTTTTTTTTTTTTTTTTTAAACATTTGCTTGACTCAGATATTTTACATGGTCATATTAAGTTCATGTGTATCATCGGTTAATGCGCCGTATTTTCCTTTTCCAACTGGAAAATGGAATCGTTTGTTGACTTTGATAGTTTCTCGGTTGCCATAGCAATCGAAAGTGCACCGCAACACCGTTCACTATTTATTCATATAGCAATTTCCCGAAGAGTATATTTTTTGAAGTTACAAAGTTCATAATTTTGCGACGCCATATATACCAGAAAATGCTGTAAGGAATATCAGGCCCTGAAGACAATCGTGATAACCAATTTAAGTTGGAGTTCCTGTTTTCAAAGTTAATGAATATTCGCTAGTTTTTCTTTATTTTTAATTTCTATACCAGCATTACTCAATTGATTAGAAATCAACTTTTTTTTCTAAAACATGGCTAAATCTTACAACGATGAAAGCTTAATTTCTTCCGTTTTGATCAAATCTCCCTTATTTCTTTATCTGTACCCGGATGTAAGCACGCGAGGAATCTTATTGTGGGAGGAAACTGGAGTACCCGAGGAAAACCCAAGTGGTCGGGTGGGTGATCCCATACAATTCCACATCCATGCCAGGAATCGAACCCCGTATGCCTAAGCGTAAGGCGAGTGTTTACCACTGCGCCACTCGACAACCCGTAATCATGTCAGGCTTCAGGTTTTTTTTAATTCCATTTCAATATGGCGGTAAAATTGTCTCTGAGTAACCTATAAGCAGCAATACAGTCGAAAGCATGTGTTTTCTATTGCAAAGACAAGAAACAAGCCAACCAGCGACAGAACGAGTAACAGCCTAGGTCAACGTTTTAAAATGTTTTATAATAATGATGCCGGTCACTGATTTGAAAAGGAAATATGGGACTTGTTTTTTTTATTTAATTTTCTAGACAGTCCGTCTATATTCGTCCCTGTGGGGTCATTTGGCTACCACTGGACCGTTACCCTGGAGTTTGGCTCCGATTAGGTCGGGATATATTGGACAGACCGATGGTATACTACCTGTATATCGGGAAATCGTCCTCTATAATACATTACACAGAAGCTTTAGCCAAAGATTGATGTTTCAGATCGAACAATATTCATTATACACATTTCCCTAGTCAGCTGTCTGTAAAGATTCGGTGTTCCATTCCTATATATATATATATAATATATGTTACTGAATTTTCGTTCGGTTTCCAGGCTTTGATCAGACAATGGTATTACATACTTATATAAAGTGCTTCTCAGTGGAGCAAGAATGTGATTGGTCCTATTTCGTGACAACGAACATTTCTAGATCATTTACTTTCTACTCATTTCAAAAAAAAGAAAGAAAGAAAAACTAAAGAGAGAGAGAGAGAGAGAGAGAGAGAGAGAGAGAGAGAGAGAGAGAGAGAGAGAGAGAGAGAGAGGGGGGGGGGAGTGAGAGAGAGAGGGAGATATTGATATATCGGTAGCCTTTGATAAGTATTTGATACGTATCATTAACACCGAGTCGCACGGACGGATGGACATAAAAAACTTAAATTATAGTGACTCGTTTCGAAACAGATAGATACCTAATGGCCCCAGCGAAGCCGAGTTGTTCCGCTGTAAACTGTAATTACCAACGAAATCAAGTTGATCCGAAAAACATTAATTTCATAGAGGTTCACCACGTACTTGTTCTTAGCCAATGAACGAACGGTTTGCGAGTTGCAATAAAGTGCACATTAGCCAATATATCGACGGAAAGCCGTAAAAATCGCATTACACTCTTGGGAAGGAAAGTTCGTTCTCGTCAAAAAGTAAAATTCCATCCTACGGTAAATCATAGTGTGATGAACCCATTACATGATATAGGAAAGGTTTAAGTCATTTAATCAGATGCATTCTCATTGTGATGTGTCCTCAACCAATAAGATGCTGCTTAAACGTGCTTTATCATCACACAAAACACCGCACTATGATAAAATTGCTCATTTCAAAATTCTGTTTACAGACCTGTCTTATCATCCAAGACATACACTAGTTTACCATACATTAAGATAAGTATTTTGAAAGAACCTCTCCCTTTCTGATTAATACATACCAGCCTACCTTCGTAACAACGTTTGTATATCCCGGTATTAACTCCCCGCGGAGAAAACGGATAACGAAGATACAGATTTAAAATATATATTTCTATTACATCATACTAATCACGAGAAAACATCTAGCTGATATCGTCTCCTAGGAGTAAATTATACCAAGTCGTTTACTTGATCACACCGTTTTCAGGTGGCTTCGAAAGTCACGCTCCTCCGGATCTCGATAAGCCAATATTTAATAGCTTTTACTTCAATGACCACCGGTACTGACAATAATGTTATTTTTGTACAAGCAATCTGTACATCAAAAATATATTCAAAATCGCTGTTTTCTAAAACGATAAATCCAGCGACGATCCTACATTACTATCTTCCAAAATTAAGCTTCAAACGAACTGATTTTGATAGAATGCACGTTCGTCTAATACATTTGTGATAATATTTTAGAAAACACTTTCGGTTTTTGCCGCAGCACGTAGTGCATGCTTAAGATGGTGGATTTTCTCGGCAACGTTTCTGTATACGTCCGTGTCAGTTTTCTCCTTCGTTGTTTATACGTGAAAGCCATGTGGATGGAGTAAAATCTATTTTTATCCCATATCCTCTTCTTTTGGAAAATGTACAACAATTTTGAAAGCCAATGGTTTTACACAGTGATAATAAATACTCGCTGATTGTTTATAGAAGATATTTGTGTTAATGTATAAGGTTTTCGGGCTTTTGATCTTCTATACAAAACCCCTAAGTGTATTAAGAAAATGTGTAGACATGGACACTACATATGGCTCCATGGTGTTTTTTCAAGGGCACCATGTGGAAACACTGGAGTTGTATGTTTACAATAATGTCGGATTTTACACCGATTCACACGGATCCATTGCCTCCTGTAATATCGTTTGTGTAATAACATTTTGGATTATCGCTCGATCCAATTTCAATTTTTGATGGGGTTTGTTTTACCTTATACTTGCACAGAGGCGCTATGAATTCCATGTTCCCTGCAGCCCACTCTTATGTCGGTAAAAGTATATTCAAGAGGCGATGAAAAGCTGTGAGCAGGATGCGTTATAATAACAAAAAAAAAAAAAAAAACCTGCCAGCACCAGATTTATTTCGAGAGACGATTTTCTTCTGAGCTGAAGTATCTCCTGTCGTTAAAATTCTTGAATTGTAACTTGAAGATATATATATACAAATATTCAGATTCATACCAATTCAATGGGAATAGTAATTAATAATTTATCGAATGCTTTCTTTAGTCGAAACAGTTATTTTTTACAATTGAGCTGCTCTGGTTATGATAAGTGACACATCACAATCATTGTCAGTGAATCTCTTTTGTTTAAAAAAAGTCCCTCATTAGTATATAGTATAACTGCAGGCAAAATTGAAGGACTAATCTTTTTCTCCTTTTGAAAAAAATGATTTAATCTTACAATTATACGTCTACGAAATACTTATCTTCATATTTATATTATAAATATGTGTCACGTGCAGTATGTCAATTATTTGTAATTTCAGTTATGGAGAAGAGTTCATAAGTTGTTCGAATTTGTCTCTGATCCATTTATCGGCTACTGATAAGTAAATATGTTTAAATCAGAAGTAAGGGGTTGGTGACATGTTTTGATAAACTGTGCGATAAATTCAGTCTCATGTGAAGAAAAAAACAAGTCGGCCAAGAGATGGGCACAAATTGTTCTCATAGGTATGCCGGTAGTCTGTTTGAAGAACTTACCAGCAAACTCGAACTCGATATGAGCTTTGGCCTTGCGGGTATCTAAAGAATATGATTTAAAGCGTCAGAATTTTCAAGTAGACTGTTTGACTGCTCTTGAGAATAAAATGCTGTCTTCTTTTGAGGGAGTTATTTATGTACTTCATCGATTTTGAGTTAAAGTGTTAGTTTTATTTTACATTATAGTGTTTTTCGATTTTACGCGCACATTTATCTCGTAGTTCAAATAGTATTTAACACAATGTTGATTTTTATCGTCATCAATTTTGAAAACAGGCATATATTTTGTTTTTAAAATCTTTTCAAGGAATTATTTAGTAGTTAGTACAGACAGACTCTCGTCATTTCTATAATGTACCAGTAACAATGCTTTAAAACTATTTCTATATCTAAATAAGGTTAAATTGATGTATTATTTATTCCGTAACCAAGATAACTTAGTATTAACTTCACAAATTCTGATAGCTTTTGTTGATTTGTGTACACTGCAGGGAATATCAAAAACACCTACAAGTAAATTATAACACCTTCAAGTGCTTCGAGAAAATAAATCTGCGTGATTTAAGTACTATTCAATAGTGCAGGAGGCCTAAGTGTTGAAACCCAGAAAAGTACTAGACAGACATATTCGTTTTACGCCAATAAGATAATAATAATGATAAACGTACGTCGACAAGCGTAAATTTTGGTTTTTGACAGCGATGTATTGATATCGCTATTTCTGAAGAAGAACTTGTTTCAAATTTTACAGTAGGGATCCCTTAATATCCCTTGAATATGCATTGTTCCATTTTCGGACTGATCTGAAAAACAACATGGCCGACAGGCGTCCATATTGAATTTTAACATTACAGTACATTATCGCTATTTTTGGAAAAGCACTGGATGGATCTTTTTCAAAGATCTTATGTAGGAACCCTTTGAACCCAAGCTGCATTTTTCTTTCTTTGGATTCATTCAAAAAACAACGTGGCCGACAGGACAGGCTGCCATCTTGGAATTTGAGAGTAAAAATTTCCTATCGCTATTTCTGGAGAAATAAATGATGGATCTTTCACAGATTTCATATTGAGGGACTCCTGAGTTGTACAATGTCCTATTTTCGGACAGATCCGTTAAAGAACAAAACCGACAGTGATAACTCATTTTTGCTATCTTCTGAGAAGTACTTCACGATTTTTTCTCAAATATATATGTTTCCCTTAGTACCTAGTTGTACGCTTTTGATTTTGAAGTGATTTTGATTTTGAACATGGCCATTTTGAATTTTGACAATGGAAATTATCGCTATTTAATTTGAAGTCATGGATGGATCTGTCACAAATTTCATATGTAGCTTTATCTCTGTCCCTAGTTGTGCCTATTCAATTCTTAGTCTGATCAAAGAATGGAAATGGCCAACAGACGGCCATCTTAAATTTTGACCTTGAAAAGTTTGTTATCTTTTGAGAATTATTGAATGAATCTGTCTTTTTATGTAGGTTTCCATTGGTCCCTTGTTTTTCCTTTTTGATTTTGGAATTGTCAGAAAAACCTGTATACTGACTGGTAACCATCGTTCAGTTTACTGTTAGGATTATTATATCGTTTTCTTGGGATCTCCTGTTATTTAATTTGACAGTAAAAACGGGTAACCACTCCAGGTCTAAATTGCTGATTGGAATGAGAGAAAAAAATAAATATCACGTTGTGATTGATCCTATGTCCTGTCGTTCTGGGCAGTGTGTATCCTGACATCAGTCTATTCATTTTCCTCGCGAACCTACCTTCTCCTGACAGCGACAGTTGCCTTTCCAGACTCCACGTGAAACTACCTGAAGATTCGCGATTGCATTCAATTGTACGCATGATAGACAGGATTGCATAGCTGAATCATCATGTTGATCAAACGCGGACATTCATCGCCGGCAGCCATGGCATGGAAGTGCAAGTCTCGCGAGATATCTCTTTAGAGTGCGTTCACGAACGGTTACAATCTGTATTTGGTATCAGATTAGGGCGAACCTGTATAACATGCTTTGTCTCTAAAAAGCCAAATGGTGGCGTTAAAATGAAACGCGTGGCATCTTTATTTTTATTGTGATGTTTACATTCTTGTATTAAGTTATTAATACACACGCACATACGCACATACGCACCTTCACACACACATACACCCTCAACCCCCTCCCCCCCCCACACAACCCCACACACCCATACCCTCACACATATTCACACACACCCTCACCCCCCCCCTCCCACACATACACAACCCCACACACCCACACTCTCACACATACTCACACACACTCTCACCCCCCCCCCCACACAACCCCCCACACAACCCCCCACACCCACACCCTCACACATACTCACACACACCCTCCCCCCCCTACACACTACCCCCACACCCACACCCTCACACATACTCACACACCCTCACACACACAAACACCCTTGCCAAAATACAGCTTATGCTTTCAGACATTGGCCATGTACTCTATTTATCAATCGAAATAGATTGGAAATCAGATCATTAAAATTTCAGCAGTTTTGTGGTTCAAACTTTGTTACCTGACGTTGACGTTACGCTGAATTTTGCCTGATGACGTGCGCCAAAATAATTACTCCGCGCAGAAATGTAGTTCCTAACTTCAACAGATAGAAGAGCGATTTTATGAATTTTCGTAAATAAACTTATTCATTACAGTATATAAAATCACTTATTTCAACAGTTATTTCTATAACTAAACGTAATACTTAAGTGCCAGTTGCAGAATGAAATATGTATCTAGTAAAAGTGAACGTGCTTCAAATATGATGACATACATAAGATACAATTACGATAAATCAAGATTAAAGATAAAACTTGCAAAACGCGGTTTTTTCTTTGTTTTATTTTGACACCTTAACAACTCATTTCCACCGAGAAAAAAATCTGGTGAAGTACTGTTAATCACTTATATTTTGCGAGAAGTTACCTTTTCAGACATATTCGCGAATTCATGATTTCATTATATCATCGCGAAAATAAATCCCACGCGAAATGTAAATGATTTGTAGCAGTAAAATGAATGAATGGTTGCAGCAGCGGTATATAAAAAAAGGTAAAAAAAATCTCATTTATAACCAGATATGCACAATAAAAATCTTAATATTACCATTTATTAAACATAAAACAGTTTAATACAGAAGGATGTCAAAAGTTTCCAATAAATACAAAACATTTAATTGGTTGGTAATGATTACTGACTCATGTTGGTGTAGTTCACCTACGTCATCGATTTTTTACCATCCTCCTAAAGACAATTAAAAAAATTGTGTTCATACTTTAACCTGAAATCTATACAAAAGTGTCTACGTCACTAAACACAAACCTTTCTGGAGTCACATCGAATCGGAATCAATGTGAGATAAAAACATCCAGACCATTGTTTGAGCGCAGTGTTGATTGTAAAGTGATCCTATTTGTAATAACTTGTTGTTAGTGTGCTATTTATGACGTGAATTACCAGACATATCGACAGAGGCTGTGTTACATTCGATCTAATACTCGTGTCAAAGTTCGATAGTATATCCGGGAATCGTTGTTCAACACTTCCGGATTAACAGACTGCTACATCCGGTGTAGACCGGATGTTAGACGAAGTGCTACGAATATCATTCGCACTTTGTTCGTGGCATGACTTCATGTTACAAAATTGGAAAGACATATAATACCACTTATTACAGACGTTTCCGCATTTATTGATCACGTAAAACATAATTACAGGCAGTCAACGTTATCGATATCAATTTAACGAAAACAAAAGATGCCATTTTTAATTTTGCTAATGGCGTAATCGAAAAGCATTCCTGGATAAGTTTAACTTATTTCTATTATGTAACTTTAAACACATCATTATCTTGAAAAATATAAATAAATCGTGGAGACTTTTACTTCATGGTGTTGTTAAACATGATAAGAATTTTGAATTAAAAAGATATGTGTTATACATGTATAAAGAAAAGGTCTTTAATTTGACAAGGGAATTGTTTGAAGATAAGAACATACATTATGTACAAAGAACATATTGGTTACTCAGGGAATCGTTGTAGAACACATACGCCCAAATAATTGCTCCATGCGGAAATATAGTCAAAGACTTCAACGGATATAACTGCAATTTAATGACTTTTTAAGTAAATAAACTTGTTCTTTATAACATAAATAATTGCTTGTTTAAATAGTTATTTATATTTTCAAACATGCTATTTAAATAAATTTAATGAGTAATTCTTTCAAATTAATGTATATTGTACATGCTAAAATACGCTTATTTTCTGGCATTACTCATACAGCAAAACATATGTGGAAGGTATATACCAACAATTGCACCGCCAGTTGCAGGACAGATGCGTCGTGATATAAAGAAAGTCATTATAGCGGTACTCAGTGACCCATACAGTAAACCTTAGTTAACCATTGAGGTACATAAAAAAATAACCAGCGAGCTCCTCAGCAATCCATCGAGCTATTCAGTAATCCACCGAGCTACTAAGTGATCCACCGAGCTTGTTAGCAATCCACCGAGCTACTCAGTGATCCACCGAGCTACTAAGTGATCCACCGAGCTAGTTAGCAATCCATCGAGCTACTCAGTGATCCACCGAGTTAGTTAGTGATCCACCAAGCTACTTAGTGATCCACCGATCTAGTTAGTGATCCACCGAGCTACTCAGCAATCCACCGAACTACTCAGTAATCCATTGAACCACTCAGTAACCACTGAGCTACTTAACGAAACAACGAACTTTCTCAGGGACCCACCGAGCTACTTAGTAGTCCACAGAGATATAGAAAATGATTAATATAGACAAATAATGTACTGGATTCAATTATGCAGTGAATCATTTTGGTACAAAGAACCATCGAACCAATGGGATTACTGAAGAACCATTGGTGAAGATGACAGCATCCAGCACGTGTTTTTAGCATTTAGTTGGCGCTATTGATACTTTCAATTCCTCTGTGTGGCCATTATTCGATTTGACAATGACACCATATTTCACTGACTGGTGCAAATTGAGACTACTTAAATTTCGTTATCAAACGTCTCTTGAATTTCCTAGGCTTTTACGTGATTTGAATTAAACAAGGTTCAATGTCCTTCACTTTTTTTTCTTTTATCAAAAGCTCATTTGTTTCGACAGTCCCCAAAGTATTTTGAAGATAAAGTTGCTGGTATTTCCAACAAAAATCTCATTTGAATCACTGCAGGTCTGTGTTGCAGATGCGAGTATGTATTTAAAAAATCATTTGGTAAGGCAGAGAGTATCAAATACATATCACAAATCAAGAGGAAGTGTTAAGCAATCATTCGGTTCGGTAGGAAAGTAACTATATAATGTGTTATATTTCACAAAAAGGGAAAATCTCGTGGGTGAAGGGTGACAGAGAAATTGAATTATCGAGTTATTGTAAGCACTTGGTCACAGAAAAGTCATCCAAAGTGATCAAAAATACCTTTCATGAAACCTTTGAGGTGTGTTCATGGATACCTGTTGATGACCCAAAGACATTAGGATGTGTAAACAATCACTGTAAAACACAGACAGTAAATAGATCGCAGTATGTTTAGAGATTAACAAGTAGCTACTGCCCGGACAATCATCTTCTTCCCGGCTTAGAGAGTATAAATAGCCTGATACAAGAATACTAATGAAAACCTCCAGATATGTATCAGATCGCTCTCATTTCCACCCCCGTATTACAGGCTGACTAAAAATGTTGTATAATTAAATCAATTTACATCTTTTTAATGAAAATTGATTTATGAAACTATTTTTTTTAAATTTATTTGTATGACTGACATTCATTTGATTTATTTATAAGACTATCGTTGATTTTTTTCACAGACTGGATTTATCAACAGATCCTTTCAGAATGTGATCCGGCCAAAGGAAGAGGCCGTTATGGAGCGTGTTAGGTAAGACCAGTCTAATGCTTTGAATTTACCTATGGTATTCAGGTTTTGTTTCAAAAAAATTTATCTACCCATCCTTTGCTAAGAGGTTTTGTCTTTAGACTGAAATAAAGAAAGATTCGTGCTGAAATAAATAATTCTTATTTTGATCTTTGAATTGTTACGATTGTTATTCCAAGGAACATTATGGACTGTTGCACAATTGCTGAGAGACATGTCTTCTTCATACTTTTGTTAAATCTGCAAAAAATTGAGTCATACTTAAAAAATAGAGCCTTTTCAAAACATGAATTTTGTTAACACATTTGAAAAAAAGTTATCGTTGATCTCTATGTTTTTTTTATTTATATTTTAGGAAATTGATGAACTTTGATGAAATGATATTTGTAACGTCCTACTTAGACCCGGATGTGCGTCACTCGACAATGAACGAAACTCTCCTCCTTGGTATGTCTGACGCAGCGGCATCTGCTTTAGGTAAGACACTTGCTTGTTTACTGAAAACCAAATATAACGTTTAAAAATGTTTAATTTTCCACAATTGCATATTGCTTTCAAAAATCCCACAAATTTTATAAGAAAAAACTTCACAGAGAAAGGTAAGGAAGTTTTATGAAGGCGGTTTGTACCATATACACTAAATAAGTCAGAAAGTTAACTTTAGTTGGAAGGAAGTACTTGACTCACAAATGTTCACTTTTTGAAAATAACCCCTTTCACCATATCGCCTCTCACTCCTATCTCTCTTTTAGTATATCTGTTTGTGAAATAATACTGATAATTTAATTAGAAGGGGTTGAGCCTGGGAATTACATATGTACTTTTGGACAAAAACGGATTTCTCACTAATATCGTGCACCTGCTATAGATAGTTAGGCCTTCCCTGTTGACACCGTCTTTATTGAGTGGTTATCACTGGTTCATGTTGGTCTTTATTAGCCCTTGTTGTCACAAGATGTAGCTGTTTGCACATGAATTCTTATTTTAGTATGATTGACCGGAAACAGTACTGCCGTTATGACGCGCCTAATTGAGAAAAGAGTGCGCCACCAGGCGGAAGTTCCTACCTATAATAGTCACGTGATTGCCACCTAAACCGCGTTATTGTCTGTTATATCCTACATATATGTATCATCACAGTCTATATATTAACGAATTACCATAACCATGAAATGATTGGAGAGTAAAATACGATTACCAGATAATGAATATTTGATTGAAGTTCAAGGTTTTGTCTATAATAAAAGAAAAATGATTACTTTTTCCCAACGGAAGAATATATTTTTTTTATTAAAGATGTTTGTAATACAAGACTATTTCTCTATTTCTTTCCCATATATCTTTAACTTTTCCATTTTTGTGCCCCATTTATTTCCATTGTTATCCTTTCCTCAGTGTTTTATCTGTATTTCCCTTCTTTCCTCTCTCTATCATTAACTTGCTCATCGCTAAGATTGATAAGGTAAGAAAAATGTGATAAAAAAACTGCGAGGGGTTTTTAATTTACCCTTGATCGTGTGAATATGGACATAAAAGTTTTCTTTGAATTTGATAAAAAGATATATTGCATTTTTAATGGTATACTTTGCGGTAACGTATGTTTGGCGGTAATGTGTACAACTACGTTGCAGAAGTCTCTTGATACAGCTTACGAACGCTAACCAATCTATATGTAGTTACCCGTATGCAAGAATGCCGTGGTGCAGGCATAGAAAGAGTAATAAATGAATAATAAAACCCAGCGTGTTTTGAAGTATCACAATGATTGCAATAGGGGTGACATGTGCTTGATCCGATTTTAGTGTAGGCGACTACATGTATGTATCGTTAGAGTTAACCAGATGACTTGTATCATCATAGACAGGTATAGCTGTTCAGTGTCAGTTGTCTATCAAAAGTGTATTTCAAAAAGGTAAAAGGTCAACCCTTCATTCATAATTTTCGAATAATTACAACACGTTGCGCAAAAATGCTGTAAATGTGACGGCTAATATTGATGTTGTGCAAGTTGTACTTGAGTGTCGCTTGGTAATTAAAAGAGTATTACATATACATCTTCAAATTAATATAACGTCGAGACCGCTTCACTGGCTGTTCAGTTCATCACTTTCTTCTCACGCAGTGTCAGCATTTTCCCCGTATTTCTTTGTAGAATTTGTCTTTTTCAACTACCAATCTACTTTACATTACATGTCCTGAAGGTATGGCGTCCTCGTGACGTCAGTGTTATTGAGTGCGTTGCCAGGTCCTTGTTTCGTATTTTTGTTATACCGGATGTTTATTCTAGAATCACCCTCGGTTACAATGTTTGAACTCTATCCGGTAGCCGAACATGTTCATACACACACTCTCTGTTTAAATATTCTACGTAAATGCGTTTGTTTAAATTCATTTTACCTAGGGAAAGTTCCTAAATTCGACAAAAATGTCGTACTCGATGATCGCGTTTTTTAATTATATATTAAAGATAAAATATTACAGGTAAATGAAGTATTTGAATGAAAATATATAATTTGAGGTCTGATAATTCAGCTTGTTTCGGCGTATCAAAGAGAGTTTGTGATATAGCATTATCATGGTATAAAGAGTACGCCATGGTCATATCGGAGCAGACTTTGAAGGTTGGGAGATCCGAGAATACCGTTATCTTATCCGAGTGCTTTCGAGTACGGTGTAGTACGTTTTACGCAATTTTTACCTACCGACAAGTAGTTTACAACTTAAAGTACTCACGAGTAATATTTTCTGGCAAAACAAATCACAAACATAGGCAAGTGTAAGAGTAATTGTTTTTTCTTGATGTAGACACAAAGATAATACAATATACCCGAAAAATACCTGCGTGGTCGAGTATGTGACCTATACCTTTTCACGTCCATTCCGAGAATCGAACCTCGGACGTCGAAGTGAAAAATGATTGCAAAAAATCACTGTGCCACCCTAACACTCAACGAGTAAACAAGTCGAATTTCAGTTCTAATCTAGCAATATGCGCAGTGTGAAGCTGCAGCCTACAGATATGTCCTATTAGATGTATCTAATCACTCAAAGGTCGGGAAGGAAATTCTGGAACGGGACATCGACAAATTATTTCTTAATTATTATCTTACGCCGCGGTAGCCTAGTGGTTAAAGCGTCTGGCAGTCTTTATCACTAACTTCACGTCTTGGTCGCGCGAACGTTTTGCAGTCACCAGGTATTGGCTGCAGATCAGTGTTTTTTATCAGTAACTCAGGTTTACACCATCACCCAAACCTGACACGCCCTTAAGCGACCCTGGCTGTTAATAGCACGTAAAATGACAATAAGACATACTAAGTTGATAATTCTGAACTTATACCACCAATTGAAGTAATAAAGGATGACAAAGTAAAGATAAACATTCGGTTCTAAAATGTCAACAGCGAAGCTTGGTAAATAAAATATAAAAAGGCATTAGGGGCAGAGTCACGAAAACAGCAGTAAGCGATGCCATAAACAACTTAACACAAACCAAAATGTTACTTTCCCTTGAAGTCGTATCTGAACCAACATAGAGGGATGAAAAGTCTCTATTGAGTTATACGTAATTTCTTCACTGAACCACACATGAAACTCATATACTACCGTGATATATAGAAGTTCACCGCAATCTTGTCGTCAGAACTGCATAATTATAACGGCAACTTTTCTCGTTGATTTCCCAAATCCGATAAATATTGATCGGTAGTGCCTGATTCTCCTCAATATGGTTTCTCAGCCTTGGATATGACAAGTAAATTGACACCAGTTTATCGTCATCGCTTTTGTTCAGTTCAATAAGCGCTTTACTGTTTTTCATGTGTTTTTTTCCAGTTCAAACAACACGAAGATATATTTCGTATAACCACATTCGATCTTTCATTTGTCTATATGTCGTTAGTATTTCAAACTGGAGTATATATATGAGACATATATGCTGCAGTTAACAGTGTGTCGGTCTGTGTATATATACCGCTAGATATCTCCTAGGTAAACAAAAATGGACGCCGGCATTTTCGGTATCAATATACAGACATAACCGGGGTTGTTAAGAGGACTTGACAAAAGCAGCAAAGTAATTTTTCGAAGTCCTAACGGGCGACGTTCTACTCGTCTAACACTCAAATTGTATTCACATCGAATTAATACAAACAAATGGTAACAGTTCATTTCTTAAGTAATTTCCCCGAGGTTTGTCGTATCCTGCGTGCCAAGTGTTGATTCATTCAAATTGTGGCACGGTTCAGTATATACACAGATGTACTTCGCATTCTTCGAAATTGATATATATATATATATATGAAAATTACTGAATTTACTGAATTATGGGAGTTGTACACCTCTTCATATACAATTTTGACATTTCTTTTGATCACTTTGAAATTTCCTCACTCGCCTTCAATGTTTAACATTTAAGTTCTTGGCATCACTGACAAGTCCCAGAAGGATGAAACTGCTGAATGATGCAGTTTTACACGTTGTTTGTCTCTACTCTATCTTATTCAAATTTCTTCATAATTGTGCGAGTCATTTGCGTGTCTTTAGTACAATCTTCTAACCGTGTATAGACTCCTTTGGTAAGACACTAGTGTCTACTTTGTGAAAATCCTCAGAGAAACAGAAGTTAACACACAGTTAGAACTGTGACTCTTTTATCATAACTATGTCTGCATGTTATTTATTTTTTTAATTTGTTTATAAGTCTCTTGTCCTATTCACTTTGAGGAACCTTTTCATATATAGGTTTAGTACTGATGGCCAATATTTAAGTCTGGGACGTTTACATCTTTTACAGGAGAGCGGTTACTCCTTATTTCTTTTTCGATATTTCTATCATAACATTGGGACACCGAAATGCTTCTGTCTCTAGTTTTATTGTTTTCCTGTCCACGACTTCCCACGTTGGCGTCTGGCCATAGGTGACCTGTTCTGCCACGAAGTAAACCCCATACAAACTGAAATGATGTGTATTACAACGATTTTAGCAATTCATAATGCGAGCTTTCAGACAGTTTTATCGCCGGGCCAGTGGGAGAGTGTCTGTAACTATACACATCATTCCATTAATATAGGGAAATGAACATCGGATGACTGTCACCAATGCTTCCTGAAGGGTTGTTGATACTGAAATATATTCTCGTTCACTCTGCAGGTCTTGTCTTTTCCTAATTAAACGGAAGTGTATAATACCAAACGTTTTTCAGTCCTCCACGGGAACCGGAGGGACCTAAAGGTTTGCTTTTTGTCCGTTCGTCCATTCATCCTTCCGTGCGTCCGCTTCCTTGTCCGGCCCATGTATTTCACCTTGGTGAGATGGTGTGTCGCGTATCAAAGTAGTTAACCCTGAACTGCATCAAGAAAAAAAATTGTTTGGGCCCTTTCTCTTACATGGCAGGAAGTTCATATATTGATTCACCTTGTTGAGACGGTTTGTCGCATATCAAAAGTAGGTCACTATGACTTTGACCTTTGATCAACATTTACACAAAGACAAAAATGTCCTACACCACTAGTCACTGGAACTTTCACTTTGTGTATTGGTTCATCTTGGTGAGGAGATGTATCCATGGGGAACTGAAATTCGTCAAATTATCTTGTTTAGAACGCTCTGAACATAGGGACATACAACGTGACATTAATGCTCGCCATATGTTGTAAAAGGTCAGTGTTAATTAGAACCTTTAGAATTTCTATGGTCACAGTTTCACATCACTATGAACAACTGATGCTCATCAAAGACCTTCTGTCCCTATAACTAATACTGTAACACTTGAATGAAGTAATTCCGTTAACGACTGTTTTTTGTTAGCATATTTTGTAGTTTCTTACATATTAAACGATTCACGCCGTTGAGTATTCATCATACACGTCTTCTTGAATCCTCTGTAGGCTATGGGGAACTACTATGTCTGTGAAATCGTTATGCTAGACCAAGGTAACACCTATAACTGATAGGATATTAGTTACCTTGGATACGCTAGGATATTTTCGATAATACAAAAGTATCGGCTTTTGTGATGTATATCTTCTGCATTGTCGTTTTTGTCGGAATGATATCATTGTAACATATACCTACTCTGATGATAAGGGATTGGTGCAATCTATCAACAAACGATTGATGTGAGTAGGATTTAAATGCACTACAACGAATCCTTAGGCCTCCTCTCCACACTCCTTCACTTTCATTTTTCTTTCAGAAAATTTTCCGATTCCAAAGTTCAAAAATTGAAAAGCATTCATTGAGTTAAGAGATTAAGAGAAACCCTTGGTTAACTAGCTAAGCTTTATCACGGCTTTCTAATGGAAATGCTTTCCAAATGGATTTATATATATATATAAATAAAACGAATGAGATTTTTTAAGACAATGTCTCTTTCAAGAAAGCTAATGAAAACACCATCCTAATTGTAAAAATAACTATGCTTTGTGTTATTTGATTTTCTTACAGACCTTAAACAGGAAGCTGTTTTGCGGATGCTGGGGGACGAATATGTCCAACTCTGTTTATCGGAATATGGCCGTGCTCTTGGAATGATGGGAAGCAATATGGTAGAATTTTTCAGCAACCTGGATGGACTCCACGACCATATAAGGACATCTCCAAAATTTGGATCCCAAGTGCCTCCATCTTTTCGATGTTCTCATACGTCAAAAGGATGCGTCGATCTCCATTTCTACTCAGATCTTCGGAACCTCTTGGAGTTTTATGCTGGGATTGTACAATCTGTGGCACGGCTTATGTTCTCTGTAGATGCCGAGGTTACATTACAGGTTAAAGAAAAAGCTTCCAAGACACATCATGTATTCCATATACAACCTAGACAATACTCGAACAAAAAGGAATGTACTTTCAGCACCTTTCGGGCTTCCACCTCTGATAATCCGTCCGATCTAAAGATTGGCGTTGATACATTTTGTAGCACATTTCCATTCCACGTCATCTTTGACAGGGACTTGAAAATTACACAACTTGGCTCGGCTCTCCTCAAAATGATTGCTCCAGGGTTTGCCACAAAGGGACAGAAGTTTGACACATACTTTGTTATCAAAAGCCCAAAACTGGAGGAGTTGACTTTCTCAAAGTTGTTGTCTAGGGTGAATTTTTCATTTGTGTTGGAGACCAAATCTCAACAACGAGATGGACACCAGCTATCCCAGGTAAAGTCTTCTTTTGACCTGCACTGACAACCATTTTAGACCGCCTCTTTACGGTTTCATAATACTTTGCATGTGAAACCATTTTTCTTTAATTAATTTCTGATATTATTATGATGCGTATAATTTGTTATATCAGGCACTCACTTTCCATCACATGGATCTTTCATTGTGTGTGTAGCCATGGGTTAATACAGGCACTCAGTAAAGCCATCCCCAATTTATGTTAATTCTTCAAACAACATTCCTCTATCCGTGTTTATCTAAAAAAACGAATTAGGAGACAAGCTGTGTGTAATCATGGATAATGTTATATTTTTGTTTGTTTACTGTTTGACACATTAGCTCGGTGAGCCAATTTATTTGAAGGTGAACCCGAATTTTGGCCGCTTTCAAGAACCATATTACATGCTAAACGCACGGGCCACGCTCCTCAATGTTAATTCTCTAATACAAAATGTACTTAGTGTATCTGTTGTACCGACATACTTTCACACAAAAAAAGATTATGCAAAATGCACATTAGTAGAAAACACAATTTAGAAAATAATTTGATAGAGTAGAGCCATATATTGAATTATCATTGTCACTGTTGAGACTGAATCTATAGTTACCGACAGACATCACCACTTTGGGATTACTCTATATTCCTATATACATTTATGTGTTCTAGTTGCGAATAAATCGTGCGATGTTGGGACAACAATACTTATTGACACGATTTCGACTATTTGCTATAGTTAGCGGTAAAGACTATGATGTGGAGACAGCCTATGAACTATTTTCTATAGTTAGCGGTAGAGACTATGATATGGAGACAACCTTTGAACTATTTTCTATAGTTAGCGGTAAAGACTATGACATGGAGACAACCTTTGAACTATTTTCTATAGTTAGCGGTAAAGACTATGACATGGAGACAACCTTTGAACTATTTTCTATAGTTAGCGGTAAAGACTATGACATGGAGACAACCTTTGAACTATTTCCTATAGTTAGCGGTAAAGACTAGCGGTAAAGACTATGACATGGAGACAACCTTTGAACTATTTCCTATAGTTAGCGGTAAAGACTATGACATGGAGACAACCTTTGAACTATTTCCTATAGTTAGCGGTAAAGACTATGACATGGAGACAACCTTTGAACTATTTCCTATAGTTAGCGGTAAAGACTATGACATGGCGACAACCTTTGAACTATTTTCTATAGTTAGCGGTAAAGACTATGACATGGAGACAACCTTTGAACTATTTCCTATAGTTAGCGGTAAAGACTATGACATAGTTAGCGGTAAAGACTATGACATGGAGACAACCTTTGAACTATTTCCTATAGTTAGCGGTAAAGACTATGACATGGAGACAACCTTTGAACTATTTCCTATAGTTAACGGTAAAGACTATGATATGGAGACAACCTTTGAACTATTTCCTATAGTTAGCTGTAGAGACTATGATATGGAGACAACCTTTGGTCAACTTCCTATATGGGGGATTGGGGGGAGGGGGGGGGACTGGGTTGGTTAGTTGGTTGATTGGTTGGTGAAGGATGGGAGGATGACTGGCATTAGTGGTTTATATAATACTTATGGGTTTCATATCCACAATATTACACGTCACTGTTAATTTCATGACTTCAGTTTCTCACGAATACAAACAAAAGAAAATTGGCCCACTAGACTGAAATTTTACCTACTTTTTATGTGTTTGACGAGCTCTTTTATCAGGCTTTATACGATTAGCGTATAGTGTACATCAAATTACTTCTAACACCTCTAAAATAAAACATGTTATTCAGTTGTGTTACCATGGTTTTCAATCCTTTATTATTCACATTTAAGTTGATTATGTGAACAAAAAACGATTGTCGAATTAACTTAGTATAGATTACCTATATTACTTTATCCCTAAGAGTAATTAAAAAAATAAAGGTAAAATTGAGCTGTTAAAAAAATCGCAATAGTTCGTGTGTAGTTAAGAATTACGTTGAAGACATTACTACTCTAGACTATATTGAACAATTTTTTCAACTTGGCAACGTCTTCGCGGGAGCGATTTTTTGAATAGAAAGAAGTTCTGAAATGCTCTTGTCAATTAGATGAAGATCCAATATTTATTCTTTTCATTTGGTGCCTATTACTGTGAGTACCAAATGAGAGTCATATCAAAGGCAATTTACTGTACTTATTATTTAACTTCAATTTTCTTGTTTCTTCTTGTAAATATTGTGTGTAATGTCAATTTCAGGATACCGTTTTGAAAGGCCAAATGATCTACCTACAGGAGTCGGATGCAATTCTTTTTCTCGGTTCTCCAAGTATCGAGAAACTGGATGAAATGATAGCGAAAGGGTTGTACATATCTGATGTCCCTATCCATGACGCGACACGTGATGTCATTTTGGTCGGAGAGCAGACGAAAGCCCAGGTATTGTTGGTCTTTGATTTCAGTCGTCAGGGACAATAGATGTACATATTGGAGATTTTCAAACTGAAGTATACAAAAAACTCAAACCCGATTAATTTATTGCATCAATAGTTGTGACACGTGCCATGTTTGTTAGAATACACTTTAAGTCAAGAGTTTAACCTGGCATGTCATCTGCAATAGAATTCTGTATCTTATGCAGGTATATTAGACACTGCCCAATCAAAATGAACCAATTTTCTCGTTAAACATTTAAATGTTTTAGTGGTTTGATCAGTGTAAAGGGCATTATGTATAGCAGGTATCGAAACAAATAATTATATATTAGATCCGAAGAAAAATTAACTAAGACAGTTATCGCCTTTCCGACTTCTACTCATGCAGTTTGTCTATATGCTGAAGAAATGTCAAACTATTTTTAATCATTGATCCTGTCTAATAGATATATTGTTAGAAGAATTTAATTGTTTTTACCATTAAAACACAAATCCGACGGATGTTTTACATAGTATATGTATATGTTAATTTGTTTAACCTAACTGTTGATAATATGTCAGATGTCAATGAAATCATATCTGTGACACTATCAGTGCAATACTGCAGCCGAAACGCACCTTTCCTGAAATACCGTCCGTCATAGCACACATCCTGTTACTAGTGTGCTTTTAAGATCATTTAACCAAATTACAAATCAATGTCCTTTAAATAACTCCATATAAAGTCAAATATTTCCATAGCTCCGTTGCTCTGTGGTGGTAAGGTTAAATATTTTAGTACTAATATGTACATGAATTTTGATGAACAATGATAAATGAATTCTGTCAATTCCTTGATATTTCTCCAAATTCTTATTTCTATTGTTAACGACATCATGAGTAAAATATTTCGATATAGGCCAAACTAGATGCTATTTCAAGGAGTCAGCAAGATGAACACGCCAATTTCCCCATGTTTTGAAATAGGTCCAAGTGAGGATATTCTTTTGTGTATTGAATAAACCAACTCGGTGCATTCGTAGCTGTTACTACACGTGTATTATTACCATGTTTGCCTTCCATGTATTCCTATACTCCTGGAGGTGTCATCTCAAACAGACCTTTCTGGTATGTGTATGAATAATGGAAACTCCGCTGCCCGAGACACCTATCTCCCATATGAAGATAAACAGTAAATGTCCGTGTCTGTGTGGCCAAACGTCCAAATTATACAACGCAAAGCGCCAAACTTTTCTGCATTATGCTTTTTATTGTTTGAAATGCCAGGAAAATGTCGATGAAATATTCATTGGTATCGAAGTGTAAAAGCTTAAGAACACCGGGGTATATAGATCGGGGATTACTAACAGATATTTTAATAGAGCATTGAGGAAAATGCAACCCTTCTTCAATTTACTGATAGGGCTATTGATCAGCTATTTACACCTAAGATAGAAGAGACGAATTGACATCTGAACTTAGAATCAATAAACCAAAATAAGATATTGCGAATAAGTAATACCAGTGTTACAATAACTATCGAATCCATCGTTAGTTGCAAATAGTAGTTTTCAGATTAGTCTTAAGAATGATAAAGTGTTAATGCAATATTTGCTGACTATGGAAGGGTTATGTGATTTTATTGTTGATATTCGGAGATATGCATTATGGAAATATAATAGGACTTTAACACTTAATCCTTTTTCTTGAGACATGTGAATCTATATTCTGAGAGTCTTCTTCAAGAGACACGTGGTTCTATATTCTGAGAGTCTTCTTCTTCAAGAGACACGTGGTTCTATATTCTTATTGTCGTCTTCTTCACGAGACACGTGGTTCTATATTCTGAGAGTTGTCTTCTTCAAGAGACACGTGGTTCTATATTCTTAGTGTCGTCATCTTCAAGAGACACGTGGCTCTATGTTCTTAGTGCCGTCATCTTCAAGAGACACGTGGTTCTATATTCTGAGAGTCGTCTTCTTCAAGAGACACGTGGTTCTATATTCTTAGTGTCGTCTTCTTCAAGAGACACGTGGTTCTATATTCTTAGTGTCGTCATCTTCAAGAGACACGTGGTTCTATATTCTTAGTGTCGTCATCTTCAAGAGACACGTGGTTCTATATTCTGAGAGTCGTCTTCTTCAAGAGACACGTGGTTCTATATTCTGATAGTCTTCTTCTTCAAGAGACACGTGGTTCTATATTCTGAGAGTCTTCTTCAAGAGACACGTGGTTCTATATTCTGAGAGTCTTCTTCAAGAGACACGTGGTTCTATATTCTTGGAGTCGGCTTCTTCTACGGACATATGTACTTGTTTAGTGTTTCTTTGAATCTTTCATCCCAGTTTCACATCATTTCCTCATCTTTATATTTTATGCTTTTCCACATCGTTTAGTAACTCTTATCACCAATTACTTATCAATAATTATTGCATAAGTGTTGGGATAACATTTCATCAGCCATGCTCCTCATGTTATTTCAAAGACCCATTCCATATTGTTTTGTCACCAGAGACTCTTTAAAATAGAAATAAAAGAAACCTCATAACACACTAAAACGAAGATAAAATCCGCTCACGAGATAAATTAACACTAAGACAACCAATACAAAAAGAAACTGGCTGACAAATCACGGTTGTTTAATGACGCAGTAGATGTATTGTCGTATTCAAATACCATGGCGATTTAATTACTATAGAAATAATCAATTCACTTACCCCTCTGGTTAATACCGACAGACCATTGCAATAGTGCTCAGAATAACCAATATTTTGTTGTTTGAGAAACGCCGCAAACACCAAAGACCTTGGATACAGTTTGGTGATGAGTAGGAGTTCATATGATTGTGTGGCATGAAATCAAAATAACTTTTATAAAGAAATAAATTATATCCGACGCATTTAATTCATCGTTGAGTCAATCAACAGCTGTTTCGTCATACACTCATTATCTATAACTCGTGTTATGTAAATATGTTCCAAAGAATGTGTCCAATTCTGAATAGGCCTTGTCTGCCCTCAGATTTTGTTCGTCTGGCAGACTGCCTAAGTCCTGACACTGGTTATACGGATAAATAAGTAGCATTTTACACCAGGCTAGACTTATCGATCTGGATACTAAAACCTCGTTTTGTGGTGTGTGCACCACATGTGGAGGGCTTGTAATGTCACAAGTATCTAGCGCAACAATCGGTTCGTTATATATGGGTTCAATAGTTTGACACCAGATAATCGTGAAGTGTCATTTCCGTCTGATATTCCTGAACAGTGGTCCATTGTCAGATCCCAGGGATTACCGTGTAGGTAAGGTTGTAGTGCCGACAAAGAAGTCGGTAAATCGGCAATAATTGAAATATTATGTAATGCTTGCAAGAGCGCTGATATGATCAAAAATGGTGTTATTAAGCATGCAGATGACTATTCCTGACTTTAGAAAAAAAAATAACACTGGATTCGTAATTCACTTAATGCCATTTTCTATTTCGTATTTATCGATGATCAATAATCATACCGTCTATATAGGACACCTACTCATTGAAATATTGTATTGGCAATGTAAATGTTTACGAAAAGGGAGTTATGAAATTGCGTTAGATTCACCCATCCCCTTTCTATAACGAGTAATCGTAACCAGAAATATATGATATAACATTTCATGATATCGTTTCCTTTTATCATACCCATATTTCTTAATAAGAACGTATGCAATTTAATTTGACAATTGTTTCGATTGTTAAAATTAAAACATATATATTCATTTAAGCCCCAATCTCATGACTAACTTAATAACATTATTTAATCCGTAATTTCATTTTGTTACGCATAAAAATGTTTAAAATTTATCAATTAGCAGTAGTTTCCACTTTATATTAGTTTATTGTTTTAATACAAAACTGCCACATAATTGTACATGAAGGAAGCATCTAGATGATTGATATTAGTTTATTAAAGAAATATATTCCGTTATGTACAAGCCTTCTACTTTTATGAAAATTTCTTGTCCTGTTTGATAAGCATTAGAATCACTACATGTCATGAGGGCTGTTTGATAAATTTCCGAAGCACACTTAAGCGATAGGCTAAGTAACTGTATGTGTTTATATCCTTATGTAACACATAATTTTGTATATGGGCTTTATACACGAAACCGTCATTCCAGCAATGCTTGGTTTCTTGTTATGTCTCTCAGAACTCTATCAACATTGTAAGAGGATCTACCCATATCTGAATATACAAAATGTTGTTGTTGACCTATCAGGGATTAAATAGCGGTTATTACTAGATGCCCGGCTGTACAAAACAATGCACTTTGCGTAGGCTTAAGTTATCGTGTAAGGAGATGTTAGAGCCCCGCACCAATTTCAAATGGTAGAAGAAAGGCCACCAATTGAGTTGTCCTCCATTAATAGGCTTAGCCAATCCTATGTAAAAATTTAGATAACCCATTACAAAGAGTAAAGTATGTTGAGTGGGATCAGCCCTGACATATACAGGAACTCGAGGGACTTTTCAAAGGCAACCCTAGTTTACAAAGATGATTTAATCACATTACTTAGTCTTATGAATTCCCTTTCTAAACTGATCGTTTCGTTATAATTCGTGAGATATGCTGACCTTTTGTATCTTCCGAAAAGTAAACACTTATATGATATTACTAAAGTGGACATCCGTGCTATTACACTAACAGGCCTATTCTATCTCATATCGCACGAGTTCTTGACCAAGTACAATTTGGCTTTATCCCGTGGTTCATTTACAGGAGCTATTGCTCAGGGTTCGGTAGACATCATGTCTATACAAGGAGAAGGTCCCGGAAAAAGCCTTTTGATCTGTTCAAATAGATTGGTGAGCTAAGAGTACACTACGTTATATTTAAAAAAAAAACAGATCACTTAAATCTTGTCATCTAGTCTGATTGAATCTGTTGGTCAATGTTGATCTAAATAGAAGTACTCTCCAGTGCACCGGAGCCTATTTCTTTTGCGAACATATCCCTGTTTGGTAAGACTGATTCTAATAAAGCTGATCCTGGGTTTGTTTTAGATGTGAATTACGGCCATATCTGGACCGGGATAGTCTCTCGTTTTTATTTAATGGCAGTTTTTAGGTCCGAAAATTCTTTTTATGATGTAATGACCATTTTTTGTCTGGAAACTGCTTTTTGGGGAAGTTATGTCTATTTCTGGTCAAGACAGGTACTGATCACCTCTGGCAGAAACAACACGTCCGTTGTAGACTGAACGGATAATAATAGATCCTCCGGGGATAACATTTTGATGCAAGATATGAAATTTATCAAGCCAAATATACCTTTGAGACTACGAATAGCAGTCGAGGCATAAATTGTTGAGAACCAACACAATACCCACGCTCTATTAACGTCTTATACATTAACCTAGCAACTGTGTCATTAATTAGTAATGAGTGACTTCCATCGTGGCCATAGCTTATCAACAAAAAGTCTATAGAGGTCTTAGAGCTGGTGAGATCGAAGTTATGTATCAGTAATGTCTCACTGAATTAACTCTTCCGTCTTGAACTATACTGACTTTGGATTTGTCACCATGGGTAGCTGTTTTAAATCCTACCTGCTTATCACATGTGTCGTTTTTTAATTATTCAAGGTTGATCAGCGTCATAGTGTGATACATATGTGAAGTGAAACACAAGACATAATACGCTGTTGATAAATGAAAATATAAGATTGTACAAAATTTATACACATTTAGAAATAAAACCTCATAACATATAAATCTGTATTTTATGACACTTTTGCGCTGCTATGACTCGTCAGTGACGCAAAAGGCCTAAAGTATTCTAATATCGTATTTCATTTTCTATTATACTTTGTTCTAAATTCAATTAGATAGGTAATTATGATATTCCTATCCGCATTTTTGTTTGTATAGGTTATCTTTATAATGGATCAGCCAACATTCCATGTCCCTGTTTGCATATGCCTTCAACCTTATAGCTTGATTCGATATAATCATCATTGTACGCCTGAATATAAATATACTATATTTGGAACAGAGTACAAATTAGTCATTGTTAAAACCAATGAAGCAGAGCATATATCATTTCACTATCTAACATCTGTGTTTTTCTCGCTATTTTATGTCATTACAAAGACGGATACATGTCCAATATAAATTTATTACGTGAGATATTGGTTCAATATGTTTCTGTTGAACTCTAGGAACACCGTTGCCCTTGTAGTGACCGGTGGTCATTGGAAGTAGTCTATGTTTGTTAGGGGAACAATAAATCAAGCTATAATAAGTTACACACCACGCGGCTCATCTCGAGAACAAAATTAGGGACGCCCCGGCTAATTTAGACTAAAATGAAGCTTATCGTTAGTGTGATAAATAACATCCCAAAGCCATTCTAGTCAATGGATAATTGTCGGACATGTGACAAAGAGGTCGATACCAATAGACCTTGTTCCCCGGATACTCATTTCTTCTGTATCATATAGTATGATCTGGATGGATACTTCGATCTAAGTCGTATGCTTAATTATTTGACGGCAAATAATGACGGTACCACATGTGGTGACGCTTAACTCATGATAAGTGTTAAGATTTCGTTATGTTTCACAGATTCGTTTAAGGTGACCTAAGCTTATGTTTTCGTGTCGAAGTTTCGGTCCTGTCGATCAGTGTCATTATCATTATTATCATCATCTTTTTTTCGTTTTGCCATAGTCCAAAACCATGTTTTACCAAACTTTTACGCTAGCTCCGATTGTGCTGGTTGCTGCGGGTTAAACGATACAAGTGTCATATGTTTTGTTTGTATAGCTAGAGATATAGGGGCAGTCGTTGTTTTCATCATAAAATCGTTTGTTACAGGCAAGTTTGAAAAAACGTATGGAAGAACTGAAGAATGGTATCATTGAAGGTACCAAAGCCGTAGAGCATGAAAAAGCCAAGAATATTGAATTGCTGGAGATGATTTTCCCCTCAAATATCGCCGAACGTCTCTGGAGAGGTACGTTATTACTAGACTTAGGGGCGTATTCATGTCACCTGGTCATTGGAAGTTTTACATATTGATACAAATCATTTCGGAAATATAGAAATATACTGAAATATAGTTTTCACGATTTGAGGATAAAATTTTTACCGAAATGTGAGATTCTTATTTTTGTTAATAAATCTTATCGACTTTGCGGTTGAATTGTTTGGTCGACATGCTTTTAACTAATCTTGATATTTATACTAGTTATTGCATTTTATTCGCAAACAACAACTGGTTTTGTGACAAATTGAGATACCCATCGCTTATCTAGGACGAAACATAATTCTCGATTATAAAGTATTGTCTACGTATGTAACATTACTGTGGCTAACATCATATGATTTTCAATCAAAATTTGATTTCTTAGCACTAAAATTATGGTCGTCATAAATATATTTTAATAATTCACATCTTATACTCTTATGTTTTATTGGCTGTTTCTTTGAGTGATCTTTGATGTTCATTTGTTTACCTGTTGGTTCCGTAATTGTATACCTTGTTCTCATTTGGGAACATGACATTACTTACCTGGACTGACCAAGATTTTCACGGCGGGTGTTCCGGAATACCTGGTTTTATTCTTTGAGCTCTTATTTTTCTGTTGTCTTCATGCAAATCTTTCTTGAGTTCATATTTTCCCATAGAATGTGAGTTTGCCTGTTCTACTGTCAGTACAATATTTGTTTTCACGAACTCTTGCCAAGCCGAAATACACACTGTCAAACAACTGAAGCAATATGTGACAAACTTGGAAAACATAGACGGTATTTCGGTAATTGGTAACGACACACTAAATGTTTCCACGATGAAATATTAACAGCGAGGGCAAAGTTAATGTAGAAAATAGACACAGCTTTAGAATTGCCCTTTCGTTAAATCAATTAACATTAACTTAATTGTCGACTTATGTCAGTAATTAACGTGATGGGTTACAGTTAACAAAATAAGCAACCTTCATCACTATTTGGAAAACTGTAAGACTAACTTTAAGATTAACAGAGTCCGGATTCTGGAGTCTTTATGTAATCATTTGTATTGACAAACGTTTATATTTGCGGGATTGAGATATATCAATAAAAGTACTTGTTGTTCGGAAGTGAGGAAATGGAATATTTTTCTCTCTTTTTATTTCTCTCATTTTCAATTGCTTTCATGAGAAGAACGAAATTTGGTGAAACCAGAATGCACCAACAGTATGTCGAGCTGTAAAGGCTTTAAGGAAACAGCAAGAGCCCAAGGCCTACAAAAATATATAAAACGTTATGTTTCCTAATACAGAGGCAGCCTTGTTAATACTGTTTGACATCTCTATTTTGATTAAGGGATGCTTTGTAATATACACTTAACTTTCACTTCCTTCTTTTTAAATGATTTCATTATGAAATTTATTGAATTTTGAGGTCATTGTACCTTCCTATCTGGTTTCCGACATTGATTTTTATCTAAATTTGTACCAAAAGTTGTTATTCACCTGCTTGTTCTTTGTACAATTCCTATACATTTTAATTCGTTATTGAAGTATGAATTCCCAATAGTGTTAACTTCTGTCACGTTGTCGTTGTCGGATTGAGGTTTTAATACACGGACAATATCGACAAGTTTACTCAACCCATTTTTCAAGTTTCATTAGTATGTGAATCCTTCTAATAATTTACTTTAGCAAGCATTATGGTATGTTTACAGGAAAACGCTCTCAACGTTAATCATAGTTTTTTATAGAATAAGAAATCGCATTATCGGTCTAAGGTAGGATTTTCCCCCTCTTTTCATACTTTCTGCTCTCTGGGGGAGGGGAGACACTTGCTTCACACCATCTTTTGAAAAGGATGTACAACGAAAATAGTCAAATCAGTTTCTTTTTGTTCTTTTAAACTGATTTTTAGTGATTTGTATTTTTGTTGAATTGTTAAAATCATTACATCTTCTACCCGTTTAGTTTATATCTTAACTATTATGTTATCGTTTTCATCGTAGGAGAGACAATTGATCCGATGAAGATTGATGACGTCACGATGTTGTTCAGTGACATTGTCGGTTTTACAGCGATTTGTTCGTCCTGTACTCCAATGGAGGTCATCAACATGCTGAATTCGCTTTACACTCAGTTTGACCATTTTTGTGGAGTGGTTGACGTTTACAAGGTAATTCTTATCATCAATAACAAAGATAACCTAAGTGAAATTGAATTCTATATGCTTAGAATGACGTGGCATTTTCCTTGTATAAATATGTCTCATAGAAGTGAAGTTTGAAAATACAGTTATAGATTTCTCGCCTGATCATCACCGTAACACCGTCAAAATGTGCAGTCGGTCATAGTCATAATTAACTTTTTATTTTATAAAATTAGATAGGATTTCAAAAAAAGCGATAAAATCTGTGAGGTACATAGCTTTTGTCATCAAGCTGTTTTGTTATTGTATTTATAGTCGTTATAAATAACGACATATAACTATAACATATTGGGCTAAAGCTCAATCTAATGTTTGCTTCCAAAACCTTGTCATTTACTATGACTATGAATGCAATATCAAGATTATTCAATGTTGGTATAAGATTGTTAACAGAAACCTTTAAACACTTAAAAGTCCATGGCATACTGTTCGGAAACAGGGGCATTATAGCATGTTATTTGCCCATGTCATTTCACATCTTACTGAGGTGAACATTATACCATAGAAATATGCCTAATTTGAACGATAAGAAAGTCTGTTGCTGTTTGGTTTGTATTTCCGTCACAGAACACACATAAGTTTTTGTGTTTCCATCATTGTGTGACCGCATCACTACAGCTATACAGACTACACTCCGCATAATACCTGTTACTGCATCAAAGTAAATGAAAAGAGGACATCTGTGTTTCTTATTGACATCGAGTTATCTGTAGGAATTCTACGCCGCTTTATATTCCTCTTAATGTCTTCTTGCCTTTTCATATTTCTTGATTTATTAAAGACATTGTTTTTTGTGACCATAAACAACGAGATGGAAGGAAGGAGTTTCAACTCAGTGTTGCCAGTGTCGATAATTCATTTTTTCCTAGTAATACTTATATTCTGAGATATCGGTCAGTTTTATCGGTTTCTACATAACTGTGTAGTTGATGCATTTGTCAGGTAAACTGTTTTGGATATATGCCAACTTGCCTTGCTTTTAATGGTGTGCTGTTGAAATTTTCTGATGAAAACATTACTTGTTGGAGGATACATAACATGCTAAGCTTGGTAACAATGTAATAAATTATTCTTGCTTTAAGTTGCAAAGGAAGAATATTCATTTTCGAATGAAAACAGTTTGATCAAGACTCGATTAAGGTAGTGGGACTAGTCTATATTTGATTTGTAACAGACCTGATGTGTATGTTGAGGTATGTATTTGTTCAATGAAAAAACAACAAGGAAAGCTCGAATCGATTGAAAATGGGTAGCATGATAACAAAAGACATTGAAAGCTTTGACAAAAGAATAAACATAACCACACCATGTGTTTCGGAAGAATAAGCGTCTTGCGTAAGGTGCATATGAACAGATTTCTTGCAATTAGCAAACAAATAAGTTAGTGGCAATATGGAAATATATTTTGATTGAGTCATCGGCCGACAAATATGTTAGTGGCAACATAGAAATATATTTTTGATTGAGTCATCGACCGATAAATTATTGATAGCTCTTAAGTTTGTTGAGAGTGTCCCACAAGGTAATGTGATTGAATAAAAGGGATGATATGCTCCCAATTTTATACTCACGTCCTAGAGCCAATCATTTTAACGAGAAACCGACACATGCTGGCTCTTGGATTGTCATGCCTTCGGACTGGCACGCCTCCAGAAGCTGTGAGAACACGAAACTGTATTAGTAAAAACATTTAAAAAAGCCTTAAGAGATATTGGAATCTTAGATGGGAAAGGAAATAACTATGTTTTTGTTGGTAGATAAATAATGGAGTGTACGCCTAGATTACAATAGTGATATTTCTGATTTTAAATCATGATGTATGAAAGTGTTGATTTAGTCTGGTTAGGTCAAACAGTGCTGCATCTTTCAGCTGCTTTGCATATAACCAAGAATTTATGCTGTAAGCATAGATATGTTATTATGATACATTTTCATGATTAAAATCAGGTTGGCATTTTGTCAAAGTTGGCGCACTTTGGGAGTGTAAAAAATAATGTTGAAAGGAGGAGGAGAAAATTAATTGAAGAAAAATTTAATTCGCTCACTGATACAGATTATTGCATTTGATGAAGAAGCAAACGTTATCGGAAGCTGTTTGCTCTGACTACCATTTTTTCCTGATTAAACTGAGTGCATGGCTTTGATATTTCACCATGGTGAATTATTTCTATATCATCATACATCCAGTTCAAGCGAGTTGCATGACAACGATAATGGGAAAAAGTTGTTAGTACCCAAGACCTCTATGAGATTGAGTCGTTTTGTGCGATATGTGACGTGACATAAGACAACTATTGCTGTTTAAAACAAAAATTACTTTAGAAATTAATTAATTGAACTTCCGGTCGAGATAATTCCACAATCCTTTTGGAATGAGGTAACGTTGATTCAACCAGATAGGTAAAGACAGCAAAGAGCAAGGAAAGTCTGCCACGGTCGAAAAACAGGTCAAACAGAGTCAGTCAATCGAGGAAGGCATCTTAGGTCAAACATGGAAACCATTTACATCTCAAAAGCTGAGATGTAATCACCGACAATCGCGTGTGTTGTAATCAGTTTTTTGTCATGTCGACGCAACACTACGTACTTCATAGTCCTAAACATAAGATTTGGCAGTATATATTAAGCATGTCTTTCAATAATCTATGTAATTGTTATATTTCTTTTAAAAGACAAACCACCGCCCACAATCACGTTTCCGCACTGAGGTTTTACTAAGAATGTAAAGAAACTTTGTGGGTTACAGTTTATGTTAATATGTGGCCAAGGGTAATTACAACAACAGTGTGAACATCTGTACAAGATAACAAATGTGTCCATGCTGTGAAATTAGATAAAAGATATCGATGTTTACACTATCAGCTAACGACGGGAAAATTTATATCGGGAGTCCTGATGTATCAGGTGTCTAAACCTATAATAAAATTAGGGGTTTCGAAAGGTCTAGTAGCATATTTCTTCTTTTCATGTAAAGCCAGAATCTATCAATCTACACTCAACGATGAAATGAAATTCTCACTTTATTTTACTGATCAGATGATAATAGGAAATCGACATCACATTATTAGACCATTTGTTCAGAAGTATGTTTTTATTACTAAAATTTCTTTTCTTGTGTGTGTGTTATTTTTAATATTTCAATACAAATATATTGCAACAATATTTTTCTCATATGGCACCAAACATCCTTTGAATAAACTATTTTGTTTACATTTGTAATATTCGACTTTCTTACAAACCCCAACCCCCCCCCCCCCCCCTCGAAAAAAAAAACCCAAAAAATTTGGACACGTCGCTGTTACCAATACGCTTTCTTCACGCCTTACAGTATCAATGCTTGGTAACGTTCATGTGACATTTGTGACGTCATGGTTCAAAGAAACTCGTACGTGTAAGTTATATATGTTGATCCCATTGTGATCTGGTGATTCAAAGCTGTGAATGGAAACGTCATTCAATATCATATTGCAACTTATTGCCAAGATTCCTTATAGTTATCGCAAGTTCCTCTTCGATCTCGCATTTTCGTTTTGGGTTGTACAGGGTTTCTATGTGGCCTGGTTATTAATCACTTGGTATTAGCCTTCTCGAAGCTAACACAATTATAACGAATAATCCATTTGGGCGATTTACCCTAACCAGAGGCATGGTCGATTTCTTCGGGTAATCAAACCGTTCACAAAACCTAATGGCTTTTCGTCCCACTAAGCTATAAAAATCCGATTTTAACCGATATTTTCCTTCGATTTCTTTTTTTCGTTTCTTTATCTTCAAAATAAGAATTAAACAATTCATTTCACGAAGATTAATATGGACTTAAATGCAAATGGGAGTACCACTTTGCCCGCAAGACATTGGAAGGACTTCTCTTATCAGAATTATGGGCCAAAACGCCATTCAGTGGATTGGCTCTTGCACATTTGTTAATCATTGATGTTCGTATTTGAAACAATTATTGATTTTTATGATATCATTACACATTTATCCCATTTTAATTATTTAGAAAAAAAAATACTTGTCATCTGGACCATAATTACCTTGTAGTAAAATCTCAAACAGATTAGTCACTTTCGTTTTCGCCATGGCTTCCGTTTGTACCCTCATAACTTCTATAGTGCAATTTGGATGGAGATGATTTTGAATATTACATGGAATAATAATAGGATATGTAATTTATTAACGTTAATGTGCATTTCATATTTTACATACTGTGGGTTGGACCTACAGACTTCACGGTCGATTTCAGATACTAGTAAAACAATTCAGTTGGTGTGATGTTATGTATTTTTTCTGAATTTACCTGTGCAGGATATGAAGCGTTTATCAAATCATTTACTATATTCCTGAAAAGTTAAATATTCTAGAATAATGGGATACTTGAAACATCAGCTTAACTTTTCTAAACTTGAGGCAATTTATATTAAGTGATAAAGAAGTACCCATCCTTGTATTTGTTAATACGACAGTAACACAATGTCTTGTAAAACGGCAACTTAAAAATACCCAAGTGTTGTAACATGTATTTGTGTAAACTGGATAAAGATGACGCGAGGTTTATTATCCGATGTGATAGTTTACTTTTGTCGTATGGCATGCATACGTATTATCAAATTACACTAAGTAATTATCATCGCAAGGCGGAGAGTCAGCGTTTTACAGTGTGGTGTTTTTACGACATTGGGTGTATAGTATGATTTTACAATGTGACGCTATTTCATCCTAGGTGGAGACAATTGGTGACGCCTACTGCGTAGCAGGGGGCCTCCATAAAAGGTCAAGGAGACATGCTGAACAAATTTCGTTTATGGCACTAAGGATGATGGAAATCGCCGGCAAGGAGAGATCTAAGGATGGGAATGCCATTAGGGTATGCATGACAAGCGGCCAAGCGGCTCCCACTCAGATCGAATGAGCGATGTATATTTAGAATATCTCTTAATAGTAACAATACTTAAATGTAGTTTGTAAAACGTTGACATTTCTCCCTAAAAGCCACTCGAAAGATTTAAAAGGTATCTGCAACTGTGGAATCGCTAAACGACCGCCAACGGTATTCGCAATTCAGATTATATACATGTATTTTGAAGTAGCCACAGATTGTCCATTAAAACTTTAAAAACGATGAATATAAAAGGTTAAAAAAAATAGTGCAATCTTATCGTCATCCATTCCTGACCTTATTGTGATTATGATAGCTATCCCACAACGTTCGTTCATCAGGCAATCTTGATATTGAAACGGAAATATACTTAGGAGTAATATAAAGCAGAGTGATAATGATATTTAGATGATTAGATATATAATGCTAGATTTTTGCAGCCTCTGTATCCCCTTTATAACGGCATATAACTTTCTTGTGTAGATGAGAATAGGGCTCCATACTGGATCCGTTCTAGCTGGAGTTGTTGGAGTGCGCATGCCACGATATTGTCTTTTTGGAAATAATGTCACTCTTGCAAACAAATTTGAGAGTGGGAGTGAAGCCGAACGCATCAACATTAGTCCAACCACTTACAAGTAAGGCCTGCGCTTATACGTTATACATGTAGTTTTGTCTGTATTTGTGAATCAAATGAAAATGGAATTTTAGTACTATCAATATATGACGCCATTGTTAAAGGGTATGCCTTTACATGTTTCAGATGTATTACCGAAACAGAGGGATTTTCGTACACTCCACGAACACGTGAGGATCTACCAGACGGATTCCCTGAAGATATTGAAGGTGTTTGTTACTTTTTGGACGACTTTAAATTCCCAGGGGCAAAGAAAGATGACAAAAGCATCGACCACATAACCTTACAAATGGAGGAATTTCGGAGACTGGACATTGTTACCACCTAACCCGTTACTGGTTGTTCAGATTGACCAATCAGGGAATATCCAGTCTGGTTGCTGCGAAATATTTATTTATATTTTCATACCGTCCATTTTTTCCCCTTAATACACTCTTATGTAGGCATAGAGGTATACAATCTAAGGCCTTTTTTCATAGCTCTCAAAACTCACTCTTATATCCTTATTCCCCTAGTGAGAGAAATATTACACTCTGTAGGTAAGTATCATGAAGTAGACGGGTTCTATAATGGAGTAGGAATTCTATCTGAGTTTTGTTTCTACGTGATTTCTGTTCTTATATATCGCATTGTAATTAAGTACATTATTTATGTTGTATATATATATATATATTTAAATATATATCTATATTATGTATATTTGAATTATGCTATGTAACAGCTTTACACATTTACCAGATGTGTTATTATCAACGGACTGAGACAATCGAACATTTTCTCTTGAGGGAATGTTTCAGCAACGAAACCAACAAAGTGCGATTTCAATCTTTACTATTTGGAACACCGGATATGACGTTTACATATGATAAAATGTTCACAACAAGTGATGACGTATGACAAAATGGCTTCCACTGCCGGTCTTAACTTTGCTGTTCGTGTGTTTTTCATACAAACACATTTTCAATGTTAATAAATTTGAAGAAATAGATATCTTATTAGTGTAAACCTATATGTAAATGACTATTTATAAATACATTTTATGCACAAAAACACCCCGTCAAATAATTATTTCTAGGTTACAAGTTCCTGTGATACATTGCTAATTCTTATATGTGCCACTTAAGCGTTCCAGATATTTCGGGCAACATTTTCAAAGATGGATGAATAACAGCTTACCATTATCCTTATTTAGAGGTTTGGATACTGATCTCAGTCTCTATATTCTGGCATCGTGTGTATTGTGCTTGTACAATTGAGCAAAATGCACTTGGACTGTTTATGGTCAAATATTACTTCTGCTAAAGATTAACAAGCTACTCAACGATGTATATGTGTCATGAACGTGATATCAATGCTATATTCGATAGTCTTGGGACCAAAACGATCTGATTTCGAGAAAAGAAAAACCCAGATATCGGCTTTATGACGTTATCACTTTATTGGTTAGATATTATAATACATTACTTGTAACGAATATGTCAGTAAGTCTGAACATTGTGATATTTATGTGATGGAATATGATATTTGACTCTCACCATGTTGTGTATACCGACATTCATTGTATATCGTTTGTCCCACCTACATCAATGTCGTTCAATGTCCCATGATTATTAAATGTGTATTTTTTCTACACAAGATGTAAATAGTATTACCTATAACAAAGAATTTTATCATGAGTCAATGTGTATATCTACAAATAATGCTATCCCCTGCTGTTAGGGAATATTGTCTCATGCTCGAGACAAACCAGTCAGGTCCTTGATTTTACCGACAAAATATTTGGATGATGACAACAAATTCACGGATATTAATGATAAAACGGATTCCCCCAACTTGTGTGTCTGTTAATCAGTCGAAATCATCTGAATGATGATGTTTGGTTATTTATCATAGATGTAAGTTTACTAATTTGAGTATCACATGTTTGGAATTCTTCCAAATATGGCCATATAAAAATTAAGATGTTGTTAACAAGGTTTAAAATAAAACAAATACATGTTTGTGTTAATCATATCACAGTGCTTGGTTGTGTAAATATGTGAATGTAGAAAGGGACTTGATGAAATACCTCTTTTCTGGAATAGTTAGCACATGTGTTGTGAAAATTTTTACCGTTTATTTTCACACCAAAACTATAATTCTGTAAGAAGATAGCGTCCCCACCAGATGTTTTTTTTATCGAATACGTCGAAATAAGATGTTTGGATCATTATAAGTCATATTTTTATCTGATATTAATATATATCTATGTGACTCTGATGGTATGATTGAACCACCATGTGAAAGAGTGATATTTCAAATATGTCTCCACATGTATATCTTGTATGTGCTAATTAAAAATTCATATCATAGTAATTAACCAATTCCTAACTAACATGTGTTTTTAACAAGTATCTGATATAGAAAAAAATAGAAATATTCTGCAAGTTATTTCATGACGAATTTTAACTCATTCACCTCACCTCTCATGTTGTAACCAGATCAAACACGATATGACTCATTATGTACAAGGATAGTCATTCTTTAAACAGGTAATCCTATACGGATCTTTACAGATGATGAGCGCCAGGTAATCTCGAACGCCAGGTAATTCATGTGAGGATATTGGAAAGTATGTGATAAGAAAAGAACTCTCGAAGAACAGAAAAATATCAATTTAATCAGGTAGGGTGTACGGCTTACGAGACTACTAGTTTCGTTGCAGAATATTTCTGATATTGAGAAATTTATCAAAGCGTAAACACATTATTAGGCGAAGTATGAAATCAATAGTCTGTGTCTTTCATCCACTGCTGTGACCCAGATGTAATAAATTTTTGGTTTCTATCAAGGTCTCCGATCTTTTCATTGAAATGTGTTATTTATTTAATCTGACGCTGTGTTACGTACATATCCAATTTGAAACGGGTGATAATCGAAGCCAGCTAATTTGTTGGATAAAGAGCTCCCTTACAGTGAGTTCCAAGATATTTTCTCGTGATAGCGTTTATGTCTGATTCACATTAGTTGAACTGTGTAGGATGATATAGCTGCAGGTTTTGTAGTGAAATATATTTAAAGTAAGAAACAAAATAAAAATAGTACGACACGGCCAACAAAATTTAAAGCATTATAGAAAAAAAACGTCTGGCTTCGATACTGCCCATCTGTTAAACTTATCATGATAACATTTATCGTGGTAAATATAACCTTCAGCAATGTACAACTTATGGGCAAATGCATGTTTCTGACTGAATCTCTGTCAGTGATAACATGGAATTTGCTTGGTATGCCTGATTCCAAAAAGCAGATGGCTTTTGGAGATGTTTATACAGAAGTTTGAAAATCAATCATTCGTTTTACTGCACTTGTCAAACAAACAATGTACATCTCATTATTTAGTGGAGAAATTTTATTTAGATTTCTAGTCGATTAATACTTTTTTATTTAAAGGAACTAAGAAATGATAACTGTGTTTCAGTGAAGTTCTCTTTTCTTTCACTCGGGCGATGACGTCATTTTCGGTAGTGTGACGTCAGATAAGTTTTATCGATGTCCATTAAGTGGTGTTGACATAATGTTTAGTATTATAAGATGTATATATGACAATCTTAGGGACTGTTTTGGAAAGCTTGTTCATTGATAAATCACACTTATGGTATAAAATAGGATCTGTAAACTGTTACTGTGACAAAATAGATGAACAATGTATACATCACCTTGAAAGGTAAAATGTAACAAATTCAATTATCATAGAAAACCAATTCGAGACATCATTCCTATAAGAAGTAAAATTCAGTCTCTAAGTCTGACTCTAGGCAACAATCTTTACAGCAGTAAGAGTATAAATTCAGTCATCCACTGAAGACTTCTACGAGAAGCCGTTCTTTTAGTCATTATTTTCATCAGTCACTCCATAAATTCAGAAGTGCTGTACACCACTGCTAGGATTTGCACAAGAATTCCATTTTTACAGACGTAGTTAGTTAAATTCAGACACTTCAGGCCCAAGTGGTTAGTGAAAATACAAATTGCAGCCACTGAACATAAAAAAGGTATTAAATGCAAAGCTAACAACCAAGATATATCAATCGGACCTGTCTTACTAAACCGAAAGTTCCATATTGATAAAAATATTTCCAATATTGTTTATTTTGTTTAAAAACCAGTGGTGTAGGATTAGATTCAGTCATCCACATAATACACACACTACACATCAGTCGTTTGATCAGTAGCAAGGTAAATTTAGGCACTGAAGTCGCTACACAGACATTCGTTTCAACCTTCACAAACACAGTTTAGTCACTGCATACTTCTATTCTCACAAAGATGTATGAAATCAGTCCTTTCAGCAGTTGCAAACAAAATTCAGTCACTCAAGAAAACTTGCCCAAACAAATTAACTTCTTCGTCTCACAAAAGTCAGTTATAACATGGATCAGACCGTCCCATAACTTCTGGATCCCCCATACGTCAACAAGATGCTGCATCAGACCGTCCCATAACTTCTGGATCCCACAAAAGTCAGGTATAACCTGGATCAGACCGTCCCATAACTTCTGGATCTCACAAAAGTCAGTTATAACCTGCATCATACCGTTCCATAACTTCTGGATCTCACAAAAGTCAGTTATAACCTGCATCGTACCGTCCCATAACTTCTGGATCTCACAAAAGTCAGTTATAACCTGGATCCGACCGTCCCATAACTTCTGGATCTCACAAAAGTCAGTTATGACCTGAATTCGACCGTCCCATAACTTCTGGATCTCACAAAAGTAAGTTATGACCTGAATCCGACCGTCCCATAACTTCTGGGTCTCACAAAAGTCAGTTATAACCTGCATCATACCGTTCCATAACTTCTGGATCCCACAAAAGTCAGTTATAACCTGGATCCGACCGTCCCAAACTTCTGGATCTCACGAAAGTCAGTTGTAACCTGGATCAGATAGTCCCATAACTTCTGGGTCTCACAAAAGTCAGGTATAACCTGAATCCGACCGTCCCATAACTTCTGGATCTCACAAAAGTCAGTTATGACCTGAATTCGACCGTCCCATAACTTCTGAATCTCACAAAAGTCAGTTATGACCTGAATCCGACCGTCCCATACCTTCTGGATCTCACAAAAGTCAGTTATGACCTGAATCCGACCGTCCCATAACTTCTGGGTCTCACAAAAGTCAGTTATAACCTGCATCATACCGTTCCATAACTTCTGGATCCCACAAAAGTCAGTTATAACCTGGATCCGACCGTCCCATAACTTCTGGATCTCACGAAAGTCAGTTGTAACCTGGATCAGATAGTTCCATAAATTCTGGATCTCACGAAAGACTTGTCCTCTTAGCTGTCTTATGAAGCGTTCCGGAACAGAAGTTTATGATAACAATGACAAAGAGGCCAGATCGAGATACCAACTGTCGAATGACCTAGTTTTATACATTTCGAAAAAAGTACTTCTTAAGTGATTTAAGACTAGGAACGAAACTTTCCCTTAAGCAACTTGCTTTGTTATTGATAAAACTCTGATAATTTGATGGTTTAGTTTAATTCCTTCCATAAGGAATGATTCATTGTGTCATATATTGTTGTTTTATCGGTTTCAACCGGTAACAAAATAATAAAAATTCAGTGACTAAAGAATTTCCTGTCTGTAAAGTTAATATCACTCACATGACAATAGAGACACTCAGGTTAATATTAGGAGATGTCCTATATAAACTGATTAACAGTTATCGATTCATGACCTATTTGTAATTTTGCCCCTCGACGTGATAAAATATCACCTTGACAATGTATGATGTAATAACAACGCTGTAATGCTTTAGGCTTTACATCATTTATATGGAAACGTTCTCATCAGCTCGACAAATGATGCTACCATAGAAATAGGGCATGGATAAAAATGGAAAGTTTTTTTTCTGTAAGGACACCATTCTCCCTTTAGCCAATATCCGTGTTGGTTTTGAAATATCTCTCATCTACAAATACAGAAGAATATCGATAAGTATGTGATTTTTCGCAAAGCTGATACTATAGAATTCTAAAACATACAGAGATACAGTTAGATACAGCCGACATCGTGTTCTGTTTGCTGCGAGAAGTAATATGTGCCAACTCATGGCTGATGGCAACCATGACCAAAACAGACGGAGGTCAATGCTACCAATAAGTATAGATCATGTGGTGGGCGGGAGTGAAAAAGGACAGAAAAATATGCAAAAGTTTCTATAGTATAACTGTATCTGATCTAGACATCGAATTTCGTCCTAACATAGTAAACTGAGATAGTCTAAATGATCTTAAACATATATTGATAGTATCGTTGTAAAGTAGGTATGCGTGTCACGACAAGATGTCTATAAAAACCAGCATGGAAATAATTTATTTATTGAAAAGTATTGCCACTGAAACAGAATGGGACCATAAAGCTAATTGGTAAATAAAATATATTGTAGAAATTATATTTATTGTCATGTCAATTGAGACGATTTTGCTAAAATATTACGTTAGCAATCTAGGTGGTTTAGACGGTTGATCTGTTCTGAATATCATGAAGTATATTATCATAACAAAACTGCATCTTATTGTAGTCACTCTTCTCGAGAATATTATCGCTTTCTTATATAGATATTCAAAAACAACAAGAAATTTAACTATGCACGGTTACAAATGGACAGTGTCCAGAAGACTTAGGACAGTGCTGTTTGACCACAATTACAAAATGATTGATGGTAATAAAGGCTGTTCGGTGGGTGTATTTATCAGGATACAGCAGGTTAGATGTGACATTTCCCAGAATGAGAATGCCTGCGCGTGACACCAGCAAAATGAGTTGGGCCGCTTGTGACATTTTTCTGATTGAGAAAACGTCGCTTGTGTCATTGTTGACTGATGGTATTGTCACAATAAATTTAAATCAAAGACTAGGTAAAAAATTGACATAATCAATATAACAGTGTATTTGTAGGGAAATGTTAAAGTGTATAAATAATATTAAAGTTTGATACTGTGCAGCAGCATATGACGTCATACTTATGCACTTTATCACATATTCACAACACATCTCACGCATCACAGCCTCAAGTACGCTCATACCAATCATTAAAGCGACATCCGGGTAAATGGTTCTTTTTCCTGGTCTTTTTTTATTATTGAATATCAAGTGTATTACCTTATGAACAATGACAGTTTGTTTTCGTTGAAATATGCACATAAAAAGGTAAACTAATAATGATAACAAAGCAAATCCTTATCTGCTGAGCAGAAGTCGGGATATGTATATTTTTGCGTCATCATATGCGCACAACACAACGCCAGAACACAAAAATGGCTACCTGCCCGAATCGGTCGCTACATTGTTGACGATCACTATCAAGTAATTCCTAATTCTGATTTGACTTAGAGTCACACACGCGACACCCATAAGAAGATCCAGTGCTGAAAAAACGGGTTTTCACTTATTGTTTCACTAATATCACTCTCAAATCACCAGTGTCATATCGACCGTGACATATCGACTGTGTCATATAGAGTGTGACATATCGACTCTGAATATCGACTGTTTCATTCCGACTGTGTTAAGTCAAATGTGTTATATCGATTATGACATATCGACTGTGTCATATCAACTGTGTCATATCGACTGTGACATATCGAGTGTGACGTATCGACTGTGACATATCGAGTGTGACATACCGACTGTGACATATCGACTGAGACATATCGAGTGTGACATATCGACTCTGAATATCGACTTTTTCATTCCGACTGTGTTAAGTCAAATGTGTTATATCGATTATGACATATCGACTGTGTCATATCAACTGTGATATATCGACTGTGTCATATCGCCTGTGACATATCGAGTGTGTCATATCGACCGTGATATATTGGCTGTGTCATATCGACTGTGTCATATCGACTGTGTCATATCGACTGTTGCATATCGACTGTGCTATGTCAACTGTGTCATATCGACTGTGACATATCGACTGTGTCATATCGACTGTGTAATATCGACTGTGTCATATCGACTGTGACATATCGACTGTGTCATATCGACTGTGTCATATCGACCGTGACATATCGACTGTGTCATATCGACCGTGACATATCGACTGTGTCATATCGACTGTGACATATCGACTGTGACATATCGACTGTGTCATATCGACTGTTTCATATCGACTGTGCTATGTCAACTGTGTCATATCGACTGTGACATATCGACTGTGTCATATCGACTGTGTCATATCGACTGTTACATATCGACTGTGCTATGTCAACTGTGTCATATCGACTGTGACATATCGACTGTGTCATATCGACTGTGTCATATCGACTGTGAATATCGACTGTGACATATCGACCGTGACATATCGACTGTGTCATATCGGCTGTGACATATCGACTGTGTCATATCGACCGTGACATATCGACTGTGTCATATCGACTGTGTAATATCGACTGTGTCATATCGACTGTGACATATCGACTGTGTCATATCGACTGTGTCATATCGACCGTGACATATCGACTGTGTCATATCGACCGTGACATATCGACTGTGTCATATCGACTGTGACATATCGACTGTGACATATCGACTGTGTCATATCGACTGTTTCATATCGACTGTGCTATGTCAACTGTGTCATATCGACTGTGACATATCGACTGTGTCATATCGACTGTGTCATATCGACTGTTACATATCGACTGTGCTATGTCAACTGTGTCATATCGACTGTGACATATCGACTGTGTCATATCGACTGTGTCATATCGACTGTGAATATCGACTGTGACATATCGACCGTGACATATCGACTGTGTCATATCGGCTGTGACATATCGACTGTGTCATATCGACCGTGACATATCGACTGTGTCATATCGACTGTGTCATATCGACTGTTTCATATCGACTGTGCTATGTCAACTGTGTCATATCGACTGTGACATATCGACTGTGTCATATCGACTGTGAATATCGACTGAGACATACGTCATCAATTTTTTATTGTGATGTCCCTCCAATAGTTATACGTCATCAATGTTTTATTGTGATGTCCCGCCAATAGTTATACGTCATCAATGTTTTATTGTGATCTCCCGCCAATAGTTATACGTCATAAATTTTCTATCACGTTAGGATAAAAAATCAATTTACTCAAAGGTTCATGTTTAAAGTTTCTTTTTTAATTATTTATCAAGACGAGTGGTAAAATATAGCTCGTATTACGGCGACATTTTCCTTCAGCTACATTTATCAAGCCTTAATAATTGATGTATATCTCCCGCATGTTTTCAACCGTGATATCCTGTTGTGAAACATGGAAAATCACCCCTGATGGAGTTTGTAGAAAATTCAGTGCTGCGTTATGAATATTAGACTCACATGATAACATCATATAATAACTGACATACTTGAAGTTCAACATTTTTACCATTTTCCTAATTTCTGGCTTTAAAGTGTTATAGAAATCGCTTTAAGTTTTGCATTGAAATTGATTGTTTCCCAACATTTTGACTTCAAAATTGTGTCTTTAAAACTTGCCAAAATATGGTTTTAGTAATACAAAAAAAAAAAGTATCTTCAATTTGTGTTCATTTTTTAAGTAAATGATCTCTATGTTTAAATCTATGCTCGCCAAGGTTTACAGCAATCAAAATTTGTAAGATTCATGTCATAAACTTGCATATGAAATGAAAGATCAGTCTAAATCTTGTATGAATGATGACATTATAAAAGTACCCACATTTCATAAAAAAAATAACAACGAGGCCAACAAACAAATAAACAAACAAACTAACATACAAACAAACAAAAATAAAAACGAAAACAAAACAAACAAAACAACAAGAAACGAAAAAACAAAAATACGACTTTTATGGTTATCGTCTCCATGGCTCCTTGGGAATTGTTGTGTACATCGAAATTGAAGTAATGCCTTTTATGCCCTGCCTCGCCGATGTCCTTATTGATACCTAATACCAAAGTAAAATTGACTTTAAGTATAGTGTGTATCCTAAGTGTTGTCTATCGATATTGTAGCTATGGGAATCGGTAAGGGTAATCAACGCTAAATAATTTGATCTCTTACATGTGACGTAATCATTTCTTGGAATTAACCATGTCGCCGTACTTTTTTTTTCTTGCAGACCAATATAATTTAGTCTTTGGAGTTATCTTTGTGAAATAAATCCATCCTGATGAAAGTGATTATTTGAACTGAACACATTAAGCTTTGTCCGCCAATGTCATTACGATCTGCCGAGTCGTCCTTGCCAAGTGTGTTTCACTGATTCTATTCAAATGGAGCATTATATCTAGTGTAATTAATGTCGTATTAAATCTCCCACGTGTATTTTTCCACGCGCGGCGTCTGAACGCCTGGTATCAAAAAGAATATAGACAACACCATTTACGTGCAAAAGCCCTGTCAGCAATTAAGTTTGCACACGACACCAACGTGTACATTACCGTGTCTATTTCCGGTATACACAGTGGGAGTATTTACTTCCGTCATGGTAAAAGAATCAAACTGGTATGAGATGTACCTGCTTCCGGCTAGCGACAGTTAGAGTAACCAGCGTTCTTTCCGGTCTTTTTTTCTGCTGACTGCGCATGCGTATCACAACAAGAGGAAAGTAATGATTGAAAGAATGTGAAATGACGTTGTTGATAGCAACTTACTCTGTCTTGGGTCATTGACCTTAGGAAACCATTTCGGAATCAAAGATGGGTTTAAAAGACGGGTTCTTTTAAAGGAAATGACGTTCCTAAAGATATTGCCATACATGTTTCTTCCACAATACGTTTTGTTATTCCACATTCAAGCCATTGTGTAAATGTGCAGACGACTATATGATATACAATGTATGTATGTACCACTTGTGGTATATGTCCATCCGGTCCTTTAATTGGTTGAAAAGTTGAAGTTTTCGCCGAAAAAGCATTTTCAAACACTCGCTAAAATTAAAGTAACATGTCATTTATGATTGAATTTGTAATAATTAGAATTTTGTTTTTGCTTTGTAGATGTAACAAACTCTTTTATTATTTGTTACGATTTGTCAGGAATTTAATTGTTAAATTGTCACTTTTGCATATCAATAACGGCACTTATATCATTACGGCCAAACCGATACGTTGGTTCAGAACAAGTCAATTCATCCTCAGAATTGCTTTTGTAGTGAGTTATAAACAGATCACGCAAACTCGTGGTTAATATAAATTGTATTTCTTTCACTCTCAAAAATTAGCTCGACGTCTAGCAACATCCTCTGTCATAATTCAGCTTCATTCTTCATCAACGCTTCCCTTGTAGTGTCGGTCAATATCGTCTGTCTATAGAGTCTGTCTTTCTTATTTGTCACCAACGACAGCAACATTCTTAGTGTCCCTTTGTATCGAAGTACTCGGCATATTTCGATCGATGCATCGGTGTAGTGTTTGTCACAGCTCAGTGTCTGTCACAACTCAGCGTCTGTCACAGCTAAGTGTCTGTCACATCTCATTGTCTGTCACATATCAGTGTCTGTCACAGCTCAGTGTCTGTCACAGCTAAGTGTCTGTCACAGCTCAGTGTCTGTCTAGCCTAGTGTCTGTCATAGCCCAGTGTCTGTCACAGCTCAGCGTCTGTCACAACTCTGCGTCTGTCGCAACCAGCATCTGTCACGGCTCAGCATCTGTCACAGCTCAGTGTCTGTCATAGCACAGTGTCTGTCACAACTCAGCATCTGTCACAGTTCAGCGTTTGTCACAGCTCACTGTCTTGTCAACAAACACTAATATATGTCAGCGCCTGATAATATCTTCTACCATGGCCAAGTTTCTACCTTCAATGTCTGTCACAGCTAAGTGTCTGTCACAGCTCAGTATCTGTCACAGCCCAGTGTCTGTCATAGCCCAGTGTCTGTCACAGCTCAGCGTCTGTCACATTTCAGCGTCTGTCGCAACCAGCATCTGCCACAGCTCAGCATCTGTCACAGCTAAGTGTCTGTCACAGCTCAGCATCTGTCACAACTCAGTGTCTGTCACAGCTCAGCATCTGTCACAGCTCAGCATCTGTCACAGCTCAGTGTCTGTCACAGTTCAGCATCTGTCACAGCTCAGTGTCTGTCACAGCTCAGCGTCTGTCAACAAACACTAGTATATGTCATGGCCCAGCTTCTATATTCAATGTCAGTCACAGATAAGTATCAACATTCTCTAATATGTCAGCGCATGCAACATCTTCTACCATGGCCCAGCTTCTACCTTCAATTTCTGTCTTAGCTCAGCGTCTGCCAACAAACTGTATTGTGTGTCAGCGCCTGCAACATCTTCTACCATGGCACAGCTTCTACCTTCAATTTTTGTCTTAGTTCAGCGTCTGCCAACAAACTTTAGTGTGTGTCAGCGCCCGGCAACATCTTCTACCATGGCCCGAATCCTATCATCAGCGTCTTTCATAGCTCAGCGTCTGTCTTCTGCTTCTGTCATATCTTAGCGTCTGTTATAGCACTGTGTAAGTCAACATCGTCGGTCTATTGAGTAATTCAATAATGTCTTTCACCAACGTCTGAAATATCTACTATAGTACTCTATTTCCTCTGAGAAGAATAGAAGAATACCGTTTATATCTAAAACCCGTGACTTCAGATACATCCCTCTGAAATAAAATTGTCGATAGTAGATAATGATACAGTTCACAAGTCGACAATCGTCCACTGAATTGAGCGTTATGTCTTTATTAATAATGCCAAATAAACAAATAAATTACTGTGGTTTGTTTACCCAAAACGGAACAGAGCAAATCGATATCAAGGTCAGTGAAGTGTGATTTACTGGCAGTTTTTTGTTTTTGTTTGTTTTGTTTTTCTTCTTCTTTATCGAATGTAAATACAATCGAATTTCAGTCTCAAAAAGAAAGTTGATTCATAAAGACGTTTTCATTAAAATACATCACTTCTTGCCCGCAAATTTATGTACATGTACAAAATTCGTGAAATTTAAATCTACGTTAAAATATTTTTTGTCTAAAATCTTATCCATAAACAAAGCTGTACCCATCTAAACGTTCATCATTTGGACAAGACCGACATTTCTTCGGCATTTTCCCGCAATAATTATCACGTATCAGAGAAATACATCGCCAGGTTTGAAGCATCTTCATTTGGGAACATTGTCCGGTCGGTTGGTGTTACGCACCATTATTCACAGGACACATCAGATACACCCCACGGCAGGAAAACCAATGGCGTGTTGAACGAAGGTTTCCCATTATAGTAACTATGGAAACAGATCGATAATTGTTGTTCCTTTCACTATCTGTTCAGTGAACCCTCAAAACTTCAAGCTGTGACTATCGACGTTCGAACACTGCGAAACCAAAGTATACAACAAGATGTACCCGTTAGTATGCATTGAGATACAATAAGATTTTGTATCAGTTTATGTTTTTCCCTGAAGCCATTGTTCTCCAACACTCCCTGGACTCCTTGTTAAAAAACCGTTACAAGAATGTTAAGAATGCTTCCGGTGAAATCACTTGTACATCTAACTAGGGCAAATAAGATACCAATCCATCATCACCAGTGTAAATTAAATACTTTCAAGATTACGATTACACCCGTGTGTTTAAAACACCTTCAGATCACAGGGCTGGGATTTCTCAACCATATTGCTGTTTATTTTAAATTGCACGTGACTATATAGCCTTTGTCATAGCTATGAAATAAAACTCTTATTTCAATTTTATACTTTGTACTTTTAAGTCAGAATGGCCAATCCTACAGAATCAGAAATCAATTTAACCGACAATAATCTAATTTTATGTGTTAGGAATAAAATGTGACAGCAACTTGCCATATTTCTTTCGTGGAAGGTATAAAGATCGTATATAAATCGCGGAAACTGTGATGAATACCATTGGAGATGAAAGGGAACCGTAATGACTTTGTATAGCGTTTGAGTTCGTGTGGCCCGCTCGTGTGACGCTCTAATGGAACTATCACATATAATAACATTAGCTTCACCATGATATCATATCATTGTATTGTACCAGAGACACCAACCGGAATAAAATCTCACTACAACGGAGGTCGGAGGAAATCACAAGTACATGCTTATTGTACGTAATCGAGAGAATCGTATTTGCGTAAGAATATCGACTTTTGTTTAATATGTGTATCTTTGATATAACATATCATTGTTAAAAGTAGATTAGTATTCCTGTCACGTAGAATTACAAACAGGAGGTGACTTTCTATAGCATATTCTTTCATTGTGATTATTCCGGTACGCTTTCTCGTCCCATGTGTCTAGTAGTTCTGTAGAGTTATAACCTGGTCCTCGTTAGCGATTTAAATAGATTTCGGAAGAATTATAATGAAAAAGACAGGTTCTTCATCAAACATCATCGATTTGTAATAGTAAACCAGAAGAAAATTGTCTTAACCCTGAAGTGTTCGGTTTTTATAGCACTGTGACTATAGGTCTGTAGCCGACCCCCATGGATATGTAAACATGACCCAGTCTACTCAATAAATCATGTTTATAGTTTGTTTATTTGATCCTTACAACCTTTTGGAGAATTTGACGACCTACACGGAAATTGAATTTGAAATTGGATCACTAGTCGATGTCAGGATGTATAACTACAAACAAGAGACCATTCTTGTATATCCAGTTACACACTGTCACCAGTTACATAGAATTAAGATTTTGGGTGTATGCGCCTAGGAATTTTGTCAGCCGGAAATGAACTACCAATAACACCCATGAACCATGTAGTAAAACTTGTAGTCAACTGTAAGATTAATTAGGATAACTGCCTGCTTCACATAGTTAACCACACATAGATATACATCGGTGTAAAATCAAAATGTCTAGTATCATTTTTACATCCCCTGTGTCTTGTGTTATATATACAATCATCCACACATCCCCTGTGTCTTGTGTTATATATACAATCATCCGCACATCCCCTGTGTCTTGTGTTATAATACAATCCTCCACACATCCCCTGTGTCTTGTGTTATATATACAATCCTCCACACATCCCCCTGTGTCTTGTGTTATATATACAATCATCCTCACATCCCCTGTGTCTTGTGTTATAATACGATCATTCACACATCCCCTGTGTCTAGTGTTATATATACAATCATTCACACATCCCCTGTGTCTTGTGTTATAATACAATCATTCACACATCCCCTGTGTCTTGTGTTATATATACAATCATTCACACATCCCCTGTGTCTTGTGTTATAATACAATCATTCACACATCCCCTGTGTCTTGTGTTATATATACAATCATCCACACATCCCCTGTGTCTTGTGTTATATATACAATCATCCACACATCCCCTGTGTCTTGTGTTATATATACAATCATCCACACATCCCCTGTGTCTTGTGTTATAATACAATCACCCACACACACCTTGTGTCTTGTGTTATAATACAATCACCCACACATCCCCTGTGTCTTGTGTTAAAATACAATCACCCACATATCCCCTGTGTCTTGTGTTATAATGCAATCATCCACACACCCCCTGTGTCTTGTGTTATATATACAATCATCCGCACATCCCCTGTGTCTTGTGTTATAATGCAATCATCCACACATCCCCTGTGTCTTGTGTTATAAAACAATCATTCACACATCCCCTGTGTCTTGTGTTATAATGCAATCCTCCACACATCCCCTGTGTCTTGTGTTATATATACAATCATCCGCACATCCCCTGTGTCTTGTGTTATAATGCAATCATCCACACATCCCCTGTGTCTTGTGTTATAAAACAATCATTCACACATCCCCTGTGTCTTGTGTTATAATGCAATCATCCACACACCCCCTGTGTCTTGTGTTATAATACAATCATTCACACATCCCCTGTGTTTTGTGTTATATATACAATCATTCACATCCCCTGTGTCTTGTGTTATAATGCAATCATCCACACACCCCCTGTGTCTTGTGTTATAATACAATCATCCACACATCCCCTGTGTCTTGTGTTATAAAACAATCATTCACACATCCCCTGTGTCTTGTGTTATAATGCAATCATCCACACATCCCCTGTGTCTTGTGTTATAAAACAATCATTCACACATCCCCTGTGTCTTGTATTATAATGCAATCATCCACACACCCCCTGTGTCTTGTGTTATAATACAATCACCCACACATCCCCTGTGTCTTGTGTTATAATACAATCATTCACACATCCCCTGTGTTTTGTGTTATAATACAATCACCCACACATCCCCTGTGTCTTGTGTTATATATACAATCATCCACACATCCCCTGTGTCTTGTGTTATATATACAATCATTCACATCCCCTGTGTCTTGTGTTATATATACAATCATCCGCACATCCCCTGTGTCTTGTGTTATATATACAATCATCCGCACATCCCCTGTGTTTTGTGTTATAATACAATCATTCACACATCCCCTGTGTCTTGTGTTATAATACAATCACCCACATATCCCCTGTGTCTTGTGTTATATATACAATCATCCACACATCCCCTGTGTCTTGTGTTATATATACAATCACCCCCACATCCCCTGTGTCTAGTGTTATATATACAATCATTCACACATCCCCTGTGTCTTGTGTTATAATACAATCATTCACACATCCCCTGTGTCTTGTGTTATATATACAATCATTCACACATCCCCTGTGTCTTGTGTTATATATACAATCATTCACATCCCTTGTGTCTTGTGTTATAATGCAATCATCCACACATCCCCTGTGTCTTGTGTTATAATACAATCATTCACACATCCCCTGTGTCTTGTGTTATAATGCAATCATCCACACACCCCCTGTGTCTTGTGTTATAATACAATCATTCACACATCCCCTGTGTCTTGTGTTATATATACAATCATTCACATCCCCTGTGTCTTGTGTTATAATGCAATCATCCACACATCCCCTGTGTCTTGTGTTATAATACAATCATTCACACATCCCCTGTGTCTTGTGTTATATATACAATCATTCACATCCCTTGTGTCTTGTGTTATATATACAATCATCCACACATCCCCTGTGTCTTGTGTTATATATACAATCATCCACACATCCCTTGTGTCTTGTGTTATATATACAATCATCCACACATCCCTTGTGTCTTGTGTTATATATACAATCATCCACACATCCCTCGTGTCTTGTGTTATAATACAATCATCCACACATCCATTGTGTCTGTTGTAATAATTGATATAAACTAATAGTATGCTAGTATTTGTGTTGACCGTGTATTAATCTATATTCTTACACGATTTTAATGACAGGAAAATTCTTATCCGAATGTCTGTGAATTCAGCCATTATGAAGATTTCGAATCGCGTGCTCTTTTATCCAATCAAACACATACAACGTATAACGAAGAAATCTCGACAAGGCAGCAAAATAAAATCTTAAGTTTGCAATTAAGTTGTAAATTCTCCGTTTTCGTGTGACAATCATGTTCGGATGTAGTTTTAAATTAAATCCATGTCTAACAGTTTGACATCCAAATCTACTCGACGACAATTTACCACTTCTCATAAAAATACCTAACTTGTTCGTCTTCTTCACTGGGCTGAGAAGGATTTTCCATCGACTGATTAAATACATCCGTAACCATGTCACTATTAGATTACTGTAGGAAATATTAAGCAGCAGGGCATCACATCTATAGAACACATGCTGACCTTGGATGTAAACTTTCTGTTGCTAGATGTCTTTAGAGATCCGGTAAAGTATTAGGTAAGCTTCAGTATTGTACTTCAAATGAGATGAACTAAAATCCAATATCCTTAATTTTATTAATTGTTCACTGTATGCAATTCAACATATAATTTTTAAAAGCTGTCATTCACGTGTTGGTGTTTCATACAAGCTTAGAAGATGCAAGTAGTAGATTCTGTCGGTAAAATCTGCATATTGAGTTTTAATTTGATTATGTGGACAGTGCACATCCACATCAACAATTAAGACATGTCTTTCGATCACTTTGAATTATTCTCAGTCATGTCTTAGTTCTAAGAAATATTTCCTTAATATCACTGACGAGTTCTAGAAGGATGAAACAGTTGAATGATGTAGCATCACTGACGAGTCCTACAATGGTGAAACAGCTGTATGATGCAGCATCACTGACGAGTTCTAGAAGGATGAAAAAGCTGTATGATGTAGCATCACTGACGAGTTCTAGAAGGATGAAACAGCTGTATGTTGTAGCATCACTGACGAGTTCTAGAAGGATGAAACAGCTGTATGATGTAGCATCACTGACGATTCCTAGAAGGACGAAACAGCTGTATGATGTAGCATCACTGACGAGTCCTACAAGGACAAAACAGCTGTATGATGTAGCATCACTGACGAGTTCTAGAAGGATGAAACAGCTGTATGATGTAGCATCACTGACGAGTCCTAGAAGAACGGAACAGCTGTATGATGTAACATCACTGACGAGTCCTTCAATGATGAAACAGCGGTATGATGTAGCATCACTGACGAGTCCTAGGGAGGGAAACAGCGGTATGCTGTAGCATCACTGACGAATCCTACAAGGATAAAAAGCTGTATGATGCAGCTTAATTTATTGTTTAACTCTACAGTATCCATTTATAAATTTACATTAGAAGGTACTATTCACAATAAATGTTACCTTTGTGCAGTTTTCGAGCGTGTCCAACAGGGATAGCTTTCTACTAAGCAGTTTCCGATTTCTAACCAGCAATCAAAAATTCTGCTTCAAAAATGATGGTGTTTACATGGCACTGTTGATTTAGATAAATTTTCGTCTTCCAGTCGTTACGATTTCCACTATAGATGTCGACAGTTGACAAAAAGAAGATCTGTTTATGAAACACTATGCTCCCTGTTGCAACAAAATTCTGAATGAGACATTAAAACTGAACTGTGTAAGACGTGATTATGGTAATGATCTCTTTTTTTTTTACTTTCAAATACAGGTCAAAGGTCACCGTCAAGGTCACATGGTAAAAAATGTTGGTACCATTGGAAAGGTTTTGTTACCACAAGGAACACACATACAAAATATGAATGACTTACCTATTACGCTTTTATAATAATGGGCGTGGTTAAAGTTGTCAACAGACAAACAGACAGCACAAAAACAATGCATACCTGAAGGCATAAAAATAACACAAATGGATAAAGCGGTCAGTGTTACTGTTATCACCATTATATCTATTTGAAATCATCTATTTCCCTGTGATATAGAATAATTCGTAATTGATTTCCACGGTTCTTATTTGAGAACGTAGCATTATATTGATTGATGTTGAAGCGGAAGGTGACTATCCATCCTAAACAAGCGTTATTCATTTTCTTGATTTTTCCTGCGTGGATCCATGTAAATACACCGAAAACTCGAAAAAAAGCCTACCTCAAAAATAAGCCTATAGTGAAAAGAAACCTTTAGTGTCTTAAATAAAAAGCATGCATTTGCTCACTCTTAAAGAAAATAAACTGAGTATCATTGTTGAGTTTTTACGGTATTTCCTTTGTTCAGGTGTTACTTTTTTCATTTTATTTTATTTTTTTCATCATTCTAAGATACACTTTTCTGGCCATGAATTCTCTTGTCCAATATCTAAGATTTTGTATTTTGCCTGAAGCATTCTTCTTTTCTTAAGTACAGCAAACGTAGATGAACTTCTATTCGCCCACCAACATCCTCTGATTAACCACGATACTGTGATATTCAGAAGAAAAAAACATATGCTAAACAAAGCATCTTTTTAGATAGTAATCACTATATAATTCACGTGCTAAGATCACAACGATATCGACTGAAATGTCATAAAATATTGACTCTAATCATTGTCGCCATTTTTTCAGCGTAGATATACTTTTTTTTTTTGACATATTCTTGAACGGCCTACTTCCGGTGTCTGTCTTTAGCTATTGTATCTCTAATTTGATTTTGACATTGGGTAAATTGCATGATAGATCGTGCCATTATTACACCTGGTCATTTAAATTAAGCATTAAGATCATCAATCACTCCGATTTAGCCTTAGTAATCGTCCATCGATCCCAACGTGACGGCTGGCTATCACGGCTGGTCGGTATCTGGTGGATATCATGTCTTGTGAATTAATTTAAACATATGTTATTGTACATAAGTAGCAATAGGATTGAGATCAAGTTTTATAACTTATGTAAAGCCCTTTCCAAACATATTAATACACACACATTATATTTAAAAAGTGGCAGTATGATATAATAACAATGAAACAGTTAAAAATAAGTTGAGAGAGAGAGAGAGAGGGGGGGGGGTGGGCAGAGAGACAGACGGAGAGAGAGAGAGAGAGGTGGGGGGGGGGGGTGGGGGGACGGGGGGGGGAGGGGGGTGGGCAGAGAGACAGACGGAGAGAGAGAGAGAGAAGGGGGAGAAGAGAAGGGAGAGAGAGAGAGAGACAGACAGACAGACAGACGGAGAGAGAGAGAGAGAGAGAGAGAGAGAGAGAGAGAGAGAGAGAGAGAGAGAGAGAGAGAGAGAGAGAGAGAGAGAGAGAGAGAGAGAGAGAGAGAGAGAGAGAGAGAGAGAGAGAGAGAGAGAGAGAGAGAGAGAGAGAGAGAGAGAGAGAGAGAGAGGGGGGGGTGGGCAGAGAGACAGACGTAGAGAGAGAGAGAGAAGGGGGAGAAGAGAAGGGAGAGAGAGAGAGAGAGACAGACAGACAGACAGACAGACAGACAGACGGAGAGAGAGAGAGAGAGAGAGAGAGAGAGAGAGAGAGAGAGAGAGAGAGAAGGGGGAGAGAAGAGAGGAGAGAGAGAGAGAGAGAGAGAGAGAGAGAGAGGGGGGGGGGTGGGCAGAGAGACAGACGTAGAGAGAGAGAGAGAGGGGGGGTGGGCAGAGAGACGGAGAGAGAGAGAGAGAGAGAGAGAGAGAGAGAGAGAGAGAGAAGAGAGGAGAGAGAGAGAGAGAGAGAGAGAGAGAGAGAGAGAGAGAGAGAGAGAGAGAGAGAGAGAGAGAGAGAGAGAGAGAGAGAGAGAGAGAGAGAGAGAGAGAGAGAGAGAGAGAGAGAGAGGTGGGCAGAGAGACAGACGGAGAGAGAGAGAAGGGGGAGAAGAGAAGGGAGAGAGAGAGAGAGGGGGGGTGGGCAGAGAGACAGACGGGGAGAGAGAGAGAGAGAGAGAAGGGGGAGAAGAGAAGGGGAGAGAGAGAGAGGGGGGGTGGGCAGAGAGAGACGGAGAGAGAGAGAGAGAGAGAGAGAGAGAGGAGAGTGAGAGAGAGAGGGGGGAGGGAGAGTGAGAGAGAGGGGGGAGAGTGAGAGTGAGAGAGAGAGAGAGAGAGGGGGGGGGAGAGAGAGAGAGAGAGAGGGGGAGAAGAGAAGGGAGAGAGAGAGAGAGACAGACAGACAGACAGACAGACAGACAGACAGACGGAGAGAGAGAGAAAGAGAGAGAGAGAGAGAGAGAGAGAGAGAGAGAGAGAAGGGGGGAGAAGAGAAGGGAGAGAGAGAGAGAGAGAGAGAGAGAGAGAGAGGGGGGGGTGGGCAGAGAGACAGACGTAGAGAGAGAGAGAGAGGGGGGTGGGCAGAGAGACAGACGGAGAGAGAGAGAGAGAGAGAGAGAGAGAGAAGGGGGAGAAGAGAAGGGGAGAGAGAGAGAGAGAGAGAGAGAGAGAGAGAGAGAGAGAGAGAGAGAGAGAGAGAGAGAGAGAGAGAGAGAGAGAGAGAGAGAGAGAGAGAGAGAGAGAGAGAGAGGTGGGGAGAGAGACAGACGTAGAGAGAGAAGGGGGAGAAGAGAAGGGAGAGAGAGAGAGAGAGAGAGGGGGGGTGGGCAGAGAGACAGACGGGGAGAGAGAGAGAGAGAGAGAAGGGGGAGAAGAGAAGGGGAGAGAGAGAGAGGGGGGGTGGGCAGAGAGACAGACGGAGAGAGAGAGAGAGAGAGAGAGAGAGAGAGAGAGAGAGAGAGAGAGAGAGAGAGAGAGAGAGAGAGAGAGGGGGAGAAGAGAGAGAGAGAGAGAGAGAGAGAGAGAGAGAGAGAGAGAGAGAGAGAGAGAGAGAGAGAGAGAGAGAGAGAGAGAGAGAGTGAAGGGGGGTGGGGGTTATATATTTGTAAATCATGCATCTACTCCTTTTCCATGCAAGTTAAACAGGTCATACATTGACCACATGCCTAAACTCTCAATTTGTCAATGGTATATTGGATTAACTAAGATATAATGATTAAAAAAAAAAGCCAAAAAAATATTTGAGTATGATTTATTGTCATCAAATTGATTGATATACAAATTGTACATACATTTTTTTTTAGAAAATTTCAAAGGAGATATGCAAGACAAAATAAAAAATAGACTTAATTTTTTCACCTAGTCCGTAAAATTATTAACCTCCTGCAGATTAATTTGAATCCCTTTCGAAATATCGCATCCTATTTTCACCTCTTAGTGAAGTAATCATTATTGAAGAATATTATTGCTGCTTTGAGATCTTCAGGAAGAAGAAATCAACTCAAGTGAAAGTCACACGTCTGGTGCTCCACGCTATTGTTATTGATGGACCAGTCGATTTATCAAAGGTATATAATCTTACAAGGACATTGAAATGTTAAATTATTTTTGAAAACTGAAAAAAATGAACTCCACGAGTTGCCTTTATCCTTATATTGTAAGTTCAGATACACCAAAAAAGAGCATTAGATATAGCCAGATGAGTACATATTGCTAGATATGAGCGAAATGTGATCTTTCCTTATGCAGATCATGACTATAGGTCAAATGTTGTTGCTATTCCTGTTCGACTTGTAAAACATATAGATAAGGACAATCTCAGTGGTAGCTCAGTATAAGAAATATATTGTGGAAACCGATAAATTATTCTTAACATTCACTGTCACTCTTGATGTTATTATCTGAATGCATAGACAAGGATAGGTTGACGTATCCAATAACAAAGACATGTTGTTAAAAAAATGTAATCATTTCTTCACGAAAAAAAACAAAAAAACAAGAACGGACATAATACCTAAATACAACTTATAGAAATAATTGATTAAACCTATGAACAGCATCCGGCGTTATCGCTCTATGTGTATTCATATCGGCGTGAGTGCCGTCATAAACGACACGATAAACAGTGCACTTGTACATAATATTAGATTGCGCGGGAAATAAACGGTATATATAGTGTTTAGTTGTCAACATGTCAATACAGAATATCGGAGAAATGGAATTTTTGAGCAGTGGATGAATTTTTCTTCTTCTTTTTTTTTTTTTTTTGTAAAAATAAATAACTACATTTCACAAATATTTATTTTCCGCAATAATGTCTTGGTTAAGTGTAGAGATTATGTATAAAAATGACTTCCTCTTAATGCAGCTATGAGTAGGTCTTGTCTGCTACATTCATTATGATTTATCTCCACGGAAACTGGATTTCTGTAAAGAAGCATAATGGTATTATGGTATGTATGACGCTAAATGGATTGCGTATTTTGAGTGAAAATATATAAGAGGTTTTAGCACTCAGCGGTAATTGAGTGGCGTGAATGTCCTATCCATTTCCGATATAAATACCACTGATATTAGAGTAATGGAGAGTAGTTATACCGATGTCTATAGGAAACTCCATATCCTCAAACACACAAACGACCAGGATTGGTTCAGTCTAATCAAAGACACGAAAAGGTGTGATTGTTTAAAACATTTTTGGACAACGACGTTTGCGACAGGAACTGATAAGAACGAGTAATAAATAAAAAAGGAACACAATAAAATGGAAAATGTATTTATTACGTCTTTTGTAAACAGACGCGTGTTTCAGTATATTTTTTACGACATGGGGTGTCATGCACTCAGAAATAGAGTACGGAAGCACTGTACTGTTTAGTAACTGAGAAACACACGATAAATTATTCATAAATATCGTTTTAGTTCTTGTTTATAACAATCGTAGTTATCCTTTTTAAGAAATATGCATCCAAGATAAAAAAGAATGAGACTTATGAAAGTAAACGTTCTTCGCTAGAGATGTAAGCCATTGTGTAATACATCTTCAACATATATACTATATATATATATTCAAAACATGAACGTAATTTTGACGGCGTCCTTTTTCATGATAGGCTGAACATTTCGTTCGCACTTTTTCAGGTATTTTCAAAACGTGTTATGACTAATTTTAGTTAAAGTGTGTAAAAACCCAGAATTCAAAGAAAAGCGATATAATTTATATTCCTAACCAGTTAACTTAATAAATTGTGAACCTCACGGTATGGACAATATATCTCTTAATGTCTCAGAGATAACAGGAAACCAATTCATCAACTGGTAAGTGTACGGACAGGTATCGTCTGAGTCGATATTTTTGTCTAATTCGGCACATCTTGGTTTTATCTAAGGAATAGATTTTCTATTTCGGTCACATTATGAGGTGATAATTCTAGTTAAGCACGGGGAAATTGATTAGGTGGTAGAACAGAAGGACTCGTTAACGAAAACCAATATAATAGGTTGGTCGTTAACTATACATTTTTAGTATATTGTGGATTTCTTACGTAAAATAAAAGTACTATATTTGTTTTATAACACAAGTATCTTGATTTTTCCTCAAAATCGCTCTAATTTTGTTTGGATTAATATTTTTTTTACCGTGTGCAATATAATTTAGAACTCGTTGGTTGTTCTTCAATATATATGATGGTTTCATTGATTTTGACGTTGTTTTGATTTGGTACCATGACATTTGGGTTGACCAAGATATACAGGGCGGTTTTCGCCGATGAAGCAAATGACGCTTACTCTTCCAGAACACCTGGTCTTATATTCCTTATACACACATAGGGACAGTTTTATCACATTTGAGTTTGAATTAAGAATTAAAATAAATTTGCGAACATTTTCTCTCTAACACCCTTCTCCCTCCTCCATACCTTCGAATGTCTATATGTGTATGTTTTGGTAGGACACGGTATATACACAGTGGGGTGCCATAAGTCTTTCACTTTTTTCCATTTTTTGATATATTCGTTAACTTTCCACCTTTTTTCCATGAATTTACTTGACTACTTTTTTTTTTTTTTTTTTTTAGATTTTGACAATATTTGGCCATTTTGTACAACAACATTCATAACTTCTCATAATATTCATTTAATGTTCCTTTTTGTTTATTTCAGGAGTAATACAAAATTATCTACACTTTCAATTTCCGTGTGACGCCATTTTCCTATATACTCTTACCAAAATGACGTCAAAATGGCATCCCGGAACTCGCATAAGGCAAATAAATCATTATTTCCCTGGTAACACACAACGGAAAACAATGAAAATAAAATGAGACGAAGCTCAATTCACAATAAATATACTAAATTCATTTAAAATTGATCTTTGAAAAACGTCAGTGAAAAAAATCATTGGAAAAGGTTTTATACAAAGAATTTATGGCAAAATAACAAAAAACGTGAAAGACTCGTGGTAGGTAACTGTAGATAAGCTTAACCGGTACCATTATAGTACTATCATAATAATATTCAGTATCGTGTAGAAATATCTAGACACTGAGTATGGTTAAGTGAAATCTGAAAACTAATATACACAAGGGTAGGAAATATTCTCCTAACCTGGCATGTAGCGTGATAAACCAAACTTTGATGTATGATTTTAATAATGGATACAACACGACATTCTTTTATCAATTTTGTAATCATAGAGTAATGCAGTGTCTAACGAATATATTTCATAATAACACATGCCATGTGTTACCACGGCTAATGTGAAAACATTGCAACTCCCCAGACAACAACAAGTTTCCTGCACGATGTCGCTTATTATCTTGTCGTTTTATGATATACATTTGATATTATTCAACCTATCTATGCATTCAATCAAATTTTAATGTGAAATGGATACAACTGAACAAAAACAAAACATTTTGACAAATGACATTTTCTTCAGATAGGTTGTGTATATTGAATGTATGTTCTTATATTACAACCATAAAGAAAACATTTTTTGCGTGACATTTCGGAGTCTGTACACATACTCTATAGCTTCTCGGACAAATGACTGACAACGCAACAGTAGATTTAAACCAGGGCGCTGACTCTTAAATAAAAAATATGTCACAGTTTCACAATTAAAAGAACATAATGCTAGAAAACACATACTTAGTTATTACACAACGGCGTATATAATGTTTTTTTTTTTTTTAAATAAACGTTCTACAAAATAAAGACGAGTATTAGTAGAGAACGTTAAGAGAAGACTTAAAAAGAATGATTTAGCTTCACCAGGAAAGCTTTATCGTATATAATTATTACGGTAAATATGTTACACATTTGCCTTCAGTTAGTTACATTCGAATAGTCGGAGTGAATGTGTGAAGGTCTACTTTTATCATACAAAGTCAGTCAAGATATTGACAACTGACAGACAACGTCAGGTTTTCGAGAGATGATGCAGATTACGAAGTTTCGCCTTCTTCATAACGATCTTATTGGGAAATACTCTATTTCCTTTTGCTATATAAAGATGAACACAATTTGCATTTGGTGCTGAACGATAGAGCTTTCTAAGAGTCAGTGGTCTTTTCAGTCGAGCGAAAAGGAAATCCTAATTGTCAACTTGATCCTGTAGTGAGATAAAACGCATTCCGTTTTATTCAAGATGGATAACTTCTCTCTTGCTGCAAAGTCGACATGAGAATATTGACAGATCAACAAAATCTTATTTCTTATCAAATATTGTCGACAGGAAGATAGGGATGAACATCAACCTCAGATACTATTGAATTATGATATGTTCTAGGGTAAGCGTCCTCTAAGTCATCCATATCACCAATACTGTATATCTTGGTCGACTTCAACAAGTTTGTGAAAGTCTAGGCCGACGAAAGCTTGACATTATACATAATATGTATATAGAGCAGGTCCAAATACCTTTGGTACTACATATAGTAAATACTTAAATGGTAAAATCGGTGTGTGGTAAAAACGGTGTGTGGTAAAAACGGTTTGTGGTACAAACGGTCTGTGGTAAAAACGGTTTGTGGTAAAAACGGTGTGTGGTAAAAACGGTGTGTGGTAAAAAGGGTTTGTGATAAAAACGGTTTGTGGTAAAAACGGACTGTGGTAAAAACGGACTGTGGTAAAAACGGTGTGTGGTAAAAACGGTTTGTGGTAAAACGGTTTGTGGTAAAAACGGTTTGTGGTCAAAACGGTGTGTGGTAACAACAGTCTGTGGTAAAAACGGTCTGTGGTAAAAACGGTTTGTTGTAAAAACGGTTTGTGGTAAAAACGGACTGTGGTAAAAACGGTTTGTGGTAAAAACGGTGTGTGGTAAAAACGGTGTGTGGTAAAAACGGACTGTGGTAAAAACGGTTTGTGGTAAAAACGGTTTGTGGTAAAAACGGTGTGTGGTAAAACGGTCTGTGGTAAACTTAATTATTTCACACATATTTCTCAAAAAGGTCGTTGTTACAAACAATATCTACTGAACATGTTCATCTCTATAGCAACAAAATCAACAACAAAGAACGAAATATTAAGCGATTCTTAAGTCAAATTGAAAACTGACGAAAATAAGTCAAAATATGAACAAAAGAGAGATTTCTACAAACGAACACGAAAACGTTCAGGGGGTTACAAGAATAAGCGTCTTCTTTATCGAAGCCATGTAAAGTTTGGTCTATCCCAATTAATAATGTCATGTTTCCAAAATGAGAACAAGTAAATAACAAAGGTACTACTAGGCAAATTATTGAGCGTTGATCACGTCCAGCTTCGTATTGCTTAACGAAACACATTATTCCAAAATGTGTTGACTGTAACAACCATCCCTGAAATTTTCTCATAATCTCCATCGAAGCTGCACCTTTCGAATCTGCGTTGTCGAAATTGGATTTATCTGTCAGACGTCTCAATGCTGCACAATATATTGATATTGGCTGCAGAAGTCGGTATTAGTTAAGAATGGAACAATTTCAGTAGGAATATAAAAATCAGTAGGCTTATTATACATCTGTGGGGAAATATGTGTCTGTCGGTTTTTCGTTGTATGAACAGATCGAGATCTCACAAAGATTCTTTCTCCGCCCAGAGATAAGAAGATAATATAACGATTGGAATGCATCGAGCGATCATTGATGATGGACAAGGAGAGGACATTACTCATTTCAACATGTTAACGAGCGCTTTTTCTATCTTACTCCAGAAGAAGTAAAACATTTATCCAAGTATTTGTAAAACAAAAAACCAGGAAAATACCAACATGTCAAAATAATCATAAACCAAACTCAAATTCTATAAAATCTAATGAAAAATATGATCAAAAGAAAGATCTACACACGAGAAATCTTGTAATAATACAATGCGAATTAGACCAGGTGTTCTGGAAGAGTAAACGTCTTTTGCTCATCAACGACACCTGCCATGTAAACTTTGGTCAATCCAAGTAAGAAATCCACGTTCTCAAATGAGGGACAAGGTATATGATTACAGAACCAACAGGCAAACTAACGAGCATCAAGCACATTTAGTTTCATATCTCACAATGAGATCGTTATGACGGTCGTATCACTTTCCTATAATTCTGAAATTAAAATTGGAATGGTTTATTCTAGGCACTTGTGTTTTGGATAAATAACAACATCATTTAAAAAGCACTGATCATTTGCGTTACAATGGAAACTGAAACAAGTCTCTTGCCATACATCACGCGACCGTTTTCTATGTGATAGGATGGCAGCTGTCTCTTTATATAAAGACACCAATTAAATTCATTGTAGTAATTCATTTTATATGCTGTCTGTCAGATCGCTATTTTATCGTAGTCTGTATAAAGTATGGTTACTATCAAATATACGCTGTTTTCTATGGACACTCCTGCACTGTAAATCTTCGTTGTCATTTTCCCAAAGGACCACCTGTTGCATTCAAGTCAGTATGCTTCCCTATATTGAGTTACTCACACTAAATCACACGAGCAGGATATTGTTAGGATTTCATTGTGATTGTACTTGTTGTTTATTTCTGTGATGTAGTTGTATCCGGTATAAAATAAAAATCTATTTCGATCCAGCTGTTAAACTCCCCCCAAAACTTCAAATCCCTCAGCACCAATGCTGCAAAAATAAGATACGTGTAATTTAATAAGTGATTGTTTGATATTTTATGTAAAAATCACTCACTGTCAGAAAAGATAATTCACGCTGATCAACGTGTACCTAAAGACAAAGTGAAAACAAACCAGTACAATTTGGATGATTCATTTCCCCAGGGGCAGCCCTTATTGTACGTTTTTGCTGCAGTTCAACGTTCGCTCGTTTCACCCTGTTACAAAAGGGGACGAAATGTGTACTTTTATATATTTAGTGCCAATTTAACACAAGGCGAAAACCAAAACGTTTCATGCGAAGGCGAATCTTACTGTATTGAAGGTAATATTTGCGGTGGTCTTAATTTCTCCATATTTGTGGTCCATAGAGATGACGCTAAAATAAATACACCGCGAATAATTCTACAGTGAATGAAAATCGTTGAAAATATCTGCTATGCCTGTGTACACGGACAATAGTTGATAGACGAAATTTAATACTATGGAATGTTACCAGATTCAACCCGGGTCGAATGCGCAATATTAAAACAACTATACAGTACATTTAATGAATATTTGGCAGCAAATGGTATCCTAAGGTAATTTGATAAGGTATATTCTCTACTGGTCCTGTGAAGGTGACTTTTGAAAATTTTATTTACAAAAGTTCAAAATGGAAGATTTTAGAAAACAGATATTTGGAATTACACCTTAAATGTAATTAGACAAGAAAATATATATATAATATAGTTAATGAAGATACGCAAGTGATAATATAAAGAAAATTGTTTAAAAAACGTTATGCAAAATGCTAACTTAACTTTTTCTTGTGTGTGTTTTTTAACAATTTTCTTTATAGATATATATATAATCAGTATTTTATTGTTTTAATTGGATAGCATAGAGGACACACAAAACCCTAAACATGCCAGAAATATTTTATTTCGAATAAACATTTCGTTTCGTATTCACTCAAACATAGTTTAACCCACATTAACGACTCAATCGTTACACATCAGGACTATAGTACTAGGATAATTGAATTAACTATGTCTATGACAAAGGCAACAGCTGATCCCGCCAGGATTCATTTCGTAAGAAATATATGACTGTTGTTCCAGTTAATGTGTATGTGTAAGGAATATCGAAACCAGACTCCGATAGAAAAATGTATAACACTATAAAAGAAAGGAGTTGTATCACTAAAAGAAGTCAAAGAATTTGCCAGACATTTTCTTGTAGAATTTATTGTCATATCTAGGTTCATAATTGTGTCTGGAAGTTTAGAATTTGGAAAAATAAGTATGTACTATATAACTTATGGAAACGTTTCTATGCACTGTTGGCTTCAATGCCGTAGACACGTAATATGTCCAATATTTGTTTGTCCCTTCAAACGAACATGCAAGGAAAAACTGAACGCAAATAGGCTTCAACACATGAGCATCTAACTGGAACTAAAATAGTTGTCAGATATCACTTAATACTTTTATATCTGTTAAATACCAGGGTTGTAGTACATCAAACCTCTACATACAGGCTGTAATACAGCAGCATTTGGAGGAGGTAGTCTGACACTCCACCTGGTAGAATTATGCCATCGCTAATTTAAAGTTGAGCTTTATACAGAAAAGCGAAGTGAAAGTTGAAAAGTCCCGGTTTGTATCTCGGTCTGGTCTTATATTGAAGGCTAAAAATTTCAGTGTAAGTTATTGCCAGAGCGAAGACTGTGGAAATACTGGATATTGAAGGATCCATGATACCACAGTAAAATAGCACTTAACTGACCTTATCTTTGTCAGATGTGTTGTGTATCGGCTGATCTGCTCTGTTCTCCTCAAATATTACAAACGCTTACATAATCTTTAACATAACGTTCTTCAAATAAACAAAAAATCCCAATTTAAGTTAAAAAAAAATCATTTCGAAAAATATTCCATGTCGTAGATTGTGTTTACAATTGTTTGGTGCAATACAAATATGTAATGTGAATTAAGGAGTTGTATGCCACCGATTAAGAAAGAAAGATCACTATCTTAATCAATATCTAATCTCGAAAATTATGTATTATAAAAAGAAGTTAACATTTGCGTTTGACAAACTAAAGATCCTCAAATTTGTATATTATGAAAGTATCTGCTTTTTCTTGGCGTGTTAGGTTTTGATTCCAATGATATTAATAGCGTACAACATAGCATTTATTCCACACCAAAGATATCATCGAAGTCCAAACATTTACGTGACCCAGTCAGATGTTTCAAGCGTATTCGTGACTTGGAATACTTGCTTTATCATTCCTGTAACACATGCATTCAGAACTACTATGATGTATGACAAAAAGAAAAGAGCGCCTGACAACAAATGACTTTAGAATACAAAAATAAAGTAGAAAATATTAAAACGAGTAAAAAGCGAAACGTTGAAAGAGTCATAAATATATTAACATTCTTCAAAATCATGTAGCCTTTGACAGCGGAGAGTATATATCATAATTTGGAGCTATATTGTATTCTGACGAAAGCCGTATCGAAAAATGCTCTCTCTTTGGATAAAGAAAATAGTTTTCTGTCTTCCTTTATTCTAGTATAATGGTACTTTGTGTTTTTAAAGTCAATGTTTTGTACAAAAGCAAATTACCTAACAGTAAAATCGTTGCAAATAAGAAGAGGAACATTAACTAATTTTGAGTTTTCGATTTGATAAAAAGACTCTAAAAATCAAAAGCTTGTTTGTATATATTATATAACACAAAGCTTTATTAGATACTACAGTGATTTATTTTATCTGCTTTCCGTATCTGTTTCTTCGTTTGATCTTTAGTTTGATAAGAATTCTCCCTTTGATCTACGTTGAAGAAATCGATTTCAATTATGTTCATTTCAAATTAAATTCAAGGTTTAAAAACAATCGACAGTCAAGAAAAAGATATGTAAAGACAATAAACAAATAAGGAAAAATGTTTAAGACTTTTTATAAGGGTCTTGTTTCTTAAAGATCAAGAGAAACATTTGTTTGTGGTCATATTTCCTTAATGGGTGTTCCGATCAAAGCAAGGAATGCATATTCCTGGTATGTTCTGACATCATTACGTCTTATTTCATGATGGATATCACTTGACAAAGATATGCTGATTGTGTTGGTTCTAACAGGGAAATAAAATATATTTAATAGGGATTCGAGCATGAATATAGTTAACGAAATCTGGTAAACTTAAATTTTCATTTTTTAGGATTGGTGTTGAATTATTTAAGACAATCCAAATATATAATCAACATATGTCACTGTAGCAATAACATGACATTTCTGCACCAGAAATGTCTATAATTTTCAATGACATTAAAGATACTCCATAAAGGAATTATCGTTGTTTGATTTATGGGTCCTAAAAGCAATTTCTGTCTGTCAAGCACATGACTGAAGATGAAAATGCTTTAAAGAAGCAATGCTTTGATGCTTGTCTTGATTTAAGTTTGCCATGACACTTCCAAACTTTACCTTAAAAATCGTCATAGTGGATATTGTATATCGTTAGGATCCACAGCGATATGCGCGAAGAAAACTATTAAATGTTGTATGGACGATTGCAATGACTTTCGTTTTTTGGTTTCCTGCAGACCCTTGAATAAAGGATCCGAATAATAATGAGAGAGAGAGAGAGAGACAGAGAGACAGAGAAACAGAGAGACAGAGAGACACAGAGAGAGAGAGAGAGAGAGAGAGAGAGGGGGGGAGAGAGAGAGAGGGAGAGAGAGAGAGAGAGAGAGAGAGAGAGAGAGAGAGAGAGAGAGAGAGAGAGAGAGAGAGAGAGAGAGAGAGAGAGAGAGAGAGAGAGAGAGAGAGAGAGAGAGAGAGAGAGAGAGAGACAGACAGACAGACAGACAGACAGACAGACAGAGAGAGGGAGAGAGAGGGAGGGAGAGACAGACAGACAGACAACCAGACAGAGAGAGACAGAGACAGAGACAGAGAGACAGAGAGAAAGACAGAGAGAGGGAGGGAGAGAGAAACAGAGAGAGAGGGAGGGAGAGGGAGAGACAGAGAGAGGGAGGGAGGGAGGGAGGGAGAGAGGGGGAGGGAGGGAGGGACAGAGAGACAGAGAGAGAGAGGGATGTTCTAACCTTGATTTTTTTCCCCAGAAATGAGATATGATAACTTAGGCATTTAAGATGTTTGCTTCGCGCTTATCCAGTTTCGGTGTAAGTCGGTCTGATGTTTACACATACAGAAAACGTTTTTGATATCATTATTTTACAGCCTCATTCTCCGCGTAGGTGTTCCAATATCCACTCATAACTGCGGCTTATTACAATAAATTTGGATTGTCTTGCGAATTGGCTACAATAACAAATCGTGACATTCCTATGTCAATGTAATATATCAAGAAGGATTACTGCCATTGATGACAGAACGCTTTACCACCGGGAAAATTCTAATTTGGATAATTGTTCTTCTTGCTAACAGTGCATTACATCTGTGACATACTTCTTCCTGTACTCCGCAGACGGCCATTTTCGTGTTACTGACCGGAAGTAGTAACGGACGTGTCAGCGTATGATGCCGTTCTGATGCTGGCATATTTGTCGTTTGCACCGAAAAACTGGGAAATAGAGGAAACATGATTCCATTTATTTCCGAAAGATAAATGTCTTCGAAAGCAGGACAGATGTATGGGGCTCCTAGAAGGTTTTCCCGAAAAGTTTAGTTTCAAATCAGAAAAAACGCATTCGATTTTGAATTCTCAATTTTGATGATGACAATTCTACATAACTGTTGTATATTCTTTAACACAAAGGGCTACAAAATCAAACGCAATTGAAATTAGAAAATATGAAAGTGGCCCTTCAATAAAAATCATTACCCTCTTTATCAGTCATGCGTGGTATGAGTGACAAATGACGACTGCTCATAGATGGCGGGTTAAATGGTGGGAAACAGAGGCATCCGCTATTACTAATGGTCCTGATGTGTGTAATCTAATGGAACCGGAAGTGAGTTTGGGTTGGGTATAAACCGTGTATGGACATGGCTAACATTTAGTGTACTCACAGGGTGACACAACGGAAGATTTATTGTGAAGAGAGTGAGTCCCTATGAAGTAACAGTAAGAAAGTGGCATATCATTTAAAAACCTAAAAAGAACCAATGACCGAAACACATGTCGTGAGATGTTTCCTCACGTGGACGTAAGATCTAGTTTTCGTTTCCGAGCAGACTGTCTGCAGTACAAGTTATGACAAAGTAAATCTGAATTAGTCTGATACCTAACCAACAAATATTGAATAAAAATCAAAGTTGTTATTAGGTTCAGTAAGATCGTATTTATCTCGTAGCGAATTCTGTTATCGACAGATACAGCTACTGTTCCCATATTGTTGCCTACAATACCCACAAAGATATGTATGAGCAAAATAGGTCTTCAACAACTATTACAACATTTCTATCCAGGTTTCCTTACATACAATGTCATGTCTTATTCAGTGGAACAATCTTTAATTTGTCTGTTGATAATCCGCCCAGGTAAAGTGGACTTCAGGATTTATCCTTGATTCTAGAAACGGTGTCTGTGTAGCGGGTACATACTGCTGATTTTGAGGAGATAACAGCTTAGTCCTTTGTCACTACGCTTTTGTTGGAAGAAGAGTCACTCCAAGTAAAAAAAAAACAACATGTTAAAGAGATATCTTACGTATATAAAATATATTAGTAAACCATCGATACGACGGCAAAATAAAAGTATTTATACCTAGACTGTATACTAAGCAGGAGGAGGATACGATGTCTTCTGTAACTTCAATCCAATTAAGTCATGTCCCATGCTGAAAATAGAAGCATGTTTATAACAAGAAATTCACAATATCGAGCATCGAACACACCCAGCACTGCAAAATTAAGACTTCCATTGAATTTATTGGTTTGACGAATAACAAGAAAATAACTACGTATGAACATGATCATAATCCAAACTTTATTTCAAAAAAGCTAAGGCAAAATATGAACTAAGACCAGATGTTCCGGAAGAGTTAGCTTAATTAGTTAATGTAAAAACCCATGGTTAAATAGTTCAACAATGAAAATGATCATGAAAATTTGGTATTCAAAGCAAATCATAAAAATCAATTGTGGGGCTGTTGGGCCTCCATATCTGGACTTTGACTCTTCTGTCAATCAATTCTCTCAATCGTCTCTTAGGTTTCAAAATTCAGGTCCTTAACATCACTGACGACTCCCTGAAGGAGGACATATGATGCAGTTAAATTCAGTATCTGGTTCCCTTGTATCTAGTTCTCAATTTGTATTGAAATGTACAATTCACTGGTGTGTCCTTTTGTAAAATTGTTAACATTAATCTTATGTAGAAATCAATGTTTCACACAGCTATCAAAGGAGTCAATACAGTAACAAAGGTGAATTTAAAAAGATGTAGAATGTACCTGTCAACATTTCCATCAAATCTGGTATTGGTCAGTTTGATTGGCAATCTTGACTACTGAATATGATTATTCCTGTTGATGTTTTGACTATCTCAGTCCCTACTCTAGGATCCACTCTCCAAATGATTGATCGCCCTATCTGCTCTGTTGCGTCCAAACACAGATCATTGCATGTAACCCCCACTGGATCTCTCGTCGTCTCTTTGAAACGTTCTGATTACGGCAAACCAAATTAATTACCACATGTCAACAAACTATTATCGCTGTTTGCTCCTCCAAATCACAACCCGATCAGTCATACGCCACTTTCCACCTGTCAAATAAGCCATGATACTTAATGGTGGCGGACAATAGAGAGAATTGAAAGGAAAATTAATTTCTGTAGAAAACATATTTTCCATATACAATTAACGTAATTTGGAAACCATTGTCAGTGATTGAAAGTGCCGTTGTTGGCATCATTGCAATTTGAATTTTCATATCAAACTGTTTGTATATCTGGGATGTGTATTATTGAAATCATAATGTCCCCTTTGTCACGTATAAACTTTGCATTACATTACGGGGAATTCCTTGTAAAATGTATGCCAATCACTAAGTAACAGTGCTCATCACAGTATTTTTTTGATCAATCCTCATATCTCTGTCGATGATGCTCTGTCGTAATCCTACTAATGGCTGCATGGAGTCACGTGCTTCCCTCCCCCGGGACATGACTCTCTGTAAGGGAAACAACACTTCTGTGTCCAGAACAACGAGGCAAGGCACAATAACATGATCAGTCAACAGGTTTCGACAATTTGTCCTTTCGAAAAGGCGTTACTGTAAATCACAGCATTAGTGGAACCGTTGGACCTGCATGAGTGGAAATGACCCAAGTGTAATCTGGAAAGCGTGGGTAATATCCATCATGAGAGTGATAAACAGACTAGCCAAACTGGTGTGGGATTATTTTTGTACATAAACGACAGCGACTTTTCTCCGTCGATAAACCTGTTCTTAATTAGAAACGGGATATAATCTAACGAAGCTAAATAGATTGGGATGACATGTCTAAACTGATAGGGGAGGAACGAGAAGTTCCTATGAAAACTGTCAAATGCATGGGAATGACCCCGGTATGTATTGTAGATCAGATCAGATGTACGAGGATGTTAACAAGACGAGGCGTCCGAATTCAGTTAACGTGTTACTGAGAATTCCGTTACACGGTGCTGAGAAATGTCATGGCGAGCCAATGTGGTGATCGTCACCGCAGTCCTTGTACAAAGCACGAGTCACAAATGGGCCATTTTCCTTTGTACTATATATGTTCAGTATATCATCGCCATTGTCACCAAACACAAATACATCGTAACACTTCATCCAGTTACATGTACTCATTTCTTTTAATAAATGGTTCATCACCATATTTAAACGGATACTGTCATGCTTTAAATCATTGTGGATTGTAAAATGATAAGCTATATATATATATAAATCTATTCATGGTACAGATGTAATTCAAGGCCTAGACAGATAAAAATATAGAACAGAAATATTTCCTCCCATTTCTTTGTCGTATTTGTCGTCTAAAGGGAACTGATGGTCATTATTCTGAATTCTGATAACGCTGTACGGAAACATTTGAGATGGAAAGACACATGAAATAAACATTTTGAATTGTACATTTTTCTTTCCCAAAGAAATGATCAAAGACTAATTAAAAGAGAAATCTTATGTATTGCATATTGCAATTTTGAAATCAAAGAAATTTTCATTAAAAATTCTCTCTTTCTATACTAAAACGTTCTCCGGAGACATTCTTTGATTTTTAGAAATGAGGCCCGTTGATTTTATACGTAAAATGATATAACCACCCGTATAGGAATAATGAAGATTCCATTAATAAGAATAACAACATCTCCTTCTAACTATTATGCTATATAAATGAACACGTACACATGATGATAAAGCGTATCACCTGCAATAAGGGTATTCACACAGATATGTGGTTTACCGACATTTGGTATACAACAACAACGCGTAGTAAATGAGACTGCAATACAGTTGAACTCAGTGACATTTTCAGTCATTATTTGCTTTGGATTTTCTCTTGTTTCAAATTCCTCTGAGAACATACATTTGTCATCATTAATGTTAGATTGAAATATTGAACCAAATTCAGTCTGACCTAAAACACGCACTTGTTTGTTTTTTTAGATTGTCTTGTTATGTAATACGTTGCATTGGGGATTTAACTGATTCATACGCCATATATAATTATGATTTTTAAGGGTAAAAATTTACTTTTTTTGTTTGTTTGTTTGTTTGTTTTGAAAATGTAATATACTCTTTTTATTTGCATTGTCAAATTTGATCAGATTTCGATGTAGAGTAAAAATTGAAAATGGCGTTTGTTCGACTGATAGTGAAAACTGCTGTGAAACTCACCGTCTGTGTTGACTGCGTGCTTACTCTGTTGTTTGTTCTATGTTCCTTAATAATGACGCGTACAATTTAAACATTTTTATACAATTATGCGTTTGATATAACGGTACAACGAAACATTATAAAAGTCATATCGATATCCACTAAGGTGCTTATGACATGGTGAATTTGAATGTTGTAACATAATACCGAAGATGCTGTTATTATTAATCAATTGATTATAATATTTTTGTGTGTGGTTTCATGTCCTCACCTTTGCCAAGGCCATTGCGGCGACTCTCTGATGCTTTGAAAGCGTTATCTAACATAACAAATGGACACGGTAGAATGCCCGGCTGCAAATCAAGATATCAACTTTTCACACCGATTCACGAAGCGATGAAAAGAGCTTTCTAGAGAAAATAAGTGTCCAGGGATCAGACGTAAAGGATCGATGGGAATTTCGTTGGAATTATTAAAAAAACATGTTCATTTTTTGCCAGTTCATCACCATTGTTTATCATAAATGAATACAACTCTTATTAAAATGGACAAAGTTGAAGTAAGAATATTAGTAAGAAGCTGCGTTAAAATGATACACAATGGTACTAATATCATTTAAATCAAAATCAAATTAAAACGGTTTGTCAGCAGCTATTTTTGAAGTGATGACGTAAAGATCGAACCATAAATAGGTTCAATTACAAATATAGAAGCATATCTCTTTTTGTGTGTGTGTGTATTTTTTTTTATTCCCCCGTTGTTTATATGACAGAAATAATTCTAGTTAGGTCTTCATGCGTGGTAGGAGATCGTTCGGTAGTCTGCGATAACCTCGAAACACGTCAAAAACAATTTCTAATCTACCATGATTTGTAAACATGGAAACGGATATTACAGCCAATAATATCGCGATATCGTAGTAACAAAAGTGGACCACGTCAGTTAGCTGATTGTTGACAGCGCAGCCAAAGGTAAGCTACCTAGTGGGACTTCAGATCAAATGTGTCAATCTCTCACACTTACACAGTATGTTTAATCACTATCCCACCATAAACAGGCGCATTAATCGATTATCCATCACCTGTGGGGTGTCTCCATTCCTTGACCGGGGAGTGGTGCTGAGATGAAGGGACTTTTTTCCTACCAGGCTTCATTGGTTCATTAGGTTAAAATCTGTTAGTATCCCAGTAACTCATTGAAACCGGAATGACCACCTTTTTGCTTCAGATCAAAACACACCAAAACTAATTCAACAGTTCTTAAAAAAAACCGTTCCAATGAGCTTGTGACAAGTTTATTGGAACAAGGTCTTAATAAATGGTATATCATCTGATTGATGTTTTTCGTTCGACTGTTTCATGGCGTCAGCTATGTGTTTTGCGGTAACAGTGTTAATAACGTCACCTTCTGTTTTTGCTGTCGATGCCTACATTTGCTGTTGTAATAAAACATATTTCCCCTGCTATAATGTGAATTACATCAATGTCTTACTTATGCAAATCCTTTTTGCAAAGATATATCGATAAGAATTTCTCTGATTCTTCCTGTTCTTACAGTCAGTAATCAGCTTATATCACCCAGTTTCCTATCTTCCTCTCTCTTTTTATATCGATGAACAACAAACAATAAACCGATCCCCGGCTTTACAGTGATACAGACAGAACATTCCCGCAGTGATATATTTCTCAAATTTTATATCCCTTCTGTATACTTTGTATTATTGTTATAGAACACACACAAGTGTGAGGTTATTGACACTGTCCACCGGAGCTTGTGTCCACTTCCCTTCGCGTTCCTTATCGTCTTCCCCAGTGTCTTGTTACCCGAGTGCGCACTCAATATGGCTAGTACAGATTGTATTATGTTCTCACAACGTAATGAAGTTATATCAAGAAGGGATAACCATGTTCCATGCATGACTGGGTAGGGTGTTATAACTGTCTGTTCTCATGATATCATTGGGAGTGATTCTGTTCAGATGCGTCCAAGTCTGATTAGGAGAACTCGCCAGCTGACCCATTCCCACCATATATCTGGATTTTCGTTGGACGTAGAAAGTGGAAACTATTCCAGATCATATGCATTTGTTGTCTTTCCTGTGGAATATGGAATATAAACGAATTTTAAAGGTGTTTAACGAAATTTGAATGCGACAAATCTTCAGAAGATAGAAAAAAAATGGAACTGATCACAGTAAAAGTTTAATCATAGTACCTACAAATTAACCCTCTTTCATTGAACAGTCAAATTACAAAACAAAAAAAAAAAAAAAAACAAAAATACAAATCAAGATTTGGATGAATAATAAAAATCAGATATTGACGCCATAGCATAAGGCTTACGCAATCCTTCCGACTGACAAAACTCCCATCGGTCTCTTCCATCGAGAAGGTCGTTCCTAACCTGTTTGTACTTGTTTTAAACGCCAATAATAATCGAAAGTCCTTTAAAAGTTTGCTGAATTCTAAAAATCAATGCGAGACTAGAGGGATTTAAAAAAAAGACACTTTACAATATTTTGTGACAATGTCAGCTGTTTCTTGAAGCAAGAATACTTTCATGTTCCAAGGACATAATTTGCAAAAAAAAAAAATACAAGCATGCTTTAAGGTTTAACACTCATTTGTAGAGGATGATGATTCCGTTTGATGAAATAAACATGGTTCCGTAACTTAAAAATGTGTAAACTTACGAATGCGTCATGCAACTAAATGGGTTTTCCAGTTACTATGAAGTAAGACAAAGCAAAAATCAAAGACTTGTCAGAACAAATGTAAAAATTCATTACCATCAATAGAAGGAATCTTTGCTTTAATCTCATTGCAACGGAGACAGACAAAATAGCACTGCGATACGCAATAGGATCACATATAGATATGAAGATTGGGGAAAATTCACGGCCCTGATTAAAGCAACGGTCTTATTACTATTCTGTTAATCTTGGCATCGGCTTTCAAATTACAAGATAGATTACTACAGACCCTGAACGATTTATCCAGAAAACATAGACATTAGTAATTTAATTGACGGATCTTATCATAGCTTTAATTATTGAGAGTTCAACTTTCACCGTAATACGTATGGTTGATGTCGAAGTGTTCGTTTTGAAGAAATTATTTCATGATAGGAAACAATCGGTTTCAGAGCAGAATCTGAAGACGTGGATGGACTGTCATGTTCTTATAACACGAACGAGCACGCTCGTGATCAGCGACTGATAAAGTCTAATATTGCGTAGCATCATACATATGTTAACAGCTCTGTTTATTTTGTGAAAAAACAATCCATGGGGACAAAAATGAGATAGCAGACCGCGATATATACACTACTATTCCTATGTAAAATGCTGTATGGTGTATTTTGTTTTTTTCACTTCCCACTTGCTTATAATGTACTAGTAGCTTAACAATGCTGAAACCTTTGCGACTCTAGGTATGTCTATACATGTTGTTTATGCGAAATCACACTTACTGTAAAAAATAATATGATGTAATATTCTTCCTTAAGACATATTTCCAAACCTCGCGTGGATTTAACATTTGATTTTTTAAAAAGAAATTCAATTTTTTATTGTGTTTGTTTTATACATACGCATTAAAGATTACCCATGTACATCATCATCATCATCATCATCATCATCATCATCATCACTACCACCACCCTATCCCCACCACACCTTCACCAACCGACACCACCATCATCATCAAGGCACCAACATATCATTTTCAACATCATTACACCATTTTATCAACATCATCATGACATATTTTGCAATTTATGTCATTGTTGATGAAAGACATAGTGATTTGAAGGCTTAAAGACTTTAAATGTAAGTATGATATATCATTGATGATAATATTTAACAGATAACCAAAAAATAAACAACAGACAGGTACTGCTTAGAAAAATTGACGGGAAGAAGAAAATGGATGTTTTATAAAGGATATCTAAATACAAATGTCTTGAGAATCGCTTGGAGAATCTTTTGGATCTGTTCTGTGTACAGGGATATCTCCTCCACTTTACATAGATCTGTTCTGTGTACGGGGATATCTCCTCCACTTTACATGGATCTGTTCTGTGTACAGGGATATATCCTCCACCTTACATGGATCTGTTCTGTGTACGGGGATTTCTCTTCCGCCTTATATGGATCTGTTCTGTGTACGGGGATATCTCCTCCACCTTATATGGATCTGTTCTGTGTACAGGGATATCTTCTCCACCTTACATAGATCTGTTCTGTGTACGGGGATATCTCCTCCACCTTCCATAGATCTGTTCTGTGTACAGGGATATCTCCTCCACCTTACATAGATCTGTTCTGTGTACGGGGATTTCTCTTCCACCTTACATGGATCTGTTCTGTGTACGGGGATATCACTTCCACCTTACATAGATCTGTTCTGTGTACGGGGATATCTCCTCCACCTTACATAGATCTGTTCTGTGTACGGGGATATCTCCTCCAACTTACATAGATCTGTTCTGTGTACAGGGATATCTCCTCCACCTTACATAGATTTGTTCTGTGCACAGGGATATCTCCTCCACCTTACATGGATCTGTTCTGTGTACAGGGATATCGCCTCCACCTTACATGGATCTGTTCTGTGTACGGGGTTATCTCCTCCACCTTACATGGATCTGTTCTGTGTACAGGGATATCTCCTCCACCTTACATGGATATGTTCTGTGTACAGGGATATCTCCTCCACCTTACATAGATCTGTTCTGTGTACGGGGTTATCTCCTCCACCTTACATGGATCTGTTCTGTGTACAGGGATATCTCCTCCACCTTACATGGAGCTGTTTTCTGTACGGTGATATCTCCTCCACCTTACACAGATCTATTCTGTGTACGGGGATATCTCCTCCACTTTACATGGATCTGTTCTGTGTACGGGGATATCTCATCCACTTTACATGGATCTGTTCTGTGTACGGGGATATCTCCTCCACCTTACATAGATCTGTTCTGTGTACGGGGATATCTCCTCCACCTTACATGGATCTGTTCTGTGTACAGGGATATCTCCTCCACCTTACATGGAGCTGTTTTGTGTACGGTGATATCTCCTCCACCTTACACAGATCTGTTCTGTGTACGGGGATATCTCCTCCACTTTACATGGATCTGTTCTGTGTACGGGGATATCTCCTCCACTTTACATGGATCTGTTCTGTGTACGGGGATATCTCATCCACTTTACATGGATCTGTTCTGTGTACAGGGATATCTCCTCCACCTTACATGGAGCTGTTTTCTGTACGGTGATATCTCCTCCACCTTACACAGATCTGTTCTGTGTACGGGGATATCTCCTCCACTTTACATGGATCTGTTCTGTGTACGGGGATATCTCCTCCACTTTACATGGATCTGTTCTGTGTACGGGGATATCTCATCCACTTTACATGGATCTGTTCTGTGTACGGGGATATCTCCTCCACCTTACATGGATCTGTTCTGTGTACGGGGATATCTCCTCCACCTTACATGGATCAGTTCTGTTTACGCTGTGGATGCGTACACGGCTTAGACGAGGACTGAGACATGCAACAGATTCATGCTTGATTGTATTTCGCACATACTTAACAAAGAAACAAATTGTACGTTGTCGTGGAATCTATTCATCGCGCAATCATATCTGTCTCATGAAATTGATGATGCTACGCTACATAAAATGATGTCTCTGTCAAATATTTATCTGAGGAAATTGACGATGTGGTATATTTGTCTGGGGTGAATGAACGATGTTGTCTATGTATCTGGAGTGAATGGACGATGTGGTATATTTGTCTGGAGTGAATGGACGATGTGGTATATTTGTCTGGAGTGAATGGACGATGTGGTATATTTGCCTGGAGTGAATGGACGATGTGGTATATTTGTCTGTAGTGAATGACCGATGGGGTATATTTGTCTGGAGTGAATGAACGATGTGGGTATATTTGTCTGGAGTGAATGGACGATGTTGTCTATGTGTCTGGAGTGAATGGACGATGTGGTTTATTTGTCTGGAGTGAATGTACGATGTGATATATTTGTCTGGAGTGAATTGACGATGTGGTATATTTGTCTGGAGTGAATGTACGTTGTGATATATTTGTCTGGAGTGAATGTACGTTGTGATATATTTGTCTGGAGTGAATGGACGATTTGGGTATATTTGTCTGGAGTGAATGGACGATGTGATATATTTGTCTGGAGTGAATGGACGATTTGGGTATATTTGTCTGGAGTGAATGTACAATGTGGTATATTTGTCTGGAGTGAATGGACGTTGTGATATATTTGCCTGGAGTGAATGGACGATGTGGTATATTTGTCTGGTGTGAATGAACGATGTGGTATATTTGTCTGGAGTGAATGAACGATGTGGTATATTTGTCTGGAGTGAATGAACGATGTGATATATTTGTCTGGTGTGAATGAACGATGTGATATATTTGTCTGGAGTGAATGGACGATGTGGTTATTTGTCTGTAGTTAATGGACGTTGTGATATATTTGCCTGGAGTGAATGCACGATGTGGTATATTTGTCTGGAGTGAATGGATGATGTGGTATATTTGTCTGGAGTGAATGGACGATGTGGTATATTTGGCTGGTGTGAATGCACGATTTGGGTATATTTGTCTGGAATGAATGGACGATGTTGTATATTTGTCTGGAGTGAATGGACGATGTGGTATATTTGTATGGAGTGAGTGGACGATGTTGTCTATTTGTCTGGTGTGAATGGGCGATGTGGTATATTTGTCTGAGTGAATGGACGATGTGGTATATTTGTCTGGAGTGAATGGACGATGTTGTATATTTGTCTGGAGTGAATGGACGATGTTGTCTTTTTGTCTCGAGTGAATGTGCGATGTTGTCTATATGTTATCTGTTCAATACCGTAGAGTTAATTCAGTAAAGCAATAGACAATATAGTATTTTTCCTCTTTATTTGTTGATGGTTTCGTATATCAATCATTCAATGCTGATGAAACTGCATTTTATGATTTTCTATCCTCTGACTGTTTACCGTTAGGATCGTACTTTGTGTAAATGCCGCTTTGCGATATACCATTATTTTTTCTAATAGGTGTGACACCTTCTGTTCACAGTGAACGGTAGAGGAGCTTTAAATCCAATAAATTTGCATTGAGAGTTGTATTAATCATTTCCTTTGAGGCCTGTTACTTTCATGCAAAAATGTTTGAATTGAGTACCGTAACAGCTTTCAAAAATAAATCAAAGTTTTATTCTAAAATAATTACATTCTCATGACACGCAATAGATGAACAAATTTTATCGTATTTCATAGACCTGATACATCTCTGTTCGAATAAACATCTTTATGACTCGCGTAATGTGTCGGTAGATGTGTCATACTCTACAGGCTATCTATCACAAGTAAAAACAAAAATTCTTATGCCTAGAATTGATGTAGTGAAATCCTGATCCTCAGCAATAGTCGGTTCCAAGATATATTTCAAACTCGGTGCTTTGAGTGGGTTTAGCCTGATCGAATCGTAATCCTGTGATTCACATAATCATATATTTGAAATAAAAAGAAAATGCTTAAGAGCAGAAGGTGATATTTTAAAACCGGCTACGTGTCTAATTGCACGTTTTCCTTATTTGCACGTACCACGGGATTCATAAATTTTCACAATGGATGGTTAGAGGTAAGATCCTTTTAGACAATATGACCAGAATTAGCTGTAATTGGATTTAATTATCGTAAATCAACGTTGTCTACGTCCGAGAAATTTGCGCTAACGAAGGTGACGTACGATCAGGATAGCATGTCCGGTAGTATATATAGACCTAAAGGGAAGGCTGACTAAGTATTTAAACATTATGGTATGTCTTACTTATATAGCACCGCAAATGGTCAAGGAAATCACCGACCCCAGTGTCAATATCTATATACAGGTCTACAAAACCAGATTTAAAGAAACAGGGTCAGTATTCAGAATGAATGACCATTTCATTAAATATTCTCAATTTCTTGAAATGACAATGTACATTTATGTATCAGCAAATTGATTCATGAGAAGTAAATTAATGAATTATAAAATTTGTTATATAAATACTAATCATCCCATTGTAAACATATCCTAGAATTTAGGTCTGTATGTGTCGTGTTGTTATGGGCTAGTTACGAAAGCCACAAAAGGTCTTCCCGATTTCAAGACGGAAATGGCTACATGATCTACCTAGCTAGATACAATATATGTGCTGAAATTTTAGTGGCGTCTGTGGCAGGGCAACAGGAATTGTATGTGAACAAATAATGGCTGTAGCGGGACAACAGGGCACGTGGTGGCTGTAGTAGGATGACAGGACCAGTGATAGCTGTGGTGAGATAACAGGGCCAGTGATGGTTGCAGTGAGATAACAGGGCCAGTGATGGTTGCAGTGAGATAACAGGGCCAGTGGTGGCTGTAGTGAAATAACAGAACCAGTGGTGGCTGTAGTGAGATAACAGGACAAGTGGTAGCTGTAGTGAGATAACAGGACCAGTGGTGGCTGTAGTGAGATAACAGGACCAGTGGTGGCTGTAGTGAGATAACAGGACCAGTGGTGGCTGTAGTGAGATAACGGGACCAGTGATTGCTGTAGTGAGATAACGGGACCACTGGTGGCTGTAGTGATATAACAGGGCCAGTGATGACTGGAGTGAGATAACGGGAACAGTGGTGGCTGTAGTGATATAACGGGACCAGTGGTGGCTGTAGTGATATAACATGACCAGTGGTGGCTGTAGTGAGATAACAGGATCAGTGGTGGCTGTAGTGATATAACAGGACCAGTGGTGGCTGTAGTGAGATAACAGGATCAGTGGTGGCTGTAGTGATATAACAGGACCAGTGGTGGCTGTAGTGAGATAACAGGATCAGTGGTGACTGTATTGAGATAACAGGACCAGTGATGGCTGTAGTGAGATAACAGGACCAGTGATGTCTGTAGTAGGATAACAGGACCAGTGATGTCTGTAGTAGGATTACAGGACCAGTGATGTCTGTAGTAGGATAACAGGACCAGTGATGTCTGTAGTAGGATAACAGGACCAGTGATGTCTGTAGTAGGATAACAGGACCAGTGATGTCTGTAGTAGGATAACAGGACCAGTGATGTCTGTAGTAGGATAACAGGACCATTGATGTCTGTAGTAGGATAACAGGACCAGTGATGTCTGTAGTAGGATAACAGGATGGCTGTTAGAGGACCAACGGTCCAGTAGTCGTTGTACTTGAATACCAAGACTTGTGGTGGCTGTAGTGGGATACCAGTATTAGTTGTCACTGTAGATAGTTGAAAATACCAACGGTTGCTGGAGTGGCATGTGAGAAAATATTGAGGTAGACGCCTGATAATAAAAAGTCTCTTGTCCTTGAATTTCAATTTTGATGGGTATGTTATGGGCGTGGTCAAATTCTTGTTTTTCAAATACCACATCAGTATATCTTAAAGTTTATTCGACTTTGTGACCTGTTTTTGATATGACTTTTATTTCAGCGTGATATGGAAACTAAAAACAAGTGAACCAAGAGAGGAACAGCATTTGTTCCCAAAGGTATGCCAATAGCGTGTTGGAGGACAAGGCAGCAGTAATGGACAAATGATAAAGGTGGTATACACATGTATAAGATATATAGATTTCTAAGTGAGTATCAAATGCAATGTTTGTGTAAGGTTGGTGTTTGTAACCCCGAGAAAGCATTAAAATAAATGAATTGTGAAAAAATTCACCATAAAAGTAAATCAAATTTCATACTTAAATGGAAATAGTTATTCCGGTATTTGAAGCTTAATGAGGTTTTGAAAAGGTTCGAATTTCCATTTCCTTTCTTTTAACGTAGCTTACAAAGATCTTGAAACCCGATCGAGACTTTTTCAAGTGCTTTTTTTATTCTAATGAACATCTAAATATGATTCTTTTTTAATTTCCAGCAAAAATCCATTTGGTTATTAATGAGGTGTTGATGAATTCATTGGGGAACTTGGAAACGAAAGACATCGCAGTTTGAGAGAGTACAGGAACAAAAGATGGTATCATACCACTACAAGAAAGAATCGATATATTTGTTGTGTTAAATATACTTTTCACATCTTAAAGTCATATCCATTTCATGAAAGGTCAATTAAATTAAGATGCTTTTTTTAAATACTTACTAACAAAGTGTTAAGAAAGTATGAAATCAAAATTATTTTTTGTTACATTTGTGGTGCTTAATACTAGTTTCAATCATCGCAAAAACTTATATATTAATATAGATCTTTTTAGAAAAGTATGGTTACAATAATTCAATGTGCAATGTATTGAATTTTTTTATCTTGAAATTTATGATACAGTTCTTCATCAAAATAACCCATTAAAAACAAATACGACATATACAAAGCAAGCAACTGCCTGATGTTACAGATCGGCTATCGTGAAAGAGGACCATCACCCGAACCCTTCATCGTTTGTTACATTCGCCATGCATTATGATATAAATCATTATACCCAATTACTGTGTCTAGAGATGCGACTATAATAGGATATTGAGTGATTTACTTCGCAAATAGAAGAGAAATGCTTGTCAAAGCGATACATGTCTAGGATTTATTTTCCTTGGCCATGTCTGTTGAACATCAATTTGAGCGCCTTGTACCAGTAGGTTTGTTATTGATAATGACACAATATAATCTCGTACTATTGTGCAAGCTGTTGTCTTTCTTACATTGTTTGATGTATGGTTATATTATGTTTTTTATTTTCTTTACGAAAAAAAAAATGATGGTATACCTTGCTGTGTTTGATGTTACTGCGTTGTCCCTAGAAATCATACGAAATGCTCTTGGTTTCTGGTACGTTTTCTTAAGAACTGCCCGTCTTCCAGTTGTAACAATAATACATATAAATAATTATACATGGATTGTGTTCTCAGTGAAGTGGATGGCAGTAACGCATGTTCTTATTCTTCTTGTCCTTTTTCAGGAATATCCGTGTTCATCTTCCTTTTGTTTATGTTTTGCTGTAATGTTATCGAAGTTTAAACAAAAACTAAATCTGTGGAACTGTCGATGGTGTCTTTGATGTCTCCTGTATAAGTAGAAACTCAGTCACAATTAGAGTGTTATTTCATTATTTTCGTGGAAGTTTATATTAAACCTATAACTTGGAGCGGATAACGTCTGTAAAAATTATCATTGAATTTTCATTTTAAAGACACTTTCAAAAAGTGTTATATCATTATCATATCAACACAAAAACACAGGGAATCATTGCCAAATACGATTATCGATTTTAAAATTCACATTCCTACACGTTTTTACTCTAACGGTTATGCCAACCAGACAATCACTTGCCAAGAGACAGAAAAATACTGTGCCTTTCATGATTTGAGTTTGATAGAAATGTAACTCTGCTTTCTACATCATGTTCGGACAGAGTAATTGATCAATTCGTATTTAACTGCTATCATGGTTAAATTCAGAACTTTTCTTTCAGTTGCACGTTTGACGTTAAAGGATGTTGGGGTTAATTTCAAGTATAACATAATTAGTAACAGGTATGGTCGTCGTCTGCAAGATAAATACCATTACCGCGTCGCCCTATAGAATTCGCTTAACAGTTCGAGAAATGATGTTATTTCATTCGCCATTCACGTCTTTTGACAGCTCCTGTAAGTCGACGACTGCTTAAGACTTTCTTTGAATTGTTGCCCACAGACGTCCGAAACTTGTGAAAAATTGGGTGACACCTGTACGTTTTCTGTATCAGAAGAGTTCTACTGAGGCGACTGGTGAGCGCTTGCGCGCTATCCTACTGGAAAATGGCACAAATCCCATGACGCCTAAAAATGTCAGGACCTCTTATCTTCAGAATTCGTCTTGCTATCGAATGCAAGTTAAATATCCCTTTAACACAACACGTCTGGAACGATAACACACACCACGCAACCGATATACTTCCGCCGTCAAAGTGGTTCTGTTCTGCGACGCAGCAGTTCTCAAAACATTCCCCTCGTCGCCGCCGTATTCTACGGCTTCCGCCACAGTGTTGCTGACAAAATCTGATCTAAAACAGAATATTGTTTTATTGTCGCAAAGTTGTAGACATATTACAAAAATTGATCAATAGCACGATTTGATGAATTTTAAGTTATGGGAATCTAAGGAACAGGTGTCAGTTTGATTTTAGTTTAATTCAAACGAAGATATTAAAAAAACATCAAGAAACAACAGACATGTCAACAAAATCATAATCCAAACTAAAATATCAACGCAAGAAAGATTTACAGTGAGACTCATGAAAAAGTACAAGGAGAATACGACAAAGTAAATGCAAAAAACAAACAAACAAATAAGCAAAAACGAAATAAAAGCCAACAGAGGGGCAGAGTAAGTTCCCATAGGTATGCCAATAGTCTGTCTTACCACCAAACTCAAGGAAGATGCTGTCAGTCAGAAACTCGATTGGTTTATTTGCAAAATGCAGGCTTCCTTGTTTTAATGATTCTGGTAATCCCCTTGTGATGTGAACTATTACCATTTCTATTTTTAGAATTAAAGATTGCATGTCTTTATGCAGATCTCTATCAAAACAAATTCAAACATATTCATATTTAAGCTAATTAATTCTTGTAGCTCAAATCAACAAGGTGTATTAATTTTGATTGATATAATGATTACATGATTCTAAATATGCATTGACATGATTATAAACGCAAGAACAGAACTGAATGACATCAATCAATAATTGTTCGGCAGAAATCCGGAACAATGCAAAAGCAGGCCATTATTTTGTATTAACAATATCGAATGGTAATGTTATATTTGCTAAACCAATTATGGATCGTGTTCTAACGTTTGCAAATTGCAATACGTTGTAATAAATCTTTTTTGTTTAATATAATTTGAAATAAATGTTAATATTTTCAACCTTGGATCCAGTAACCAGTAAGCAAGAACATTCTCTTTTAAATTTAGATAATGATTTATTATAAGAACTCTTCTCCTGCAAGGAGAGTAGTAAAATAGATGGTACCTGAATTTAGCAAAACATTAAGGTTGTTTATTCTATAGTTGTGCTTTACAAGTTGATGGTTCATAAAAAATTTGTATCAAGAATTTCGAGTGAATGAAGAATTATTAGGCCATAAAAAGATTTTTGCTATCACGCACGCCTCATGTCAGTAGCTGACAAACTAATGACTCAAGGTTTCGAGAGATGCAAGCTGATGTAAGATAATGTTGTGCTGTCGTTTTGATGATTACAATAGAAAATATTCTATTCGGATGGGATGATGCTTGTTAGTGTGCTTAGTGGTTTCGTCATTGTTGACTTTGTTTCCTTTTGGGAACATGGCATTACTTGCTTTAACTGACCCAGATTTACATGACGGATGTCATCGATGAAGTAGTAGATGCTAACCTTGTCAGTAACAGTTGGTTTTATTTCTCCTTGTTTTTTCCATGAATATCTGTGTTAAGCTTTCTTTTAATTGATTTTGAATTTTAATTAAAATTTTGAATTTTAATTAAAATTCAAATGACGTGCCGGTATTTTCGTTGTTGATTATGTATTAAAAACTCAACAAAACTAACGTCTGTCCTTAATCACCTATTATTTAATGAAAGGGTGACCGAGGTTTGAAAAAGAAGTAACAAGACGCATATCAAAACTCATTCATTCCAAGCTGCTTGCCTTAAAAATCTGTTCATTAAAATTATCACATATGGAACTTTCATACGGCAAGTTCTATTTATCAAATAATGTGAACAAACAATGTTAGTAAGCACCTACCGATATGCATGTAAGTATGCTCGCGATTTTAAAGTATGGTATCTGCCAGTAGATAACTACCAAGTTGTTCATACCAAACTAGATATTACAAACACTTGTACATGTATATATGGACACTGTCAGCAACATTAAATCCGTATGTGAACATAAACATATGATACTAGCGAAATTTACCCTTTTTACTTTAACTTGTACATAAGCCAACATGGGAACAATACCGAGGGAGGGTATTTACAACTAGAGTAAAGTCTCGCCATTATAACTCAGGTAACGTGAAAAAATAATACTTGAAAGAAATGGAAACGTATGTAATTAGATTTGTGTGATTGTGGTTGTCGGTACCGCCCGGACATCCAGTGTGACACTGGAGCTTAAGTGGTATTACCAGCCATCCAACCATATTGGAAACTGTTATGTCACAACATCATTCGTGCGGAAGCTAAGTGGTGTTAGTGGCGATTAAAAGTAATATGACTGAGTGTTAGTGGATGGAATCATAGAAGGTAAAGACGACGAATGGAAGATCTTGTTTCTTAGTCCGTTCGTATATGACATAACTAGGTTAAATATATCAGAAAATATATCTAAAATCACAAAGCACGTAATTTTAATCTTTCGGAGTGGACTACAAGTAAGTAAGAAGGACTAGCCAACTAAGACTGTTACAGAGGTTTTGCTGTGATGGTTGGTTTGTTAGTAAGTTGAGTAATATTTGCAATGTCATATTACTTATTCGGATAGACTAGATTAAAAGTAAATATATCAATATATTCGCATATATTACAACTTAGTCCTTTCTCTTTTCATATCCGGAGAATAGTTCATATTAGCGTAAATTGGTAAACCTTATTATTACATTTGAAACGTTGCATTATTCGGCGATGTTTTATTCATATCTGAAGTATTGTATTTTTTTATTGTAAATTTGTATTGTATACTTATTTGTATTCATGTTGTATACACTTTGGTATTGAATATCGAGTGGTTGATAGTCATCTGTAAGCGGGGATGTTGACAGAAAGGTCAGATTAGATTGAAACGACAACAATCCTCCTACGGATATTCCTGCATTCAATTCAGACGACTTACAGAAAAGCTTTGAAGACGTTCCAATACGATAGAGTTTATAATAATGTTCATACATTATTAGGTTGGAGAATTTAGATTTCTATTCAGGTTAAAGTTAGCATGGTGCAATAACAGCGCAAACATTTTGCTCAATAGAAAATATTGCTCTAATAAAAGGGAAAGTAGTTGAAAGTTAAAAATAAATACAGAAATGTTCACCTGTAAATATTTGGGTTCGTGAATGAATATTTACGAGGAAACAATTGAGGTGTTTAGAGCAGGAATGGTTTATTACATACAATGAGTTAAAAGTGGTGACACACTGGTAAAGTCAAACACCTTATATATTATTGTCATAACAAACGTTACACATATAACAAAAACATTATTACATACAATGGGTTAAAGTGGTGACACACTGATAAATATTCAAACACCTTATATATTATTGTCATAACATGACAAACGTAACACATATAACAAAGGGTTAGCTTCTGTTCATCACAGGTCTCTTGTACGTTGTTGTTTTCAGTTTTCCGCATTTTTTTTTTTTTTTGCAAATAATATATATTTTACACTATTGTGATAAGTGAATTGGTGTCGCATCGCATTGTCAATTGAGTATGAACCCAGTATCTGTAATAACATAGATTTCAGACATGTTTTAACTTCCTAAGGTAAGATATGGTATTTTGAAGCTGTATTTGTATAACTTTATTGTACATACATATAATAAAACACGTGATCGGATGCAGACAAGGGTGTTTTAGCAGTACAAGCGGAATTTATTCAAACCAAGCTTCACCAACGTAAACGTTAATCCTACAGACGTCAATCCCACGCCCATGGAAACGATAAAAATAATAAGATTGTTTACTGTTTATTTGACATTTTTCTAAACCAGACATTTAATTGTCTGGTTTCATTTGTTCGAGTACTTTTAGCTGTTATATTTCGTACCATGATGAAATATGTTTCTATTTTTCTTTTTTTTTAGATAATGTTAAGTTGTCAATGTAAGAACATATCAGTCACGTGAACCCACACGCAATTCTACACTAACACTTCGTGTGTTTCATTACCTTGATGGCGTCCATTTGTCCCGACAGCAGAAATACATGTGTTAAAAGAGACTTTGAGAAAGGTGACTATAAACTGGAACGTTAGGAATCAGTCCTATGTTTGTCATAAATCGTACTTATTGGTGCGAGGTGACATTCATTGTAATTAAATAGAAGCATATGTGGCTTTGTTATGTATATTTAACATTGAAGTGGTGTGCAGTTGGAATTTAATTTTTTTTTTTTTGAACTTAAGGAAAATGCAATACGATAAACGTCTCTGAGAAGAAATGATGTCAAGGGGACCCGAAAACATGTGTAAAAACAAAGAGTAAGTAAATTTCTACATCGAAATTTTTATGTCTAACATAAATAAATTATAGTGAACCTACAATCACCTAAAGGGAACAATGAATTAAGTGATCTAAAATTTGCCTGTTATTGAACAATAAGCTGGTCTGGACTAGAATGAAAGATGATGATTACAGAATAAGTGAAAACTGTTTCGATCAAATGCAAAACCACAAACCATGTCATAGAAGATACATTTGCTCCCTTGAAAACACTCATTCCGTTAAAAACTTTTGCTTTGAAAGGAACAATTTCTCTAATGTGAATCCTTCATCTGATGCGATGAAAACCTTGACAATGTGTGAACCTCTTCCTGAGGGAGATCCTTATTCTGGTAGGAATTCTGACTGTAATGTAGGCATTTACTCTTATTAAAATCCGCCATTTGATGGGAATACTTGAGTTAACCCGACGTTGATGGGTTTCGAGGTTCTGAAGGAGGGCTTAGCTTCATTAGCAACCCAACCGCTATGAAAGAATACCTTGTTATGATCGGGATTTCAACTTCAATGGAAATTTAGGTTCGATTGGCAATCAGTTGATTATAACACACTGTCTCCCGTTGTGGATATGCAGTAAGCAATACTTACAACAAATTGTCAATCGAAGTGTTAAAGTAGTTTTCCTTGTTATTTAAGGTAACATAGAACTCCGTTTTTGGTAATCAAAATTCAGCGTTTTATTCTCTTTAAGTTCACCATGCTAAAGTAATTCTATGATAAGCATGTAGATACAGAGTAAAATACATATATTATTCCACGATTTAAAAAAATATATTGGTATTTCGTATTCCAAATTTGTGTGTATTTCTTCTGACAATATAGCTCTGTCAAAGGTAGATCTCGGAGAATGCACTCTGTGATTTCGCATTTGTTAAAACTGTAGGCTTGAAAACACTCGCAGAAATGGTATTGGCATACATTATTTTAAAGTTAATTACAAAAAAGAGTAAAGCTTGAATGAAAATGCCATTAAGACGCAAAATGTTGTAAAGCATCAAAATGAGATTTATCTTTCCATTGGTGGATTTGAAGAGTCAAAACTTGCAAGTAAATCGTTAAAAATGTTAGAGCAAATATTTCAAAGATGTTTTTCTTTGATAAAAAAAACTGCAATTGAAAACTATTGTAGGATAAAAGTTCATATAACACAACCAATAGAAGATTCTTGTACTTCACATCTATAGTCAAGTACTAAACAATGCGTGGTCGAATCGACTACAGTACAATTTTGTAATCTGCATACCATTCGTCACACATCTGTCGACCTTAGCGTTCATGAGATTACAGTAAAGCCTGAAACGTTGGTCGAGTCCTTACCATCTTATACACTGAGCGCGTCAGTGCTTGTACGCTCCACACTGGTCGTTTGTCTGATGATGGTGACCGAGTTGTCATCGAAACGTCACACTCACATCTACTGGTTGTGACAAACGAGCTTTAATTCTATTGACCTTATCAACCTGAAGAAAAAGGTCAGTTGATAATTGAAAACTGTGCTCGCAACCTTCAAAAACGTCTGTTTGCTTTTTCGCTAATGCTGTAAGTAGCATGAGGAAAGAGGGTGTTCTATCCAGTCTGGTGCCTGTTGGATTGTAAACTAGACAAAGGTCTATAAGAAAGACACACAGAAGCCGCCAACCTAGTAAACTACAGTTTTATATCAAAATCTATTTTTATATGTATGTACTAATTTGTCGCCATTGTCATGGCCATTTTAAAATGTCTTGAGCGTATTGTTCCTTCTTAATTGCTTCAGCGAAAAATGCGTTCAAGTCTGCCATGCTGGGTAGTAATTAGTAGACGGGACGATCAACATTGGTTGTCATTTTGATTGAGTGAAGACACTTGTTTACAAGCAGCGTAATACAGGTAATCGGTAAACAGTCTGGGGGTAATTGGTCAATCTAACAACCTGAAATCCTCCAGTCACGCCATTGTTTGGATTAATATGTCTAGGTCATGAGAAAGCTTTGCAAAATGAATTGACTTTTAAGCTTGTACTTTTTGCCTTGGCGAAGTGCTTGTTTTAAAAAGAACACGAAACATTAACAATGACAGCACTTTTATAATACTATAAAATCGAAAATAAAAAGAACGTGCATTTTCAATTATATATAAATAACTAGATAAAAGAAAATTATGAAGATTTTTTGTTTGTGGTGAAATTAGTTTCCGTCTTTCAGTTGTTTTTACAACCCCATATATACACATGTAATGATTTCATTGTTGGTAACCTTATCCTTATTCTCATTTGCGAACATGATATTATTTACCTAGATTGTCCATATGATGCTTAATCGACCTTGAGTGCGAATCAAGACTATATAGGTACTGTCTTTTATTATATTCAACCCCTTTTCCTAATTTTGTGAGGAAATGTATACCCGGAGAGATGTCTATAGTCTTCATGATATAATGTATGGATTAGCTAAACAAACTAGAAAGTCAGTCTCCAATTTCGATTTCGACTTTAACATTGTCGCACGTTATTGATTAAAAACAATTACCAGTAAAAACATCATTGTCCCGATATCGTTTCTAGGATATCTCATTTTTGCGACTTTTCTGAGTACAGCTATAAAACTGATGATATTGAAATAAACCAGAGGAACCAACAGACGCATTGCTTGATATGCTTTATTGTAGATACTTCATAAACAGTTTGGTGTATGTGGTGTACGTTCTTTGTGTTATGGGAAAAACAAGATTTCGGATTAACACTTTCACGGTAGTTGTCCTAACGGATAGAATTACATTTGGAGTCACGAGGGCTGTCTCCGGTCCAAAGGCGCCTCCGTGCACGAACGATCCCTAATAAGTGTCTTCTGCATATCAAACAGATATGCCCTTTTGTTGGGGAGCTGGTAAAAAGAGGACGATGTTCATGCATAACGGTACGTTCGCGCCTCAATTCAATTTTCCTCCACATTGATTTCCGATGTTTGTGGTTGGCGGTCAACGATTGATGCTTCCCTCTGACTGTTAAAGTCCTTATCGTTCGAAGCCACACATTCTATTCATCTTTTCAACTCTTTTGCGATAATTACAATATCTCTCTATATATACATATACACTTCAAATGCAGAGGACGAAAATTGCATAACTGTATGGTCAAAAACAGTGCTTTATGGTTTCATTAATATTCTCTTTTGACGACGTCTTTGAAATGATTTTATTTGCTAGAGATAGTGATCATTGCCTTCCAGACGCTTTTAAGGCAAAGTTAACGAGCTGCTACTTAAAAAAGCTTATATTTGCCCAGACGAATAACTGAGGATCAAAAGCAATATACACTATATAATTCTTTCTATTACGGAAAGTAGCTGAGGTGGGTAAATTCTGTTGGGGATATGTGCGTGACGATAACCAAACAGACGGCCCAATACGTCTTGGCACGTCTTACTTATTACCAGAAGAATATTGCTACAAGTAGCTGTGTCAATTTCAACATATTTTTGTTCTGTATACAGGATGAAATGCCAATGTACAAATGAAGTCTAACTATTGACCGGAACATGTTGTCAAGCTTAATGGTAACTTGAATATGGACCGTTACATGTTGTGAAACAATATGGTGACTCGATGACAGTTTTTACATGTACTCGCGTTAGGTAAATTTCGAAAATAATTTGTTGAAAGTGTTTGCTATCTATTAAAACTTATAATTTAATGAAATACCGACGTGTTAACAGAACTTCAAACCCGATATGTACCGGAAGAGTAAGCGTCTTCTGCTTCATCGATGATAATGATGATTAATATAGGTATGCCAGTAGTCTGTTGAAAGTTCTTACCATCAAAGTCGATGGAAATGATGTCAATCACAACCTCGACAACTGTAATGCTTCGTCCTCCCTATACATTGCGTTTGTTATGACATACGCTTTAGTATATTTCATAATCATAGTTTTATAACAAAATTCACCTCGGAAAGGAAAGCTCACATAACAAGATAAAGGGTTTTATTTCAGTTTAGAATGGGGTATGGCGGTGAACAGATTGGAAAATTCAAATGTTCTTATAGAAGAAACTTTTTGAAGAAGAGGATGTTGAAGATGGGTCAAACGCTCTTTGGAGTTCTTTTAAATCCACATAATAATAATTCCACTTCTTCACTATTACGATAATACTGTTACGCAGATTTAATACTACTTAGAATTCTAGAAAATAGTTTTGTCATAGGTTTGGTTGAATATCTAGACGAGCCAGCAATGAAACGCTGTTTATCAGTATCTTTGTGAAGTTTAATAATCCAATATAAACGGGGGAGGTCTGTATCCTTATCATATGTAGGTTATTGAGATGATTGTAGTACTGAAGCATGATTAGCCAGTATTTTTCATTTGGAAAGATCGCATAACGTACATATATAGGTGGTGTTTCCTTAGTTATCAAACAAGCCTAGTTCTTTGTGTATGTAGGGAATGTAACCATGTTTGTAGAAAAGTAGCTAATCAAATTAGATTTAAGCGTTTTCCGTTTGGTGAAAGTTTTGACTTAAAAGTGTGAGATACCTATTTCCACAAAAATCAGATGGCTTACGGTAACAAAAGAAGAAATATAAAAACTACAATAGAGTTTTCATAAATGTATATCAAACTGCTTGATCGAGAAGACTAATTTGAGAGAATATTAACATTTTTAAATTTTAAATTTTTAATTCTCATTATTTAAATACGAGGCATTCACATCATTTCGAGTATGACAGGCTTAAGTTGATAACATTGAGACTGTAAATTAAGATTAAAAAAAAAAAAACAAGAAAAATACACAAGCAAATGTCAATTCTAACAGACAAATCAATTTGATCAAATTACAGGCGTTAATCGCTTGATATTTATGTTTTGAGAAACAGAAGAGTTTCCATCAGGGTTAAATGAAGAGGCTGATTTTACAAGCGATGCCACAAAAGAATTGCATTCGACCTCACGAAATCTGTAATCAAAAGTCACACCATTTTACCGGTTATATTTCTAAAGGTTAAACGATCTTAAGAGAACAGTTAAACTATTTTACAATGGCACTCACTTTTACAACGGAATCATTATCAATCCCATGAAAATAAAAAAAGTTCCCTCAGAGGCCATAAAAATAAAAATCAATGACTCCTGTTTGAGAATAATCCACATGATCTGGGTTAGGATACCGACCGAAAATTAGACATAAAAAGTGAATCCATCCATGGATTACGAATAACATAGTTTTAAAATATCAAACTTACACGATGCTTTAAGCATTGATGACCCAAGCATGAAGCAATGGCAAAGAAACTTGACATTCAGCTTTCTATTTCCTTGCATGGTTAGAAAACAAAATGATGTTTAGTGTATATCAATGCACAAGAGCTGTTAGAGAATATATTTGATCGCCTGTTATATTGCAAGGTATTACAGAGTTAAATTATGCAAAACATTTCTTTTGATAAAATTCTTTGAACTTTTATTCAATTTAAGTTAACCTGCGTTAAACATATATGGAACAAATAATAACAAGCGTGTTGTTTCCATATAAAAACTTATTCCTGACATCATCTCCGTGATAGGCCTTTTTGGTCGACTTCGACATTGTCCAGTTTACTCTTTACAGCACGATGACTTTTTAATTGTATGCTTCAGAATGTAACCATTACTTAAAATAAGTGAATTTTAATAGTTTCAAGCAAACTTTTTAAAATCGACTTTTATTAAAATTTCGACATCATAGGCGGGAAACTAGACAAAAATATCTGTATCCTAGGTGAAAATAGCATGGACTAGGGCACCTGAATATTTCCGGAAAAACTATAAATGAGGAAAAGGCGAAGCCGAAAACATGTTAAAACTTCTATTTATATAAAAGAGTAATAATAAATACAATAAGAAAAATATACCATGAAAACATTATTATAAATAAGATAATAATAAAAAATAAATAAATAATATATATATATATAAAATAATATATAATATCGTCCTCTGCTGAATGAATCATATACAAGGGCATTTATATATGTGTCAAGATGTCGATCTTTGACAAATAAACTGGTAACACAAAGGTTGTTTAGTGATTATCATGTGGAACTTTTGATGTTTACTCATTGGCAAGTGATTTATGTTCTTATGCGATATGTCTTTGAAGCTCATCAGTTTGCCTGGTGGTTCTATTGTAGTATATTTTGTTCTCATTTGAGAACGTCACATTACATACTTTTGGTTGACCAAAATTTACATGGCAGGTGTCGGCGATGAAACAGAAGACGCTTCCAATTCCAGAACACTTGGTCGTATTAACCTGTACTTTTCTTTAGATGCTACCATGTAAATCGTTTAAATTTCGATAATATTCGAACGAATTTGAACTTGAATTAAGATTCCGTTGACATGTCGAGCGATAAAAACGGAAAAAAACTAGAATGTCTAACGAGAATGTGGAAAAAGAGGAAAAATAGCAGATTTGGATGATAAACAAATGAAAAAGAAAATTAGTCTCCCACAACAGTGGTTATTATCGAAATATGCTAATTATCTGTAATCTTAAGGAGAAGTATCCATAATATTATCTAACATTCTCTACCGCACTGTCTACTTGACAATATAAATCGAACAGGGTTCATTAGTATTTCCGGAAATGACAGGAAAAGCGAAAAAAGTTCAATATAGGAATGACCTTGGGCTTTTAGTCCATATCAGATCGAGGTATCGGACATTGCCCTGACACGTCTGTAAAGTGTCGGTTCGTCTGCAGTAGCAACAAATGTGCCTCTCCAATATCGACATGGATTGTCGAAGATTTGATGTCCTCCTGGGACATCTCCAATGTGCTTGTGTCAGGTACCGTGATTTATGGCAGTTCAATTGACGACAACAACCAAGTGTGCCCACAATGCCAATGTATGGTAAGGACCTTACGGCACTCGAGATCGATTTCCAATTATAAGAGGTCCGTATGTGGACCTACATCTACCATAGTCGTGTTTTACATGTGTACCTAAATGTAAAACAAGAACAATTTGCACTACCATTAACTACGATGCTTCTCTTCCTCAGTGACTTGAAAAAGCATCAAATTAGTAAAGCTGGTACAAACTTAAGAACATACTCTAACTCTACTCTCTGTTTTCTTTTGGTCTACAAAAATCAATCTGTGTTGCCCTCTGTTTTGATTACATGTTTGTTGTTTATATCGTCAATATTTACACATTCATACATCATGTCCGGATAATCATACTGTATCAGAAGATCGTACTGTAATGCCTTGTTTAATCGGTTTATTGATGCCCCCATTATAGCTAGATAAAGTAGGACGTTTGTAACGGAGTTTCTACACAAATACACAACTAATATCAATGCCAGCTATCAATAACGTATGAGATGGCCACTCTTTAATCAAGACCCTGTTCTTCATGACATATTGTGATAATAGTAACAGGAGACATCTAAGATATGTTATGTTGTCTATTTTTGATAAGACTAAAGATTTCATAACAAACGGTGTCCCTCTCTTGACTGACTTAGTTAGTATGTTCCTTGTACTTTTTCAGGAGTCTTGTAAAAGAAAGATTTCTTTTCATCATATTTTCCCCTCGTTTCATCGAATTTATGTTTAAATTATGATTTCGTTAACATATCAGTATATTTGTTCTTGATTTTAAACGACATTTGGTGCATCTTATATAATCTAAATATATTTATGTATTTACTTATTTCACGTAGCATAAGAAACTTGTTATATCCCTCATAATTTTTCAAAACTAACTTGGAACAATCTGTAATGACTGATTGAAATATATTTTGTGAAAGATTTTTACGTTGAGCTGTTTTTAAATGTGATTGCCTGTCAACATGAACACGATGGTTGAAAAACCAGAGTAAAGAGCGCTGATATAGTTTCTAGTCCTGAAGGCTCAATCTACCAAGGCTGAAGAGAGAGTGACTGTCTTTTATTTGTGTCTTTCCCGTCTTCTCCTAGCATATGCTGTGTGAAGGAGCGACATTGTGGCAGAGAGAAAATTTAAAAGATGGCACTCAGTCGTGACGATCACCAAACAGTTACCAAACCAGAAAAGAATAGCACTGCACAAACTAGTGATGGGAAATTGTTGTATTACTTTTCATGGGTTAGTAGAGGAAAACGACTTTCAATATGGATCCATACATGGCATCTTAATGACAATCTACAAAATGTCCACGGTATGTACATGATGGGTCCTTGTGAATGTTTTTGAATGACAAGAAGAAATCGAAGGTCTCCATCAGTGGAACATTTGTTTTTGTTATTTTCGTTGGCTTTGTCGTTGTGATCTGAAGAGTAAGAGGAATTGATTACATGGAAACGAACCCAATTTCCAAAGGCAGAGACGTTCAAAGCCACCAGGTCCAAAATAGTGCAGTGGTAACCATTTTTTGACAGTAAAGGATTGATGCACATCGACTACCTGTTCGTCGTAACTAGAATTCCTAAGAAATATTCTTCTTTTTCAACGTTGACATTACTGTACATCCCCAGTCTGTGCAAAACATGATCAGATTCGTAGTAAAAAAGATAAGAAAGAAAACTAAACAAAATAACGACAGATTGGAGAATACATTTGACAAATTTTATTAACATTATAAGTTTTCCAAATATATAGATATGTTGAATTAAAATGATAAATAAATTAACATGATAGTAGACACCTTTACATATATATATAAATATTTTAGAGGCAACTACATCGAGATCAGATACATTCAAGTGATTTAAGCATGCCTATCCTTATAAGGAACTCATTCTATTAACTAATATAATGTATAAAAATGATACCTAAAACAATCGGAATTATTAACATGGTATTGATACGTTTTCGATGTTTTCTTGCTCTGGGTTTCTTTATAATGTCTCTTTCACAGTATGTTCAAACAAAATTCAACCTCATAAGCCTGTATGAACCACGTGAAAACGCTAATTGTGGACCCTCTTACATTTGTTCCAATGAGTATATATTCTATTTAGGTATATCACAGTTAAGCACTAAACTTGCACGTAATATAATAACAATTTAATTCGTCATGACAACACTGAACCTAGTTTCCAAACCAGGAAGTTTAAAGTCTTGTTTGTTTCGCTATGTATTACAGTTAGGTATATCACAGTTAAATATGAATTCTTTGACATACAGTCATTTCTGTCCTTATAGTGTCACTGTTTTAGTTTATCCATTTTGTTTATTTTGCTGTTTAAAAGGTGTTAGACACTTAACATTTTATCGAAGTTGTCTGAAAGTGGGAAGACCTTAGGACGACCTGGTTTGATATTAGGCAGTTTTCAACATCAATACAGAAGACTGTGAAACTACTCACAAAACCGTATAACATCACATATACATTTATAATACTTACAAGTACAAACCATACAAATCTTTGTAACAAAACGTCAAGTAACAGTGCGCTCAAAATGTATACATTGAAACTTTAAATGACAATGTTTCCATTTTAAGTTATGTGTGAAAGAGTGAAAGACTACTAATGATCTACATACACAGCGACTTGTTGTATCCGTGATGTTAGCATCGTCATTGAAAGAGTCCATTACTTTTGCTAATGGGGCGAATATACTTTTTCTGTATTATATTTGTCTTCATCGTTTATCAATAAGCCGATAATGGCATCAAAATCGTTTATATGAATGATACAGCACCTAAAATGGCCATTTGATATTGGTTGAGAGCTACAAACACTAGGTCATGAACTATATATTAACACGTTATTGAGAAAATTTCCGGTGCCAGATTCTATCTCGATTGAATCTCCTCCTATAACGAGTGATGTAATATCTGCTTTTCAATATTGGAATAAAGGAAACAAAACAACAGGAAACGATAAAGTTTAATAATTTATCAAAGCTAACACTACCCAAACAGCTAGAAATGAAATAAAAATCCTCTTAACATGAAATATGACTCTACTTCGTCTGTAATCAGAGGGCAGGTGTTTAAACATGTGTGTAATACGAGAGGAGAAAAGCAATATATTCATTTCCCCTTTAGTACACAGAAATGTATCCCCTAGGTATAATTAATTTGATTACCATAACAACTATATCATAACAGGAAGTGACCAAGGGAGCACGTGATATGACACAAAACACTTCTAAGACCACACTCCTATTGATGGTATATCAATCACAATTTTTCTTTTTACCAACAAAATGATTGAAATGGATGACAAAATCATTTCATCATGTCTGTTTTCTTGACAGGAAATAGGTTTTCATGGGTGTTGGCTTTCCCTTCATTTTCGTCTCCCCTTTGTAAGTTAGCTCGATACTAGGATCAAAACAATCCTTATCTTCTGTTAAGTATCTGGAAATCGAAAGTATAAAATACATTTAATACATGCACTATTTTTAGTATAAATTCTAGTTTACATCTACTATTCTTTTTGAGTTTTATTTCGTTTTGCTCATTAACAAATCTGGTCGAAAGTGTTCACTTCGAGTTTCGAAATTCTAAGCATTTCATATGGATTGTTTTACCTCTGTATATCAAACACCTGCTTTTAACGACCTTGTCTCTCTGTAACGTTACTCTGTTACTGAGTAGTCACGCATTATTGGGGTCAATACTACTTACTTATGAGCATACTCTGACACATTGATTCGCCCCTTTTCTCCGGTTGTTTCCGTCCTACTCGTCAGGTTGACGGTGTTTCCGAACAGACAATATCTGGGCATGCGCTTCCCGATAACCCCAGTCACCACTTCACCGGAATGGATACCAATAGTTGTCTAAAAAGGACAAACGACGTGCGTTGTAAAGACAAACTCAAGTTGTGAGCTACAGTTTACAGTGCGGGAATGTGTGTGTGTGTGTTTTTTTTTTTCTTTTCTTTTCTTTACATACTATACTCTGATATTTTGTTAAGTTGCCTTATTTAGATTTAATACTGCATAATTTGCAATGATTCACCATGTGTGCCATAACATTGTTGATTACCCGACCTTACATCGATTCATCATCCGATCGAGCTTAAAAAATATAAAGCTCAACTTTTTGTCACGTATGACAATACCAGAATTGGATTCCTTAAAAAATAGGCAATTTTCTCACGATTCAATATCAAATGGGATTTGAGGATGAAATTGATCGTTTGCTCTGATTTCAATTTGATTCACAAAGAAAAAGAAAAAAAGCAGATAAAATGAGTCAGAGTCTTGGAATTTCAACTTACAACAATCTTGTTTCCATCCGGGTCAATTAGATCCTTCGATATATCCATCATATCCAGAGCCAGGCGCGCTATGCACAGGGTATGCTCATTGCACGGTACAGGAAGCCCGCTTACTGCCATGTACTTGTCTCCTACAGTTTCCACCTAGTCAATAAATATTGTGTCCTGTATATTATGTACAGTTAATGTAAATATGTTCTAAGCTTCATTTAAATATCTATGAATACCAATAGGAAATTCGTGTAATTAAACTTCAATAATCAAAATCATTTACATAAACCGGAAATAGATGGAAACTGTTAAGAACGGCACAGTTTGAAGCCATTTTCAGGTTTGGACGCATAATGATTTCCACTTGATCTTCTTGGTCAAACGTCTGAAACCTTAGCAACCACGTATATTAAGTGGGTCATCAACGAATGCGTCTATGAATACATTCCTGATGCCTCTATATGCCATATCGACACATTATATACATAGTTATAGATATGAAAGACAGTTTATTGTAATATTGCCAACCAATCAAGTTGGTTATAATTACCTTATAAACATCCGGGTTATTTCCAAGCAAATCGTCAAATTTCGTATAGACAATATTCAAAAGTTTAACTATCAGTTCGGCTCCTTTGGCGTCAGAGTGCCTAGCACAAAACTCGTTGAAGTCTTTGATACCGCTGAACAAGATGGTGACCTTCTCAAACTTTTTAGCAGGAACTGGACGTTGATGACGGAGCTCGTGAGCTACTGACTCCGGAAGTATCGAGTACATCAACCTAAGGAATAACAATACAATTTACAATTAAAATGGACTTGTTAGGACTAATTAAGTTTGACAATGTCCAACATAATCAAATACCAATAAACAATTCTGAACTTTGGATTTCGAGAATTTAAACTATCTTCAAGACATATGACTATATCATACACTACTGAAGGCTTATCAAAGAAATACAATGGAGATTTTGGCAACGATGTTGATTAAACCAACAGGTCCATATCTCTTCCCTGTTAATTGCCGGAATTTTACTGATTAGGCAAGACTGAGGCATGGTCGTCTAAGCTCCACGGCAACACGACATAGAGTACATGTAGTAGCGAGTGATCCCATTCAAATGTGGTTTGGGAATCGCGAAAAGCGTTTGGGAGTCAATGTATCATTAGCCGAACATCAACAGGAAAGTCTAATTAGGTGCTGCGAGCATCAGCTTGCTATTAGGGTAAACCTATTCACCAATTTAGATATGTCGATATTCGATAGTCTGAAAATCAATTTGTCGTAACTGGAGTTAAATTAGTAAGTGTGACCACGGAAACATAAAGTGCATCACGGTAGTTATATGTTCCACCGAAATATTCATTTCCCAAAACGAAAGTACATGTATGTATATTATTTGTCAAGGTGCGAAGTAAAGCTTTTTATTTTTGTCATGGCAGTAGTACATCTTTAACGAGACTTAGATAATCCTCAATGAAAGTATAAGAACCAGCACGACACGGAAAACTGCTACGGAAAACGACAAAAAATGAATTTCAAAGACGCGGAAGTATGAAAAGGAGCAATCATGACATGGAAAATGAGAATAGGGTTCATGTGCACCTACAAATTGCATTGCGTAATACGTAATTGATTCGTTCATTGTAGTAATTCCAAAAACAAAAAAAAACAAAAAAGAATCAAAATTGACGTATAGCATATTTTGCATTTTAAATAAATTTGTTTTTTATGATTTAACAGTTGGGGTAGAAACAATTATTTGCTGGATTGGTTTGAAGCGGTATATATTATATAGCAGCTTGTACATAAGCCAATAAAACAGCTTGAAACCCGTCGGTAAAGACAAGGAGCACCAATTCAATTCGATTAACGAATGGAAATAAGATTAAAATCGATAGATCATTTATCATATAGAACAATTACATCTAATATGAGTTTGCATTAAAGATTGTTAAGAGCTTTGACATTCCAGAATGTTGATGAATTATCTGTTTCCTCAATCCATGGCATGAATAGATCCACTGTGGACTGAATCAGATTGATGGAAAGATATCGACAAAATATTGTCTAGCAAATATTAACAGTAACAATATGGGTCAAGTTTGATTTATTTATTGATAAATAGTATCAAAGGTTATACAGGTCAAGGTTACATCTAAAATAACATCATAGCTCAGTTTTCAATTAATATGTATGATAATTGGATTGATCTTAATCAGTTTACAGAAAAAATATTATTGAACTATTCCTGATATCTATGTTAGGTCTAGTATATATAAATATTGACAGTAACGATTAAGCCTCCGAAGAGTTAATGCCAGGGTACACATCTGCCAATACTATCAAGGATAAAATTATTGCAGTGGTGATGCTTGGAATATGTTCTTTTCTTCAGCGACGAAATATTGTCATTTATAAAACGACGAACACTTGTTTTTCAGACCATCAAATACATGATTAAAATCTCGGAGCGCAAGCAACACAAATGTCAAATGTTCGTGTTATTTCAACATTTGAAAGACAAAATACAAGAAACTACACTTTTAAAGTGATTAATTCTTATCCGAACTACGTCAACCAGTTATACGTGCAAGTTAAAAAACTTGATTGATGTGGTATATAGTGGTATCATTTGTTTTGTTTTTTATTTACAAATAAACATAAACATGCTGGTGAAAACTCCTCTAAACTCAGCCCACGAAATGCTTCCTCTGACTTTCTACAATACATTTATTTTTTTAGGTATGAGGACAGGCAGGTATCTAAGTTTGGTTTTTCAGTATATCTTGAACTCAGTAAGATCAAATATGATACTGTGTTTTCTATCAAATTTTAGTATAGACTCGTTTATCTGATAAATAGTCATACATACTGAACATTTATCAAGTTTATCTATATTCTATAGTCATATGAAAGCTTCGTTAATTTCCGTTTTTAACAGAAACAAATTTGAAAGCAGAATTGCAAAAAACAATAAGTATGTTCTATAGTTTAATTGTGATCGTCAACAAATACATCCAGTGATTGCATTATCATCCTTAGGATAAGAAAACATTCTGTACCACGACGTTCGCTGAATGCATGGCCATGTCACTGTGGAAACATTTCGTTTTTCCAACTCTGGCTCATATCTTTAGCAGTCTAAGACTGTGTTGATATAAGTCTTCTCTGTGTGTCTAAAATTCTTCCTCGACTTAAAAGACATGTACAAATGATTTACGAAATGTGTCATTAAAGTGCAAATGTGATTACAGGCTTCCATTTTTGCTTAACATTATTTCGGCCATCGAAAGATACCTTATGCAGAACTCTTGACATGCCTGTATATTTTTTTTTCTAATATTCAGTTTTTATAACACAGTACAAGGTTAAGATGTGAAAATATGTATACAGTTGTCTCGGCGAACTAAAGCGCTGTAGGCATCAGTCTGCCAAGACGCCAATACAGTTCACTAAAGCCAATCTTATCGAAGATGATGGTTCAACCCTTGTCTGATTCTCGGATCTGCAAAAATCGCATGAACGACGAGAATGATATACGATGAACCCTTACAACAACACTCCGTGACTCCTCGGAATTTTTATACAATTATATCGTGGATGTTTTGTTGATGAACGTATTATTTACGTGGTTGAAAAGACGCATGCGGGTATGCAAAATCAAACTTTTCTCAAAATATCATTACAGGAAGACGAATGTCACGAAATCATTTTCTGATTGAATTAAGACTTATATATTTCAAAGCTAAATGGGTGAAAAAAACGAACAAGAAAATTTGTTGCGGTCATAACGTTATGAAACAACAAAATAAAACCATTACAGTGATGACTTATCACTGGTATACAAAAGACCACAGGTAACGTAAACATCACACTCTCAGCATGGAATACTCATAGCAACACGCATCAACACCGGTCACTTTTCGTGACAAGACCACGGTTTAATTATAGCGGAATAACAAATAGAGACGTAATGAAATTGTTGTGTTCTTTGTTCCATCGCACACATGGGACACTCGGGCATGTTTGTGACGTGTAGGGCACTCGCTGTCTGGGTCACGCAGAAAAACATTCTCGTACTTATTGGAATTACACGTGTTGTGCATGAGAACATCATTACTACCGAGTAGTAAATCTTGGTGCATAAGATTTGAAGAATTCAATAGTTATATGTTGAAGATGAGTATATAAAACAACAATGTTATACCAACATGTCAACATAAGCACAATTCAAACTCAAGTTCAACAACAGTAGAGGAAATTATGAACGAAAGAAAGATTTACATGGAGACTCCTAAAACAGTAAAATGAGAATGATACCAGGTGTTCCGGGAGAGAAAGCGTATTTTGGTGCTTCATCTACAACACCCGCCATGTAAACCTAAGTGAATCCATGTCAGTAATGTTACGTTTTAAAAAAAGACTAGGTATTTAACAACGGAACCAACAGGCAACCTAACGAGCATCAAACACGACCAGCTTCATATCGCACAAAGAAATAGAACATTTCTCAAGGAGATCACTATGACGACCGTAAAATTTCAACGTAATTTTAGTCAACCTTTATCTTTACTTCAAATCGAAATAACTTCTGAGTTAGCATTTTTACGATTGTGCCCTATTTCGTTTCACGAATGTACAGTAAGATAACGGAAGACAAATGAGATTTTAGGGAATCCTGTCTTAACATTAACACTTTAAACAGAATGCACATGTCTTTTCCTGAAGAGTACAAATCCAATGAGGAGTCAAGCAGACCATTAGTTGAAGTCTACCCTGTAGTCGTGTGTCTAGCCGGGCCTTAACTTGGAAGTCTACTCTCTCATTATGTGAGACGGATGTATGCTTATCAATAATCATTGACACATATTTAAGGAAATATACAACATGCCAGTGATTTCTTATTCATATCAAGAAATCGAAAATAAAATTGATTGCACGTTTCTGTAGTGGCGGCGTGATGACTAGATGTGAAGTTAAAGCGTTATAACTCGTTTCGACATTGGCAACAATAACCTTGCCTTTGATATAATGATTTAGAAGCAGAGAGGGAGAGAGAGTTCGAAACGTAAATATATCACTAGGTGGTGACAGCAAACACAACAAGCACCGAGACAGTATTATTGACTAGAAATTTATGTTACAATATAATTTTGCTAAAATCGTTAATATTTATAAAGCTAATCAAGTATTAAGGGCATTCGAAGTTTGAAATAATATATGACACCTAATATCCTTCTTGGAGACATCAGCAGATGAAAGCTTACTTGATTGTTTTTTTATATTTCATCGATTGCACACAATGCTTCCATGAACATACAGTTCTCCCACAGTCGTGCTTAATCCCAACATAAAACATTGTCACAAGCCATGAATATTTATCAACAGTACCTTTCTTTCCTCCGAGTACTTGACAAAACATCAGGTAAATGTATCATAACATCAATGTTTAACATTGAAAGAACATCAGTTACCGTAGTGGAATATGTGTAAAATTTATTGTACAAATCTACTTATGAGAGAGGATTTTTTAATGTTTTCATACCTGTCAGTTTCCTTCTTTTCATGCTCAAGTTCTCTATGAGTCTGCTGCAACTGGTCGTTGAGAATCTCCAGTTTCTGAGTGAGTTTGTACCCTGCGGCAAACTGCTCTGATAGCAATACCAGATCCCTCGTAGCATCATGAAGAGGTATATCACTAATATATAGTCCTCTTCTTCCCAGATCGTCTAGATTAGCAACGCTAGGTGAACACATGAACAACAGACAGTCTGATTCTGGCACGTAGATCATTTGTCCCTTCAGACGCATGCGTGAGTTTTCATCTTTGTCCACAAAGAGTCCTCCAACTCCGATTTGCTTTACCCTTAGCACAAACACGGTGTTGATGTGAGACAAAATGTGATCAAATTCAAAATTCATATGTGGCCGGACCATGTCAAAGAGGTCGTCAATTTTTGCACCTTTCTTGGTTGTGTTGGGAATCACTCTAAGCAGAGAACTTCCAACTTGCTGGATTTCCATCTTTCGATCAAACAGGATATGAAAGGGGAACGCCCGACTAAATGTAGCGGGACTAATCTTTTTCTCATGGGAAAGATTATGTTCGAATTCGTTCAATTCGGCCTTGGTGGCCATGTCCTTTGAGGCATCGTCAACAATAACGAATTGCACATGATCACAGTCCTCGCCTTTTTCTCTGAGAATCTCTACCTGCACTTCTGCCTGATGTAGCTGCTTGGCAACTGTTTTCACTATACCTTTGACGATATGTTCTAAACCTGGTCTATCAGAATAGTAGTGTAGAACGGTTGCACCGTCACTTTCCCGCTCTGTGCACCGGAAGGACGGAGCGCGCATGCCTGGATAAATCGTAGCGAGATGGTCGTGAAGGGCGTCGAGGTTTTGAAGGAAGTCTTTTGTAGTACCGCCTAAGACTTGCAAAATTTTGTCATACCCTGATTCTTGACAGAATTCGAAGAACATCTTGCCGAACATTTCCAAAATGGTATTAGCGGGTGTGTCTGAAACCAGTTGAAACGTTGAAACGTTACATTTCAAATAGTTCAATGTCATACATGAAATAGATATAACCACAATCACAACGAAAAAAAAAAGTATTCATAGTCCACATTTCTAACGATGCCAGAAGCTTACCAATATCACATTCATATCACTGGGATTTCGTTCTCGGACGTGTTGTATGGAGATGATCCATGTTTTGGGCAAAATAAAAGTTACCTAAAACTAATGTTATTTCTCCTCAGTGATTATCAAACAAGTTATATCTTGATGTTGACACTAATTAATCTTGATAACAACCGTGACAATCTCTCATAACTGTTCAGATCGGGGAACGATTTATTCATCTTGGATATTACTCTTAAAATCGTCAGTTGCCAAAATAGGTTTAAAAACGTTGCTTTAAAAATCTACTACTCCCACTAATATGACGGGCTCCGAGAGAGATTTTCGTAATGGTGCGTCATTTATATTCTTTGAAATCCAACCGTGTGTTAAGCATGCGAACTGCATTTGGAACGTCTTTTTTAGTAGCGTGGATGAGATCATTAACCCACAATAACGGATCAGAGAAGTTAATCTAATGACTGAAACGGTTCCTGGTAATATTTTCAGTGCCTTTTCGTAAGCTTTACGGCTTCTATAAAAAAAACATCTTGTCATTGATAGATTGATTTACAAAGTAGGTTGAAAGACAAGAAAATCTTAAGGGCTTGACTGATCTGGTTTGCTGACCTTGACATTGTTTACCAAAACAGTAATGGTAGATAACATAAAATGACAAGATGGCCAAGCTTCTTCAATTTCTCATTACACATAAGTACGACCATCCGCCGACGTTAAGGAGACAGTATTTTTTACCGGAACTGCTATAATTTGCGCTCGGTAACAAAATTTCTTAAGAAGAATTTACGACAAATTAAATAAACTCAATCTCAGGCACAGATAGAAAAACGGGTGGTATTTAATGAGTAAATGGACAGTGATAAAATTTCTAATACGTTAAAATCCTGCGGTCGATTCGTGGGAGTTTCATTGCATTGGAATTTGGTTCCTTTCACACTGAGTGTTAGTATTACATGATCGAAGTCGTTTTGAACTTCCGGTACGATAAAACCGTCCACAAATGAAATTACCGCCACGCTCGAATCGCCCGTGTTAGGAAAGAAGAGATCGGGCAATATTAACCCGAGCAGTATGGTTTGTTTATCATTCCATGCAAATGGGGTCAATGTTTTAGTCTGAGACCAGGCATAGAATAGGACTGATATTGTGTTGGGTCAGCCACCATGAGATAAGGTCAATGGACCACGATTGTTATATTTGTCGCACAAATATGACTATTGACTGCTAAGACCATTGTTATCTATTCAGGAACTGTCATAGTTTACAATCTGTTTTCGTCGATTATCTCACTTAGAACTTGATTGTGACGTCATGACATGGACAATGGCTTTACATCATCACCTCCAAAATGCTGAAAATGTTCAATATCTTTAAACTTATGTCATAAACGGTATCTTCAATTTGTTTTTATTTGTCTTGATTTTTTGTCTATTTTTTGCTCTCGTTACCTTCTAAGATTCATTATCTCTTATGAAATGAAAACCTTGAACATTTTGTGTATATGTTTAATTACGACAAGACAATAAACTTTGCACACATATATATTGTTATAATTGAATTTCGCATCAAATACACGTATATGCATTTGAAATGTATACCCTGACATGAAAATCACGCGTAAACCTATTACTTAGTAGTGATGGCGTCAAAATATCGATGAGTGTTGTTCTTTCAACCATTTTTGTGTATGCTTTGCTCTATACTGTTTGTCGTCCTATCAACTACGTCATTTAAGGACGGAATAATAGTTTGTCATGGTGCTTAATTGTTAATGTTTGAATGACAATTAATTCAAAACTGAATGATTGACGATTATTGCAACTTATTGAATCATTGCTGAACTATTAAAATGAACGCAGTGCTACCGTTTTCGCGTTTGATCTTTTCACCCTGGCGACAGACTCCAAAATGATGTGACGTTATGACACTACTTTACAATTATTGCATCAAACACTGTCATTACTGAAGTGTTGTTCCGTCAATATAATTTCAATAAAACTCAAAATAAAGTCACTTTCACAGGCAACATTTAATTCAATGACTAATGGTGTTGTCTAACGCATGCCTTCCGAAGCAACCATCCTCCCTTAATATGATGGACGATTTCAATGTGCTCAAAGTAAAATAGCACGGTCAAAAAAGCATTTATTAGTTTTAAAAATTACTGAGATTCACGACCCATTAAATCATCAATATTTTATGAAGGTTAAGTGAATATAATTTTTTATGATATTTAAAGGACTTTCTGCATGGTGGCACAAAACTGTTATGTCGTTAAGTCAGATAAATTAAAGTAAACGAATATTAATTGCGTAGAGGTAGTGTCTTGATTTTGATAAATGGTTTAGCTTAATGAAAGTCACTTTACAGATATGCATTAACAGTATTGGTAAGTCTTCAATGTCAGTTTTGTTCAATTAATATGCATTGGTATTCAAACTATTCTACAATTGCGATAGTTCCGGCATTTGGTAATATTGAATTTTTTTTATATGCCATGTAAAGAACATATATTACATAATAACTGGCCATCTAATGGTTTCACTTTTTATTTCTTTCTTTCCAGTCTTTATTGAAAACAAAAATTGTCAATGAGTAAATTATTTAAAATACTATTTATGTGAAAGACACTGTAGTCCTTGTCTTTCAAGACAAGGGGTTTTTTTTTGTAAAGGTTATGATATTTCTGTCTTCTTTAGTTGAAGATTCGCTACCTGTGTCCTTCATCGAGGATGTGATGATGCTGTTTTTAATTTGTTTAAATCGGTTGTATGTCTGTCATTGCGAGTAGATGTTTAGGTTTGCTTATTCCGTCCTTTGTATATTGACATTAGACATATTTTTTGATCATGTGTTGACATTTCAAACTTTTACTCGTGTTTGTTACTTTTCTTATCAGTTTCAGTTAAAACTATTTCTGACACTGACACATCGAAAGAAGGAGAAATCAGTGACCTTCCTTGTTGAAACTATTACAGTTTCCATTACAATACACATATTTAGCATCTGTTAGGTCTTTTCTCAATGTTTCAATATTTTGTTGACTAGATATAGCGATGTACATACTTCAACAATTTACAAAGTTAGAGATGGTAAGATATATATGTCATCGTGCGTGACTTGACTCACTTAAAATGCTATACATCTGGAGGTGACACAATCTAAGTGTATCATTTATCACGTAAATTCGATGTACTGGTACGCGGGATTTACACATTCGTGACACTGGTGGCCTACATTTCTGGTTTTATTTATCAGATAACAATCTGACTGATTTCTACCATGAATCAGAAAGGCTCTACATTAGTGTATTGGAGTTACAAAAGCTCTCTAGCACTCTCTGGTAATTTGGCTCCGTAAAATCTTATATCGGTCCATTGATTGTCATGTCTACACAGGCCTGGGAAAACATTTGTCTAACAATACAGAAAATTATGGGCACTGATTGATATATACAACTTCTGCACTTCGATCCTGGATTTTGCTTTGATATCTAAAGGCAGCACGGCACACATGTCAATCAAACGCCAAAAAAAAGTATATAGACTTGGGACCTGCGTCTATATAACATGTCTAACTGAAAAAGTACTTACGGGATTATGCATCTTGAATATTAAAAGACAAGTACGTGTCTTAACGCAGCATTATCATGTAATAAGACATCTATCTTATCAGCTTTTATCAGATAATCAGTTTGCGTATTTGTCACTGGGTCGTTTGTCATTGGCTGTTCCAGTCAGAAATCGATTGTGATGTCATAGTTTAGACAATGACGTTACGTCATTAATTGAAACTGGCGCAGCAAAATGGTTGTCATCGTTTGATTTGGTTTTTCACACTTTTTCCGTAAAAAAATATTAAATTCATATTTGATATTTTTAAAGTGCATGCATAGTCTCGCTAAATTGAAAAAATATAAGACTCGTTTCATAACATATCATATGAATTGGAAACTCACTTACGATCCTAAATGAACTTTTCTCTATGAGAACTTTTCTGTAAGATATTGCGGATGTACTTTACACTGTCACTATTATGTCTTGTCACCTACCAAATGCCAAAGAAGGAAATATTGACCGTCTAAGTTTAGCGTCTTACAAAACATCACCAGACCATTGCAAGTGTCAAGAGCGAGGACGTGTCTTCTTAGCGTATACTGTGTAAATTCATCCGTAGATCATGTTAGGTTTATTGCACTAGACAACCTTGTAAATCATTATCGTACATTTACCCCAGTAACACCTGAAACGATATCTATAAATTCTTATTTTGAGAAGTTTTGATTAACCGTGTTATCATACGACCAAGTCTCTAACTGTATATCTTGTGCACATAATCTTTTGGGGGAGAGATCGGATGTGGTGAATTGACAGGAAAACAAATTATGTGGTGTTATATGGGAAATTAGTCTATCACAAGGAGTGATAGATCACATATTGCATAATAAAACGGATATTTATTATTTATACTTCTGTTATATACAATGAATTTAACATCACGTGTTACAGACAGCGGTAATGATATACCACAGTCTGTCACGAGATGCTGCAGTACATTGCAAGTGTGATGACTGTAGCATTATACATTATCACGGAATATCCCATAAAAAGTTCATATATATTGTAAACGTACCGAGAACCTTGACAGCTGCGCCGACGAGATCATAAGTGGCGCCATCATCGTACACCATCCGGACGAGAAAATGTCCGTCCATTTCCAAACCAGCTTCCTGTCTGTGGAGAAAAAGCCAAATTAGAAACAAAACTTAAATCCCAAATGTCATTTAATTATTGCACGTGTATCGTGTTATTATCTATTTGTTTTCTTGTCATTTGCAACTTGTGAAATACAGCAATAGTGTTAATATTGTAAGCAAGCAGCTAACGCTTTAGCTAGTTCAAGTGTAATTGCTTTAGAATCTCTTCCGAACTACGGACATGAGCAAGTCTATAGTAATGCTGAGTAATGAATCTTTATTACAGGTTTCCGGTACTCTACATCACCGCTTACAAATGAGAAAACACAGTCTAATGTTCACGATTGGTTCGTTTCTATAACACAATTGTAAACTCATTATCAAGATATATGCTTTAACTGCCGCCTCTGTAGCCTAGCTGTAATTTGTCAGTTATTTCCAGACCCAATAGACCATAAACTAAACACAGTAATGTAACAATTTTTCTTCTTTGGCATCAACAGAACATTCATTTCACAAAAGCATTTATTAAGGATATCCGGATGCCTTTTTGCCTTTTCATTAAAGTGTCCAAGCGCTGTTGTTTATCTCTCAGCCTGAGCTGCTAAAATTACACCAGAACAGCCTGTGTTAGAATTCTCGCCACCGTCATGTAGGCGTATATCAGCAACACCTCCTTAAAACCTAATCAACACTTCCTATATCATCACACGTGCAGCACGTGATCGCAGATCTCCCTTCTCTAAATGTTACTCTTTGAGTCATAGATAATAAACTTGAGACAAATACATGTACCTGAACAACATTTTGCAATATTATCGACATTCGATACTCATACATACATAACTGCACGTGCATGTGTAAATAATACTTTGCGATGAATATTTTTTTATTTCTTTTCACGCTACGATAACAGCAATCTCAGGGAAATCACCAACAAATAACCGCACATGCTGGTTGTATGTATATATAACTCACAACGAAGATAAAATTAATTCCGTTCTTAGACAGGACAGATACCACATACAGAGATGGCAGGAATTAGCAATACGCAAAAATACAAGTTACGAAAACTACATCATCCAGACATAATGTGAACGTAGCAGTCAGTCTGGATTTAGTTACAAACTGGAATATTTCCCACATTAGTCGCCTCAAAATGTTGTCAAAAATCCAGGTCGACAATATGACTTCATACAGATGATGCTTTAACAGAGACACGGATCATTTACTTGAGATATTTCTTACTGCTTGCTACATGGTATTGCAAATTTCTCAGTTGAAAGAATATAAGAAAACATTACGAACTTTAGATCTGCAATACATGATTATTAAAACAACTCACACGTGTTTTATGAGATCTTCAAACCACAAAAACATTCCTGCAAGAGTATGAAAACAACCAGAAAAAAATTTGAAATACTTCGATTTTTTTTCTGACATTTGAACGTTCTGTCTGTATAGAATCAAGAAGTGAATTTCTTGGTTTAAATGTTTTCTTATTTTTTAACATAACACGTTATTTTGATCCGTTTGATTTCTCAGCAGTTATTTCATTTCAGTCTAAAATATAGTTAATCATTTGATTAAAACGATTTCGTGTGTATCGATTCATTCTTGAGAGAAATATTCCCCAGTCAAATCGAAACGCCAACCTTATAACGATATTAGGGACTGAGAGACATTACAGTCAAGAGTTACCGACGAAACAAACAGTCTTTCTCTTCATGATCAGAATGTAAATATGGAAAACATATTTAAATCAAGAAGTTAAATTGAGATAATGGCACCACAGTATCGTTAACACCGTTTTACATTACAAATATCATCTATCAGACTTACTTTATTGACATTTTTGTAACCTTCAAGCTGTGGCATTGACCTTTTGCCTAACGGTGAAAATATTGCGCACATCACTTTATGGCAAAGTGTAAACAAATTACCACCATTTGACCTTGCTATTTCTTCAAGATTGTCAAAGGGCATTTTTCATTCTAATGTTGACTATAAAACAGACTGTGTATAATGACAAAATTCATGAAACAAAATTTGGTTTCGAATCACGATACATATCACGAACGACTCTTTATCGCTGTATCAAAGTGCCTGATATATCATATGTCATATTAGCGGATCTATTTATATTTCCCTTACAAGACATCAGCAATTCATTGCTTACATCCGGACAGCAATTTCCTAAGTTAAATCATATCCAAACAATACTGAAGTTTGCTCCATGGCTATCAGGATTATTTCCAAAAGAAAACCTTGATAAAGCGGTTGTTTCTGAATTTCGGAAAAAAATAACTGCAATTGTACGAATCCTACAATATTTATTGTTTTTATTCAATTATCGTTTCTACCGGCATTTCAATTTTCACTTGTCAGATTTTGAATACTAACCACTCTCCTTATATATACCAGACCATCGTCGCTGGATCATTACAGTCGCGAAACAGCAAACCCAAAAAGCGCACGGTCAATTTTTGCTTTTCCTTCAATTTTCGACCCATGTACATTTTCATTTAATTCTTTCATAGTGAAAAAAACATAGTTGATGTCACTGCCCTTCTTGGCTAGATACAGGTATAACATTTATTGACAGGGAATTTGTTTGTTGTCTGTTTCACAGTGTATAGAAATATATCCGAAGTTGAAAATCTACCGTCGTATCTTATCTCTCCTGTACACGTTGGAGAAGCAAATTGACTGTTAAATCCCCCAGGTGTGATTTACAGATACCGTAGAGTGGATGAGAGAAGTCTCACAACATATCACCAAGGATGGATCTGCCAAAGCCTCCTGTCACTCGTAATACGATAATAAGAAAGAAAATATATCATGTGTCAGTATTTATCAGGGAAAACAAATTATTCAGATGTTAGTATAACAACGCCTTCTTACAACAACCAAAAGGTCTTGTTTCATTTCATTGTCTGATTCAGTGTTGTTTACATGAAAATACTCATCAACGGTCAATGTGTTATTGTTGTGAGTTAAACATATGGAATAAATTATGATATGGAATGACATAACGAAAATAAATAAGAAAAAAAAACTAATAAGAAATATCTGTGTTCTTTCATTTTGAACAAAGGTATCGCATTGCTGCGGTAAATGAGAGCCTGTTCATTGTCATGTGCTATCAAAACTGCACCAGATAATGCATTTCGGTGTTTGTTATCCTAAGTAATTTTTTACTATTATCAAAAAGTTTGCAGATGAATATTTGTGGTGGAGAAACACGGAAAACGCGCCAATTGGCATTTAGATACGTTCAAGAGAGTTGACCAAAGAGACGGAATGTGTTATTGGCAGATATATCTTCTGTGACAAATATGTCTGCTCTGTAACAATGATGCTGGAGTTGATAGATAATTGGGAAGAAGACAATGAGTTATAACAATAGACCGACGAGATAGGAGGTTAGCATTTGCTATTTTTTGTCATTATCGGTAAGAAAACCAGTGATCGGAAATAAATCTGTGAATATTTCACGTTAGTGCCATGGAGCATTACGCTTATACGTTTATGAAAAATTGAAACCCAACAAAAAATAACATTAAATAGATTGTCAGTTTCTCATGGCATTTTCATCGTGATTGCTATATTTTTGTGGAGTCTGATGTTCTCACTTGTATTTTGTACAGTAATTTAGATTTTGATGTATGTAGTACGTTACTCATAGACTCTCTGTCGCTCGATGTACAACAATCACGAAAACCAAGTACGAGAACTTCATATCTATATCATCGGAACCGACAAATGAAGAAATAATTTAGATATAACATTTTTAATTATCAGAAAAAGTTATATATAATCTCGGCTTTATCTCGGCTGCATCTAGTAACACGTAAGGGTGTGTTTCTGTGGTTTTCACGCCCAACATTTTCACCGAGTTTGAATTACGAGTTGAGACCGGTTGCCCCATAAACTATATCACCTTCCAGTAAATTAAATTGCTACCGCAATACAGCAAGTGTAATGCGGTAGCGCATTTTTTTTTTCATTTGATTAATGAGCACACTGATCACTTAATTGTTTCTTTTCGTGTACTATATAAAACAGCAAAACAATTTAGAATGAAAGTTGTAACTGCGTTCCGGAAATAGAACACAAAATGCTAATTATATCATATTGCATGACTGGATGCACTATACAGGCAATGTACGTGTTAATCTATAAAAGTAGCCAGCATTTTATTTCGATAAATTTGACAGCCAGTATACCTGTACAACTGAACGCTTTCAAGTAACGATAAATCACGGTAATTTAAACCTGTTGGACTATATCTAATTCACATATTAGCATAAATAAAACTTAATGAAGACCAATCGGTCGCGGCGTTTAATGATTAAGTGTTGTATTCACGGCTGTTGCGTATTTCCCTGACATATTTGATAGATTTATCATTGAATTTTCTCTCCCCGGGAATATATACGAGGGAAATGAATGAAATATGCGATAAAACACCAATCGCATGTGTGTGTCGTATTGCCCTCGCCTTCTACGATCGTTCCCATTCCTCTGGTAATTGTACTCTACACTACAGCTTTCTTTCTAGACAGGAATTTCATTTTTAAAGAAAATAATACTGTATGTGCACATTTTCCGATTTTGCATATTAGAAATACATACAGGTTACAGTATTTTATGACTGTGTTGTAGAATGTCTATTGATAAAACCGTTGGTTTAGTGGCTTACCCCTGACATTTCGTTTTTTCGCTTTGTTGCCCGAGAAAAGACGCCGAGCGAAAAAACGACATAACGTCAGCACGAAAACCCGCCAAAAAAAAAAAAAAAAAAAAGAAAAGACGCCAAACCGAGGTAAAAAAAAAAAAAGCAAAAACAAAAAGGCAATAACGACTTTTTTTTTTACCTCGATTTGGCTTCGTTTATTCTTATCTCTTTGACTGGTTTCCCTATTTTCATTTTCGCTTTGACGGGTTATCATTTTTTTCGTTTTATCGCTTTGGCGGGTTTTCGTTTTTTCGCCTGGCGTCTTTTCGAGGGCATCATAACAAAAAGACGAAATGTAAGGTATGAGCAATCATAGGTAGGGGATATAGCATGTATGTTTTTATTTCCATAAAGTAAAAAATGTCGGTAAGACATGAATAACTCCATTCTAATTCAAAATATGACTTTGACCCTTTCACCTTTGCAAATAATAGCCATCGTGATATGATAAGGTTTATAAGTTGATGTGATGGTATGATTGAAATCTAAAAAAAAATTACAAAGAAGTTTTCATCTTTGGACATCGATTCGGAACCGTACGCCAAGAGTCGTAACGGGAAGACGCAACGGGAAGACGCAACGGGACGAACACGGGTAACACTATATCCTTCATTCCTCATATTATATTGCATGGAGATGATCAAACGATGTGAAAGCATGTTGATGTTTCTACCAGTAAATACTTACAGATTGATAAGGCAATCCTAAACTTGACAGTTATAAAAATACACGAGACTAGTTCTGAACGTCTTTTAATTATGTGGTTCTCAAGTTTCTGCTATTAACTAGTAATTATTGGTCGAGACGGCCTTGACCCTGCGGGTATATGACCAATCAGAGAGGAATCTCGACAGGCAATAATTTCAGTCTAAGGCGGAGCGTCCTGTCAACTGACGTTGGGTTTCCAAGGACGTAAATAAGCATTATCCAAACGCTGGCAGCTAATGGAGATTGATGCAAAGTTGAAGAGATCATTTTTAAGGTTTTAAAGGTTGAAATCATCAGATTAATCGAAGTAAGGTGAAATTTTCAACTTTGGAAATGAAGCGGAAGTAAACCGAACGACATTGAGTTTCTTCTAGCGCGTACTCTATATAATGATACCAGTCTAGATGTTAGTCTGTATATCTTAAATCGCTCCCTCTGATACTTCTTCCCAAAAGTATTACCGGAAGAGGATTAAAACGCAGTAATACAAGGCAATATAGTAGTCGAAATAATAAAAAAACATAAAAACGTTGGCCTAATCAGATCAAAAACACACCATAAGGGGAACGTATTTAGGCCAAGAAATGAGCCTAACAATTTGTATACAGAAAATAGTGATTATTCAACAAAATGACAACCACGTACCCGATAACCCAGTGGATTCAATGAAGAATCACTTTTCTCTTTGTATATGCTGGCGCTTTTACGACTTTTCTGTTTCAGATCAGACCGGAAGAGGATTTCTAAATTTAGGAACCAATTCGCTTTGTATATAAACAAACAGTCAGACGAAGACAAACATCGCTAAAGGTCGATCGTAGTAGTTTTGTTTCCTTCAGAAAATTTCCCCTAAAACTAAACATGTGCATCGTATATATGTCAGTGCTTCACAGAGTTAGACACTGGAGGAGCCATATGGTTCACAGCAATGGCGACCAGAACTCTTCTGTGATAGAGGTAGCAAATATATGCCTTGTAAACATTGGTCGTGTATCAGAGCCTTAGCTGTAATTTCATACGACAAATATTTACACGTCTATAATTACATAAATTAGATTTATATATCTACATAAAGTCTGCCGCAAGCACCAGCCTACCCACATGTACTTTAACGGTTGCTAGATAACATGGTGATATAGACAAAACTAAAGCTTGTTCTACCTATAGCTACATACAGGGGCTTCAATGTGTACAGGTCATCGTAAACAATACATTAACGGCTACAGTCGGGTTGCAGGTTAGTTGATCTAATTCACTTTTGTACTAGACATACGCTATAATCAAATACAACAAACACAGTTAGAATCAGTAAAAGAGAAAGTCTCAGTTATATGAACGAGGAGTGGCATAGGTCTGATTGGTACTTTTGGTAATTGTTTCTGAAACATCAAAGAAGAAGAGAATAAAAAAATCCTTTTACATTTTACAATATTTTACAAAAAGAAGATATCATTTCCAAATTTGTTATCGACCTTCGATAGTTCATGACTAGGTGTGTCAGTTATGACCAATATTGTAACAAATTTGACAAAATTTTGTTTTATTTGATACCGTTTCTGTGTAATTTGAAAAAATTACTTATGTAGTAAAGAACCAATGTATGAATCAAGAGATTATGAGTGTTTTCACAGCTTTTCTTCTCTTTACAGCTTTTTAGTTTGAGTTAGATGTTTTTCATCTTCTGAGCATACAATGGTGTTTGGCCCTGATGACTTAGGAAGTCGACGATGCATAAACATAAGACACAAAACATAAACAAATACAAAAGCAAGGTTCTAGACGCTTACTGCACACGTTAAAGTAATATCTTTCTCAAATATAGAACGGGGGTTCATAGACTAATCCATTGCTCATACACATCAAGCTATGAATATATGTTCTTGCATGATACGTAAGAAGGAAAAGGTGTTAACCCCGTGTTAGAGCCTTTAACACTTTCGTGTCTGTCAATATGGTTTTAACAAGGTTGATTTGCAATATCATTTATTTCATCCCTGTTCCCTTTTACGTCATATCTTCCTAACGAATGGTACAGATCTCCGTAAAAAAGTCTCTTAAATTCTCACGTATTTTGTAGAAAACGCATCGATGCAATTCTAATTCTCATTTTGTAATTGCTTTTGGCAGCTGAGGTAAACATAGATCATTCGGTATGAGGTTTTACCTGTTGTTTGGTGAATAGTTGTGAATAGTCGGAATCAACATGGACAGTAAAATATGACATATTTGCGATAATCATTTTACCACAAGCTGTGTGCAATTGTACGGATAGGCCGCGTGTTGATGTGTAGGAATTTATGGAGCCATGTCCTGCGGAGAACATTAGGTTCTGCAACCAAATATTTTTATTTACTTTGATGTAAACAAAATTGTTCAACAAAAACATCCAATTACATAATGTTAACGTATGATAAAAGGACAAAATCGTTTCATTTAAACACGTTGAATTTCGAGTAATTAAAACACGAACGATGTTATCTGTAAAACTAGAAACGATTAATCAAACAGCTGTTTTGTTGTCTACTTTCCGCCGATGAAGATTCCGGAACAGTTAGATTTTTTTAAAAATATCAAAACCATTTTTTTTTGACTACTTTAATATTTAATTGACTCAGTTTGTTCAATGCTTATTTCGAAACTAATGTTAATAAGACATTTTCAATTAGCTGTTAAAATGTGGCGATTTACAAATCAAAACTCCCAAATAAATGCCAATAAAATTGACCTGTTAACAGTTACATTAAATTAAAAGTTCAAATCACTAAGATATCTCGACTCTAATTGATTTTCGAGCAACTTGGTTAAGCCCGTGGAGATAAATTTTAATCAGTCAAATCTAGCGTATTATCACCAAGTCTTAGCATAAAAAGACACATACCTATGATGCTATCGTTAATCAAAATCTGTATATAACTGTTTGGTTATAAGATATACTGTTTTTGCATAGTTTCTTAACAGACGAAGTAACTCTATAAATGATAATTCAATGAATAAAACGTATGGTGTCAGAAATCGGAAAGAAGGTCGATATCTATATTGTAGACATGTTATAATCGCCATCTTGATTATATGGAAAGGTTGCATGCGCAAGTGCCGGTTGATTTGTGATTACATAACATAGAGGTCATCACGTGGGAGACGTTAATTGCATAGTCAGATGCGGTGGAGGGTTGCCGATTACAACCTAATCCCTCTGTGTTTGCTATCATCAAACGATAGACCTGATTATCAATGACTAATAGACTTCCACATCCCTCTCATCAGTAGATCTGAGTACAGTCCAAGATTGAAATTGATCACACCTCACCAAGCCTATTGGATACATTTTCTTTTTACCGCCTAAATTCGTTCATTTGTTAAATATTAACCCTCTAGAGATACGTGCTGACATTCTATCCAATCTCATTAACACGATTCTAACACTGCATTATTTCCTATTCATTTTCCTTATCGTCCCTCAGCATCTATGCCGCATGCTTTCTTTTCTTTGTAGAACGTATATGAGTTATTTCTAGACCTAAAAGAAAACAAACCGGTCGGTCAAAGCATGTATTGTCCGACATTGACAAAGCAGGTCATTGGTATTGTACCATAATAATTGATAATGGTATGAATGCTTACATTTTCCACGACTTTGAAGTTTAAGGTTAAAACGTTATCAATATGACTTATGTGAAATATGAAAACATTGAGGGACGTGGGCATAATTCACACTATTAGTAGAGATCCTGTCCAAATCGAAATTCCATATCACTTATGTTTTCTATCAAATTATATAGGCCAGTGAATTATAAATGTTGAATTGGATTATCCAAGTATACAACGAGTCCCGACGGAAAACCTGTTTTCTAAAGGTGTATGAATTATGCAGAGTTTCTCTAAGACACGACACATTATCAGCTTAGAACATAAAAACCTAGGCACACTGAAAATCTCTTTGGCGTCCATATCAAATGTCTTTGAATCTGGTGCCATATCCGCGGTCATTAATTGCTTTTCTTGGAACTGAAACATGTTTAAAAGATCGATACGGAATAATATCATCCCTGAATATCATATTTATATAAGTAATGGATGCACAATTTACTCAAGCGAAATATCATAGCAAAATGGAAAACAGAATTTTACGATGGTGGTAATTAAAAGGGTATTTGTTATTATATCAATATTGGAGGAGCCGCTATTTGTCAATCTGGTGCCTATGTCATATTAGAGATGTTTTTTCAGTTTGCCAAAGTTTGCATCAAAATACTGTATTAATGTAAGAATAAACGGGCTTTTGGAGACATGGGGATTTCAGTGATATTTTCATTACATTAAAGTTATCAATTACAGTTCTCTATAAAGGAAGGTTCTAGTATTTAAGGTAGACACTTTTTAACAAAAGGCTGCACTTCCACCGTTTATTATAATGGTTATGACGAATGAGCTTGATTTTGCCTTTAAGTACAATATTTTGACGACAGAATGATTTTGTAATGTTTATTTATGTTACAACCGAAATCGAGCACTTTAAATCGTATATCACATTTCGCGATCATCATGATATAGGTCATTCAAATAGCAAGTAACGAATATGTGGAAATATGTTTCATATCTTAGTAATGGGATTTTATACCCGTGTTGATCGTTTTCCAATAGGACATATCCTGCTGAGTTGTGAAGAGCTCTGAAAAGTTTGGCGGAATCGGGATATCAGTCTATATCAAAGGAATAGTAACCGTTCTGTATCTGTAGTCTCGACTGGAAACCAGTCAAAACGAGATATTTTATCAAAATATGAGACAAACAACAAATATTGGTGCAATTTCCTCTACCACAGCATCATAGAATGACTAACACCTACATTGAAGGCAATGAAAGCACGTTGGTTTTAAGTGGGGCCCATGCCCCATTAGATCTTGTCATGTTGGTAGGTAACGGGCGGGAAAAGGTGCATGCTCTTATTGGATAGTACGCAGGCTGGGACACATTAGCCTCGCTCTAGATACTTCCGGAAACATCTATAGAACGTATGCCTCTTATACGTGTAATCACGTTTTTCAAACACAATCCTGTTGATAGGAACGGTGAACTTCATAATCAAACTGTTTGTCTAATGCTAACATCCTTTCATGAATTTCTAAATTTCCTCGAGTTTGGTGTTTTTTAAGAAACGGTTTTCCATTTATGCAACATAAAATGGCCATTTAAATGATGCAATCACATTAAATGTCATGACCTATATCGTTAAAACTGAATCCATGTCGTACTAATCAACAAATGGCTTTTCTCAGTGTCGTCATTACATGAGCTATACGTGTTTACAGTTCTCCCTCTGTTACATAACAATCGGATGAACTCTGACCTACTTCGACGTATCTCATTCTTATACATTGTATACGCCAACGCGAATTCGATCAATCCGGGAAAAAAAGGAAATCACCGGTTTTGCTAGTAGCACGCTTGTTTCATTTAACTACATGTAAAACTTCCCACGTTATCTCGTCGCAACAATTTTCACGACCTGTTGGATGATAGATACGTGCTTCTGGTATTGTCAAACATTCACGTGTGTCTTACAAAATCAAATTCCTTTAGAAATTCAAAAAAGTTACACAAAAATTTACGCGATGCTAAATATGGTTGGAATCTCCAAAACCTATAATAGACAAAAAAGAAATGAACGACATGTTGTGTGCACGTCAATTATTAATCTGTAAATAGCCCTTAGCACACATTTCTTAACGTATTTATGCTTTCTTTATAACTCTTCTAGCTTCTATTCTCTTGATAACTTATGGTCGAGCACCTCTAGTTCTTTGTCACAAGGGATATAGATAGCATCAATTTCTTCAGAAATCAGAATAGTTAAAATGTCACATACAGATCGCTATTTTAGCCGAGGTCGTGACAGACTTATCCGGTTACCAAAAGTCAAATTACTTCATATCCGTCCTCATTAATCCACCAGTTAGCAAATTGTTTCACTGTCCTGTCAGTGTTTACTGGCCAATGAGAGGCTTCCATTAAAGATGTTCCAAGTCTCAAAATATCTAAAAATAAAGTTTTCTGTTTCCGTCCTGTTTCTCCCGTGCCTATAGTGTCTCTATGTCGCATTTGAATGATATTCTCATGATTATTCCTAATATCTTTATTTCCGTGCTAGATGTCACATCTGGTGGGAAATTTCAAGAGAAGCTTCCGAGAGATTCAGGTTGATAAAGGCTAGGATTAATGTCCCCAATAAGACCGGAGAATTTTATGTTTATGTATTGGAAGTCCTTGTGTGAAATAACGCCGATGTTGTCATACAGAGAACAAGATATTATACGTCATGACTTTGAACTAGATTTTAATCATCGACCATGACCATCGTTCAAGCCTACCAGAATTAGAAATCAAGGGCATGGCAGATTCTTTTACATCAGCCGCGTATCTAGACATCTTCCTGCAACGAAACCAAAATAGTCAGCTTTCCACCAATTATTATGATTTTAACTTCCCTGTCTTGAATTTTCCATTTCTGGATGGCAACATCCTTACATCCTCAACTTATGAAATTTACATGTCGAAGTTGATTCGATATTCAAGGGTTTGTTCTCTATATAATGGCTTTCGTGGAAGATGTTGGTGACTGACAAATTATGATACAAGATTTCGAGAGAAACTGGCCGATAAAGATTATGGGCTAGCTTGCCCTTTATGTTATATTAAGTCGGACACGTATAATGCTAAGTAGTTTACCTTGTGTTTTCGATGTTGTTTATCTTTATCTCAATTTGGAGCGTGACATTATTGACTTGGATTTATCAAGATTCACATTATGGGTGTCGTCGAAAAAGAAGAAGATGCTTACTCTTTCGGAACACGTAGTCTTATTCTCCTATAATGTTTTTCATGGGTCTCTTCGTAATGACGCTTTTACTTTTGTTACAGCTGTTATTTTGTTTCTGCTTTGTTTTTTTGCTTGTTTGTTTGATTTTATTTTTATTATAATTATAATTTTTATTCAATTTGATATTAGCATCGTTTCCCCCGATTTATCGAGTTTAAATTACATCAAGTTAGTGTTGACGTGAAGGTATTCTCGTTTGGTCAGTAAGGTCAGTTTAGCCACCATTCATAATATTGACCCCTAACATTGTGACTTCTGAGTTGGGAGCATCTTTCATAGTTAATATAATCCAATACACATTCTGATCTTTTGACGAAAATTTGAGTCAGTGAAATCGACCTCGGTTTACATATTACAAATTTTCACGCTTTTATTGGTTTTCCCTTTTTTCAATCCATCTATTGATCGCAATTTTTAAATCTACCCTCTCACTAATAACAGATTTCATGGTACATGTCTGTTTTTAAATTCATTACAGCAAATACACCATAAAATTACAAAATAATATGAGATATTCAAAATTTAAAAAATTTCAACTGATAGAAAATATGTTCAAAAGGAACATGATAGCACAAACACATTCGAATAATGAATACAACAAAAATGTTTCTCCTCCAAGATCTCAAACGTCCGACGAGACAACACTTACTTAGATATTACAACATTCCAGAACCAGCGTATCTAACGTGTTTAATTGAATACATAGAACTCCACAGCCGTAGAAACCTACCGGTAGGGAAATAAATCTAGTTAGTGATAATTACGCGGTAATTTGACGAATTAGGAACGGCACAAAAACAAAATATGTTGATTAAACTCCAGGAAGTTTACGACACATTATTCAAATGACATTAGGATTATTTTTCAACGCCTGTCTTTCAAAGAAAAGATTTAAAATACTTGTAGAAATTTCGATAAATCCAGAAGGAACTTTTGCCAGGTAAAATATCACAGTACTATCAACAAATGTCAGATACATAAAAACATACCTATATATTATTTAAAGTCGAATAAAAGGAAATGCTCAGAAATGTATCAAGATGATGCAATATAAATTTTTAATAGATATGAAACATTTCGTGTTTTAATCTTTGTAGATCTTACTTGAAAATTCATTTACATAGCTATTTTCGATGCATCCTTATTGGTACGCATTAGTGATATACACCTCTCTTGTAATTTTAAACTTCTATATATATATTTCCATCTGTGAAAACTTAATACGTTTTAGCTGTACTTTTTTAATGAGACTGGATTTATTTAATATTTAATATGTACACAAGTGAGAAAGAATATATAATAACAATGAGTAAAACACTAAGGTCCCGAATATGAATCATCTAAATAAAATCCTATCAGCTACTCATTTTTCCTTCTATAACAAATTTGATGGACATGTAAATTTGATGAAATGATTCAATTTCGACTACCATTTAATGTACAAACAATAACATCTGATAGAAACGAAATGCAACACATATATTTATTATACTTTCGGAAAACAATTTGTTTTAATAATTACGTTTCATATATTGACAAAATCATTTCATTTCATGTTAGGTTGATGTATTTCTATCAAGATATAGAGTTAAAATAATTGCTTTCTGTTCTACATTATATATTTTGTTTTATGTTTATAGATCGTCATATTAAGCACGTCATCACTGAGAGCATCATGTGACATCCACGATGGGACTTCTGTAGGTTCGGAAACGTCCTCAAGAGCAACCAACCCACAGAAGAAGAAGAAAACAGGAGAACCCCAGTAGCTTAGAAGATTTAAAAAAAAAAAATGAAAGACAAGACCAGAATATTTTGTTGACTGTGAATCAAGAAATACTCCATTACCCAAACACCTGTGAACGCACGTAGAATATAACCTCTAACAACGACGCCTCATGAATTTTTCACCGAAAATTTCTTCATTATCAGTCGAGCAACTCCTGACAACGCCTACATCTTTCCTATTTTTCGATAAGTTTAATAAAGAAGGTTTGCCGAAAGCAATGAATATACACTGAGGTACATCTCTGATAATATAAACGGATCCGAACACTCCAGCTAAAACACAAATGATAGAATTGATACATGTTTTTCTAATTGCAAACTCAAATTAGTCGTACACAACCCTTATCATTAGCATCCCCTGATTCTCAACTTAATGCTCTTTATAAAATAATGAAAAATGACTCACTTAATCTTCTCCCAAATTTCATCGCCGAAATTCCGCACAACCAGGAGCTCCAAAGCGTAGTTCACAAACCCGTACTGGAAAAATAAAAACAGCAAGCATACTTACAAAATAATGCACCGATAGTATTTTTTGATGTACAGCTCTTGACTTGTAAAAGTGGTACTTAAAATATCTAATTGTGTAGCCCTAAGTTAAAACGCGTCCATAGGTTCTGGTATGCTAAATGTACAGCTTATGATATGATATTCAGAAACACATGTCTTGGTTCTTATCTTTCGAACTGATTCATTTTCTATTGTTGTAATTTCTGTTGTTAGGAAAATAGCATTTAATTATCCATAGTGAAGTTTACATGAGAGATGATTAACATGGAATGGAAAGTTGGGTGTACTAAGCAATATTAAAAACAATTGTGCAAAGACATATAAGTGTTTGACATATTACAATCCAAAAGTAAAAAAAAAAGTTAGACACGGGATTTGTCAAATACTAAATTAAATTGCATCATACAGTCCTGCTAGTGATGAACAGACACTTCACATCTAAAACATAAAATCAACTGAATCATTTTTTGAAATATAGATGGGGAGATGTACTAAATTTACGATTAGGTTAATTTTTATTTTTTTTTATAATTTCAAAAGAACGACGCATATATTTAGAACTTTGCTACTATTGATATTAATTCAAACATGACATGCAGAGAAAGACACATTTTGGGGAAATAGAGTTTATCCTCAGTAAACTCAGAGGATTATACAGGAGGCACATGGTGAAACCTGGAATTCCTATAATGAGTCATCGTAACATTGTCGGTCTGTTAGCTATTTTTGGTCTTGAGAAAAGGATTCCCCTCTCATGTCTCCATTTTCTTGCATTGGACGTTTTGGTAAATATATAGGCAGTACATCTAAAGAAAATCTAAAAATATCCCTATGTTACTATATATAGCAGGATAAGCACTGAGAATGGCCGGCATCAATCAAGTATTTCTATCTAATAACGAGGCAACTTTATTCTAGCTTGATATATCCCATCATGCATCTGTCCCACCTCTCTGGAGTTCCAACCAGAAATGTACATTTTTAACCAAAAGGGAAATATACGGCCAGTGAAATCGATTGTGCCTGGAGGTCTAGATAAGCAGGGTGCTATATCTGAAATCACATAATGAACGTCCTAATCAGTCGATGAAATATTGTTCGTGAGAGAAAGTGAACAGCGTGCTTCTTGCTTGTGGGGATTCATTGGTTACTTTAGCCTTCTTTCATTGATCTACATTAATTTACATGGACGTGTATGTCGCAAACAACGTGCTTCTGTACATGTAACAGTGGGCATGCACTGACTGACCTCGACATCAGTTTTGGGCTTATATATTAATGGGAGGTCCTAACATGAATTTGAATGCAAAAATAAGACCGAACTGAAATGCCTTTCAGCAAGTCTCAAAATTCAAATTTACCTTGAATGTATCAAACAAAAGGTGCGAACCAATTAACAGTTTATTGGAGACATCTCGAAACTTAAAGAAAGAAACAGATATTTCAAAACTTTAAGAGATGTGCAGCTCCAATTAGCTACATACTGATCTCAATAGTGATTTGATACTCAGCAAATTTTGTCAAATCTAAAACAAGAATATTGATACTGTAAATAATTCTACGATACTGAAAGCATTTGCGTGACGAAATTTGAAACCCAAATTCCTGTCCTATAACGTTCTTATCGACATAGAAATATCAAATCAATGGTAAATGGCTTATTTAGCACCAATATCAGTTGATCAAAGACCCCGCCGTAAAATTACACTCTCTTTTCACGGAAACTTACCAAGTAAGATGATATGAATGAATTCTTAATTTTGACGTCTGTGATTTTGAACAAGGCCACATAAAACCTGATTATTCGTACCTAGACTGAAGAAAGTGGATACATTTCTAAAACCGACACTAGTTTGCCTTAAGCATGTCTGAAATCTGCTCTAAAAACATTAATGGTGGTGTTTAAAACCAGGTATATTATCGATATAGCAGAACACAATCACATTTAAAAGGTATTGAAAATATAAACGTGATGTCCAGGTAGTGTTATAAACGTCATGTACATACCGAGTACATATATTATACATATAAGTAAATTATTTATTTAACACACGAGTAATAATTTAAGTAAACAACATCCTAACACGAGGGCAATTTAGGGTTACCAATCTCGTCACAATCTCAACCTGGTGCCTCGTGCACCTTCTCCAGACTGATGACTTGTCACAAGTCATTTTCCGAAGTAAACTTCATCAACCATTACTGTTTCACTATGATCTAGTTCTCACTTTAGGATTGTGAACTGATGTGGCAGTATTTCAGTGTATATACAGCGAATCTCACAACGTCACTATGATCTAGTTCCCACTTCAGGAGTGTGAACTGATGTGGCAGTATTTCAGTGTATATACAGCGAATCTCACAACGTCACTATGATCTAGTTCCCACTTCAGGATTGTGAACTGATGTGGCAGTATTTCAGTGTATATACAGCCAATCTCACAACGTCACTATGATCTAGTTCCCACTTCAGGATTGTGAACTGACGTGGCAGTATTTCAGTGTATATACAGCCAATCTCACAACGTCACTATGATCTAGTTCTCACTTTAGGATTGTGAACTGATGTGGCAGTATTTCAGTGTATATACAGCGAATCTCACAACGTCACTATGATCTAGTTCGCACTTTAGGATTGTGAACTGGTGTGGCAATATTTCAGTGTATATACAGCGAATCTCACAACTTCATTATGATCTAGTACTCACTTTAGGGTTGTGAAAGGCAATGTGATATTTCATGGTAACCTTTACAGTAGGTCTCACTTTAGGACGAAATCATCAAAATGATCGAGTTTCTAGTTGACAACATCTTCGTCCAGTTTGATAGTAAGATCTACCAACAGGCCATTGGCATACTTAAGGGAACTAAGTGTACCCCTCTGTTGGCCGACTTGATTTTGTTTTCAAACGAGGCTGAATTTATTGAAGAGCTAATCAAACCAGGTCACAAAGTCCTTGCAATGTCTTGTCTTTAAACAACAAGGAATCTATTGACCATGTTCATCATATATACCCACCAAAATTGGAAATCAAAGACATGACAGATTCTTCTACATCAGCTGTTTTCCAACAACGAAACCAACATGGGCAGCTTTCCACCAAGCTGTATGATAAATGTGGCGATTTCAATTTTCCTATTATAAATTTTCCATTTCTTGATAGCAATTTACCTGCATCCCAAACCTATGGTGTTAACATGTCGCAGTTGATTCGGTATTCAAGTGCCTGTTCCAATTCACATGATTTTCGCGCAAGAAATGTCGTCAAACTCGTAATACAGGATTTCAAAGGATGCAGGTTGACGGAAATTATGGGGAAGTTTTATGGTCGCTATAGTGATCTCTTAGAAAAATATTACATTTCTTTGAAAGATATGAAGATGGACGTGTTTGTTTCTTGGTAGTTTGCCGGTTGTTGTATACCTTGTTCTCATTTGAGAATGTGACATTACTAACTTCTTTTAACCAAGGTTTACATATCGTCGATGAAGCAGAAAACGCCTACTCTTCCGAAACATCTGGCCTTGTTCTACTTGAAAACACCTGGTCTTGTTCTACTTAAACTTTTTCATGAGTCTTCGTGTAAATAGTCCTTTTGTTCATATTTTGCCCGAACTATGATTATGTTGTCATGTTGATACTACTTAGATATTTTTCAGCATTGTTATTGTCTCTCAGGGTTAACCGTAAACAGGAGTGATAATATTTCGGTGTATACTCTAAACTTAATCTCACATTTTCTTTATAATGGAGTTATCCCTTTAGAATTGTGGTATTGTAAGGTAAACTTTACCCACAATTTTAAAGAGCTATCAGAAACGTGTTCTCTTAAGGGATGCCAGATCACTGTGGCGGTATCTCTGTGAAAACTCTGAAGCAAATCCCTTGGCCAAGAGTCTAACGCTCGACACCTGAAGACTATTGACTTCTGACCTTATGTATGTTGGCTACCCTATACAAACCAAGCCATGGCTTGTCCATTCTTTGCCAAAATAAACGGTCGATACACACCGATGTATTGATGTACTTCCAGCTCCAGCATCGATGCTATGGTGTTATCCGTTTGTTAATTATACAAGATACTAACGAACTACATTGACAGAGTTACAGCTTATGCTGCGCAGCAAAGCATTCCTCCAGGGAAATGCCTATTCAACCTTTAATTATTTTGAAGTTTACCGGTTTCAGCATTACTAGACTTTTTTAACTATTACAACCATTGTTAGTTGTTATTATTATTCGTTTTATCAGTTAAAGCATATTATCGTTATTCACAAATGTATTTTCATTTTCAGCTCATGCCTAATTTCGTTTGTGCGTAATTGTTGGTGTGTTTGTTTACTTTTAAAATATTTTGTTTTCATTTATATTATTTCATTTATTTTTGTGGGGGGGTGGGGGTGGGTGGGGGAGGGGGTTGTTATTGAGTTGGTGATACCTATAAATTTAACTAAAAGTAAAACATCAATAATACCTGTGTTGTTATTATTGCGTACAATTCCGAGATGTGCACAAAATATATCCGGTACATAACGCCATTTTTCTCTTTTAATATGAAACCTCAACATGCTCAGTTATAACTGACAGTCCTAAAGACTGATAGTTATTTACTGGGACGGGAATTGAGGAAAATTAATGAAAGAAGGAGTTGGGGAGGAGAGAACCGTCAGAAATGCTAACATGGGTCATGAATTTTGCTGATAATGTATCTGGTCCAGAATACCGGGTTAAACCAATTGAAGTGAGCTTTCAAACAAATGTAATCCTATATTATTCTTTATAGGACCTTTATAGTCAATAGTGACGTAAATAAAGGTTGACTCTCACGGTCTGTTGAACAATTAAGTAAATATCGATACATCGATCACAACTGAAGGTTTAATCTTGAGAAAATGTCGCATATGGTGGCCCATCGGTGTTCAAACACACCTACTTCCGGTACACTTCACGGAAGATAAATATCAAGAGGGATTATTCTGCTCACTGAAGCCACGTTGTTGTGATTAGGGGCAGTGAACTTCCTTTGTTAGGCCTAGCAATACAAGGTATCTAAATATTGACAAAGACTGCCATTTATAGGGCTTCACTACATTTTCCCTTTTCCTATATGCAGCCTTTAATTGATCCGGTGCACAGCTGCGTTTACACTGGAGCTACATATTCCATGTATTGGGTAATTATGCCACAAGCTTTTACCAGAGACTGACACGTTTTATATTTGTAGCGTGGGATGCGTATTTGGAACTTGTGAAAATATTTGTTATTAAGTTGACATTTTATTTACTATATACAAGATGGAAAAAAACATAAATTGTCAGAGTTGTAAATAGGTAGGTTAGGTGTTTGTTTCTCATGCTGTTGTATAGTCAGTAGCTATATATATATCACCTGAAGATAGCAGCAAGGCCTGAAAACGTTAGTGATATATTTGTTTGTCATGTTAAGTGATTAATATTCTCTGTATATACGATACACAAAGTTTTTATCTTTTTAAATTATATAAATATATATATATATGGAACTAGTTTCAAATTTGTATGTTACGAGTTACGAGTGCCTTGATCGGTTAGGTAAGTCAGTGACTATTAGTAATATCGTGATTAATATATATGAGCTAATCAGCTGATTTACCGTGTTCAATTTCTGTGTTTGGTTGATAGTAATATGGAGATAGTAATAAAGTATTCTCAGAGAATAAGACAAAAAATTCACAAAGGATGTCAGACATCACAAACAAGTCTTCTTAAATGAACTGAAATGTGTCGTTTTTTTTTCAGATAAAATTTCCAAGATGATGTTGTCTTGATGTAAGAATGTTTATAAGGCTGATGATACGAGAAGATGAAACATTGCCGTAACTTTTAATTATCACAGGCCTATTAAGCACTGCAGACTGTTGAAGATGAAATTATTTTCTCTTGCACGTCAAAATGTCCATGTTGGTCATCTGTCTTCAAAGTGAGTTTGCAATTTAATAAAGAATTAAATGATGGGTAGGAATTGTTTCTGATGTATTCAAAATTTTATTTGATCATTAACGGAAACGTTTTCACAGTATATATTTCCTGTATATGTCGTGATAACACAGTAAATGTATTATGTAAGATGCAATACTGAAGGGTTCTTTGTTTTCGGCTGTTTGATTTTCCGAGTCGTCCGTAATTTTCAGCAATTAATTTGGCCATTAATTAACGTGCTAAAATCATTGATAAGTTATCGAAGGACGAAACAGCTGTATGACGTAGTTAAATTCATTATCTGACTCCATTATATCTAAATTTATTAGTATTGATAGGTTTTATATATGTCAGGGTTTATTGCACATTCCGTGGAACAAACCACTTACGACTAAAGATTTGAAGTTTTTGTTCAATTTTCCTTCTGCTGTTACAACCTCAAATTGACAATTCTGAAGTGACTTATCGCTAGCTTTGTCATAACAACTACACTAAGATTGGGTACTTAGGGTCACGCTTCTATATCCTTAAAACCGGGTATATCAAGGAGGTACTTCACGTAAAATCGTGGGACACTACGACTGTACACATAGTATAATGGCCTGGCTTTGTGTAAATACAGAACATGTACAGACACAGATGTAGACATCGTCAATAACATATCAAATAGCCATATCATCCGACCTCTGCTGATGTCGAGAATGAAATCAGGGCCGCCCTTTAACTGCGTCGTATACGATCAGCATTCAATATTATGCCATCTTCAGAACATTTGACAGGCTAAGACGTGAAAATCATGATGGTATTTTCGCGATGAAGATCCCGTGTTTGCCCAAGATCAGTTTAATGAAGGAAAGGATACATTATACACTCTTGTCACAATACATGGTTCGGCTTAGTATAAGCTATTTCATTTCAAATCAATTCCATACATAAAATTCAGCTGTTATTGCTCTCAGTGTGTGAAGCGGGCACTTCAGATTTAATCACAAGTCCTTTCGGGACATTTTGGCAATGTTTGTACTCAATCCACCCCCGATTCTGATTGATGCCCTTAAGAAATCGACAAATTTAACACCCAAAAATTCGTTTAAAATTTGAAGTCCCAAAGCAATAAAAGTTTTCACCTTTCATGTAATTTTAAATATAGAGTTTAAAATCGGTTCTTCAATATCGTAAGCGATGTTTGGATCAGTGATGAATTCCTCTGAGATCCGCAGAGTTCTTGGTACGCACCTCATGCACTTGTGTCACATTATTTATTGGTTCCTAACAACTAAGGACCTTGGCATTCCAATCAAAATGTCAATATTACAACATTGCAGTGAATGACAGTTTGTTTGTTATAACGGAAAATATCTTAATAGCTGGAAATCAAAGATTGTTGTATTGTAGAATGTGTGGTAATTATAATGCCTGTTACTGTCGAATGTTTCAATAAAGTGTGTTGTATTGTAGAATGTGTAGTCATTATAATGCCTGTTACTGTCGAATGTATGTGTGGTAATTATAATGCCTGGTACTGTCGAATGTTTAATATAATGTGTTGTATTGTAGAATGTGTGGTAATTATAATGTCTGTTACTGTAGAATGTCTAATACAGTGTGTTGTATTGTAGAATGTGTGGTAATTATAATGTCTGTTACTGTCGAATGTCTATTATAGTGTGTTGTATTGTAGAATGTGTGATAATTATAATGCTTATTACTGTCGAATGTGTGAGAAATAGTGTCTGTGATGTTACCGTAGAATGTGTGAGAAATAGAGTGTGTGATGTTACCGTAGAATGTGTGAGAAATAGAGTGTGTGATGTTACCGTAGAATGTGTGAGAAAAAGAGTGTGTGATGTTACCGTAGAATGTGTAAGAAATAGAGTGTGTGATGGTACCGTAGAATGTGTGAGAAATAGTGTGTATGATGTTACCGTAGAATGTGTGAGAAATATTGTGTGTGATGTTACCGTAGAATGTGTGAGAAATAGTGCGTGTGATGTTACCGTAGAATGTGTGAGAAATGTTGTGTGTGATGTTACCGTAGAATGTGTGAGAAATAGTGTGTGTGATGATACCGTAGAATGTGTGAGAAATAGTGCGTGTGATGTTATCGTAGAATGTGTGAGAAATATTGTGTCAATTGTCCGTAGACTGTGTGAGAAATATTGTGTGATGTTATCGTAGAATGTGTGGGAAATACTGTGTGTAATAATACCGTAGAATGTGTGTGAAATAGTGTGTGTGCTGTTACCGTAGAATGTGTGAGAAATGTTGTGTGTGATGTTACCCGTGAACGTGTGAGAAATAGTGTGTGTGATGTTACCGTAGAATGTGTGAGAAATAGTGTGTGTGATGTTACCGTAGAATGTGTGAGAAATAGTGTGTGTGATGTTACCCGAGAATGTGTGAGAAATATTGTATGTGATGTTATTGTAGAATGTGTGAGAAATACTGTGTGTGATGTTACCGTAGAATGTGTGAGAAATATTGTGTGATGTTACCGTAGAATGTATGAGAAATAGTGTGTGTGATGTTACCGTAGAATGTGTGAGAAATATTGTGTGTGATGTTACCGTAGAATGTGTGAGAAATATTGTGTGTGATGTTACCGTAGAATGTGTGAGAAATAGTGTGTGTGATGTTACCGTAGAATGTGTGAGAAATATTGTGTGTGATGCTACCTTAGAATGTGTGAGAAATAGTGCGTATGATGGTACCGTAGAATGTGTAAGAAATATTGTGTGTGATGTTACCGTAGAATGTGTGAGAAATAGTGTCTGTGATGATACCGTAGAATGTGTGAGAAATAGTGCGTGTGATGGTACCGTAGAATGTGTAAGAAATATTGTGTGTGATGTTACCGTAGAATGTGTGAGAAATATTGTGTGTGATGTTACCGTAGAATTTGTGAGAAATATTGTGTCAATTGTCCGTAGACTGTGTGAGAAATATTGTGTGTGATGCTACCGTAGAATGTGTGAGAAATAGTGTGTGTGATGTTACCGTAGAATGTGTGAGAAAATGTTGTGTGTGATGTTACCGTAGAATGTGTGAGAAATAGTGTGTGTGATGTTACCGTAGAATGTGTGAGAAATAGTGTGTGTGATGTTACTGTAGAATGTGTGAGAAATAGTGTGTATGATGTTACCGTAGAATGTGTGAGAAATATTGTGTGTGATGTTACCGTAGAATGTGTGAGAAATAGAGTGTGTGATGTTACTGTAGAATGTGTGAGAAATATTGTGTGTGATGTTACCGTAGAATGTGTGAGAAAATGTTGTGTGTGATGTTACCGTAGAATGTGTGAGAAATAATATTGTGTGTGATGTTACCGTAGAGTGTGTGAGAAATAGTGTGTGTGATGTTACTGTAGAATGTGTGAGAAATAGTATGTATGATGTTACCGTAGAATGTCTTATGGAACAGTAGAATATGTGTGAATTAGTTGTTGTGGTATGGTATATTTATTAAAATGTAAATATGTCAATATATCTTTAATAAATCAGTGGTATATTATGATATTCTTCTTGCTGTAAATTTTAACCGAAATCCCTTTATCGCATTGCTAATCGGTATCTATACTCCCCCCCCCTGCGCCCCCCTCCCTCCCCCCCCTTCCCTCCACCTCCCCATCTTTCTTGTGCCTCGACTCGACCCCTTCTTACATCCCTGCTATTTCATAATTAGATTCCCATCTAGGGTTATAAATAAACACCAAGTGATGCACTATTCCATATGGCCAATGCTGTATTGGAAAACTAATATACAGATCGAGAATTGCAATTAAGATAAGGTTTTAAAGAATAACATGGATATTCTAGTCACAACGTACAGACAGAATTATTAAATTATTACATCGATAGAAATGATTGGTCAGCATACATACAGTCAATATGTTACAGACAGGTTAATTTAAGCTAACAATACTTTAACAGGAATTGTAAGACAAGCTACTATAGATATTGATTCTACGACGCACCGTCTATCCACAAATGAGATATAAAATTACACCTTTTTTTTTCGTTTTTAATTCCAATTTTAAATCTGTCAGGTAGATTGTACATCAGATGTGCCACGCCTGTCAAACAGTAGATATTGAAGGTTATTTGTGTATTTTTGTCTGTTATCTTTAGATTCTATCTTGTTCATAGCAACTGTGGGGCATGTTCGCAAATAATCTTCTCTTTGTGTATTTCATACAAAAACTTTTATTTAAAAGGATGGGTATTTTATCTATGTAATGCAAACTGAACAGTGGCTTATACCAAGCATTATGCATAAAGACAAGCACAAGTTTTTAAATAATCTTCATTTTTGTTATGCAACGTTCATAAAGATTTAACTGAAAGATAAGCGATCGTTTTACTTACCATGGTGCTGTTGAAGAGTGCTCTTGTGTTCGTATCTCGTCCCGAGCAGAGGCTTACAAGTCCATCACAAAATAAAAGAGTAGCAAGCTAGTCCGTTGTCAAAGTGTTCACTTAAAGTTGAGGTCGCTTAAATTAAGTCCGGAACTATTCTCTCTCGTGTGTTCTTTAGTGTTTGTTGACAATCGCATTACCAGTTCACTTGCGTATTAATACACATACTCACACACGCACACACAAGATGTACATACCTGAACCTATGTACGGCTAGGTCAGCGTTTTAATATAAACATGGTATTGTCGTGGCAGTTTATTGACAATGCCTAGCGTACATTACCTGTCGAGTAATATATAACATCCGTTCCTCTGTGGCTCAGGTGAGACAAGAGATAAAAATAGACAGTTATTCAGTATATATCCTCCATTCTCTCACGATTCCGAGAGTTACCTATCTCTGCTATAAAATCTTCAGAAAAATCAACACTCCAATAAAATTCGCCTTACGTTATCGTGCGCCCAGAATCCGATAATCCCTCCGGGTTTTGTTCACCGTCGTCGTTTTCCCTCCTTATTCCGTGTGGTCTACCACTGTTTCCGTATGATGTATGGACGTAAATTACTGGGCTACAACGTGTTGAAACAAAACCCAGCCGTTTCCTCAAATTAGATAGAAGACAGATTTAACAAGTCATGATGAAGGGGTTTATAAGTCTTGGAAAAATCGAGACAAACAATCGTTGACTTTACGAGGGGAACATGTTATAAACAAACGGCCATTTCACGTGTTGATGAACACAGTGTGCAGGCTTATAACAGCTATATAGTGTTCACTGGAAAAAGCCATATGCAGCTTATAGGCGGCAAGCTAGCTATGTGACTGGCATCATTTATGTGCATTGTTTAATATTGGCGATAAGTATCAATAGCTTTGACCCTGACAAAAATCTTGTGTTAAGTGTTTTTATTCCTAATATGCTTTGAACAAAAAATAAATGTTTGAAAATTGAGAGGAAGAAAAAAACCAGGATTGATCATTAAATCATGTGCCCTACGCTATTTCTATGTTAATAAATAAGTTTAAGAGTGAGGACGGTCGGTCTTACTGCGTATGATCATAGATCGACTGAGCTAGCAGTTCACTCGCTAAATCAATATCAATTGGTGTTCTTCACCAGCGTCTGTTAAAGGGGTATACTACCATCAAAGGGGGACACAAACGGAATGTAGATTCAATTTCGTCCGAATTGTAAAGACTTTAAAGAATATTTGACCCCCACATCACAATGGCGTCTTGTGCGCGAATGTTATTGTACATGTGCTGACATAGATATATCATACGTCGTTATGTACTCATTATAACGACTCGGTGTACTTATATATCTAGGTTCTGGAGGCATTTTACGGAGAAATATCGAGGATCCGAATTCGAATTTACAAGCATACCTCATATTTGATGACCGTCTAAGTAGAAATTTACACACGTCACATACATGGACAAAAAGCAGGGGGGGGGGGGGGGGGGGAGGAAATGAAATTGAAAACATAATTCAAATTGGATGAGGCATACCGTGTACATCATCTTTAATATCAATGCCGCTCTGAAAACCAGCCGGTAATTATGTATCAAACACAATTCTAGTATTTATGCAAATTACAGCAATACGTTTCATGGCTCAAAATCTCGTAAGACACACGAGATTCCCTTCAAAGCAACGATCTTTTGTCGATTCAGTTTTACACTTTCTACAACAAAAACGTTCCGTGTCATTGCTCACTCGTCATTGACGTATATTTGACGAGAATTAAGTCAGCTTTCAATCGAATTTAGCGTTCCCTGTCATATTAACATGCTCAATGATTTTGCCAGTTCATTTCGGAAGAACGTAATTACGTGTGAATTACCGGATCGAAAACTACAATTTTCATGATAACGTAATCAGATTTATAAAAGATTAAATGATGCATATTGTTATATTTCAACCCGACATTTTTACTTCTGTCGGAAGGTTTCCGCTTCAATGTAAATTATTTCCTTCTTTAGCAGATGACCTCGTTTATTTGTAACTAAAGTAAACCCTGAAACGATCGTAGCTCATTTTAAAATCTGACATTAGACTCGGAATCCGGAAATGCATTTGTGTAATCAGAGTATTTAAAATCTTAAGTCTTTATGAAAATGATAGCGACATTGATTTAATTTGAATGAAAAGATTTTCGTAAAATAATGGAGAATATAACGACATAAAAGTTTGAGTTAATCAACAGATTTAAACTTTACGAAATCACACTACGTCATAATATTTCAGTTTCGCGTGTGGTTTTAGTACAGCATAGAGCTGTCATAAAGAACCGTTAATATCACGTGCAAATTTCTCATAGATATTGATGATTAATTAGCGTTACTGTTAATGACCCGAACTTGCAATAAACAAAAATGAAAATAACAAAATCTTGCATCGTTACTTGCCAATAAACTACACATCTTTAATGGGAAATGTGTCGAACAATGAAATTTTGACATTATATGCTGTAATTTTAACTAAATAATTTAAAATTAATTATGAAAGTAAAAGCTACCTGTGAGCTTGGAGGTTAAGAAACGCCGTCAAACTTCTAAAACAGTACCTATAAATTTGTTTGTGATTAGTAAAGCGGTATGTGCCTTTACAAGAAAAGCAGTTTTATGTAATGCCACTGTTGTGGTCTGTACTGTACAATTTTCTCTTAATATGGAGCGTTCCGTTCGGTATAACTGTGACACTCTGTAGAGTATGGGCGTGTTATTATTATTTTTTTTTTTTCATAACATTTTCCCTTTGAAGACCACTGTTCTTTAGTTCTAACCCAAACCTTATGAACGGACATAAACCATTGGTCACCACTAACCCTTATGTACAATAGAAACCAGTGGTCATTAAGACATTGTTTGGTATGGTCATAACTGGATATCGATAGCTGATGTTCGTTCCAATTTCTCACTCTTCAAACCAACCCTTCAGATTTGTTGACAAGTTCGCCATCAGAAAGCTTTATTCGTAAACCATTATAAGTAGTTTGTGAGTGTAGGCGATCTGGTGATTGGGTTACCACGTGCAAACATTGGTACATTTAACTCATAGAAAACACTTAGACTTGGCAGTACTAACCTACACAGCTTCGTCAAATGTTTTTCCTAATAAATATATATATCTATATGCTTGGTTTTGTGTCGTTTTTGAATGTGTGTGTTTTGTTTTGTTGGGTTTTGTTTCGTTTTTTGTCTGATTTATATGTATACAACTTTTTTTTTAATTTAAATTTTTTTGAGGTGGGGATGGGGTAGGGGGAGGGGGGGTAAGTTCACATATTCAATATGTAAATACATGGATGGGAGAGTATGAAAGGTGATAATCGAATCTTATTAATTCTGGAATAAAATGTTGCAAATTCATCTACCTTTTTATATTTTTTATGTAAAGGTTTTCGCGTTACAGTGAATGTTTCATATAAAATGGATGAAATGTGCAGATGCATATGTGAAAACGCACATCAGCTGCACTATGAATAGGTGCAACTTTATCATTTAGCGCCATAGATAATGACACGGACGAAAATAACTTACACGGATGAAGGTGGATTAGAAAAAGAAAAAAAAAATAACGATGAAAAGCAGCTGATAACTACATAAGTTAATTAACTTTATGATATTATTTTGATTCCGATGTGCAGATAGAGTTAGAGATTCTCACATAGTGAACATGACACATCCCTTACAGATTATCATAATAGCTTCCGTCTTGTTTTCGTTTGGATTAGCGAAGTTCCGCTAGGCATATCCCTGTACGTACAAACAGCCTACGGAAATTCGAATTTAAATTCATTGATCCGTTGTGAGACATTTAGATCGATATATTTCACATTTTTTCTCAGATTCATTAGACACGTGTACGGTATACAACCTGCATCACGCTTAGGTTTTTTGTTTTTTTTAAAATGTGATGAAAGACAAGTTCGTTCACCTCCTTTGATAAGACCTAAATAACTGTTTGTACAATAAGCTTGCTTCCACCGGGACACAGCCACTGCTGATAGGAAAAAATCACTTTTAAGCCACAGTGATAAATTAAAATTCTTGTCTCTCTATATTCTTATTTAATTGGTTCTATCATTTGAGTGTATGCATTTTTTGCATTGATTAATTAAACGTGTTTTGTTCAGATCACAAACACATCACTTTCACAGAACATTTCGCTAATGAATTTCCGCAATGAAACCTGACACTACAAATATAGTTGTCCGGTTCGCCTCCAGCCTTACGTAAGCACTAGGGCATTGTAATCAGTGAACGCTGACATGTTATATATATATATGTATAGGAATGAACTCAAAGTTTGAAATTCATGGTTTATATAAAGTGTAGGGGAAAATATTTAGGTGATGAATCAATAAAGATAAAAATGACATTATTACAGAAGGGATCAGGCAACATGGATGTTATCATTTCTACCATTTTTTTAATTTTCAGTATAACTCACTTAACATTTGGTACAAACAAAGAAAAAATCAACATTCTAACAAAATCTGAATTTTTAAAAAACAAAATAAACTATGACAAAATATGTAAAAAATTATTAACTAAAAATTACATGGAGAGTAAAGCGTATCCTTATGATCAAGAACATGTAACCTGTATGATCAGGAGTCTGTATAGACTGACCTGTACGATCAGGAGTCTGTATAGACTGACCTGTACGATCAAGAACCTGTATAGACTGACCTGTACGATCAGGAACCTGTATAGACTGACCTGTATGATCAGGAACCTGTATAGACTGACCTGTATGATAAGGAACCTGTATAGACTGACCTGTACGATCAGGAACCTGTATAGACTGATCTGTATGATAAGGAACCTGTATAGACTGACTTGTATGATCAGGAGTCTGTATAGACTGACCTGTATGATCAGGAACCTGTATAGACTGACCTGTATGATAAGGAACTTGTATAGACTGACTTGTATGATCAGGAGTCTGTATAGACTGACCTGTATGATCAGGAACCTGTATAGACTGGCCTGTGTGACTAGGAACCTGTATAGACTGACCTTTATAATCAGGAACCTGTATAGACCGACATGTATGATCAAGAACCTGTATAGACTGACCTGCATGATCAGGAACCTGTGTAGACTGACCTGTGTGACCATATATCACCCGTATTTGTATGTTATGTGAATATTAGTAGATCGTACCTGTATAAGTAGTTAGCATAATCTTACCGGAGGGGTAGCCTGATATAGGGGGAGGGGGTAAAGACACAGACTGTACTAGAAATGGCTTAAGAGAAATTTACCGTTGGGAACAGGTAAACAGAGACCCCATGTCGGAACTTATTAGGCAGACTAGAGATATGGCGTAAGACAAACAGGAAGGATGGAAAGAATATATTAGATTCTACCATGGACAAAAAACGCAGAAAGACAAAACTCACATGTTACATGCATGTACATACACTTATGTGATGAAATATGCTGTTAAGTTCTTTAAGAAAAATCCCCCGAAATCATCTACAATCTCTACACAAGTGAACTATATTAGACTGCTGTGTCTATCAAATGACCCATTTGCACAAGCTCTGTCGTGCTCACCACTCCGTTATCCCGATATAATCACATCTGACGGCAAAAATAGAACGAAAGAACTTTCAATCTTTAAATAAACATAAAGTAAATATAAACACTTTCCTTTGATCATTATTTTATGAAGACCCGTTGTTTATCTTAAGATCCATAACGAGACTTTGAATCTGAAGCATGAGGGAATTCACGATTTCTAGGGTTATTGGAGGCTGTTATGTGTTTATAGATAGAGGTTAGATTACATGTTGATAACATGTTGTCCTAAGATGATAAAGCCTGCTCTTTTGAAATGGGTTTCCTACAGTTATTTATTTATCATTAACGATATTTTTATGTATCTAATATTCAAAAGAAAACTAGTATTTATATCGATAAGGCATATCGGCTACTCTAATCAACTAAAGCTGAACTTAATTAATCAATTACGTTAGTTCATTTTCAAAGCGATATCAATATGAAAATGCAGAAATTCAAGCATACAAATTCTGCATCACCCGTACTCACTAGTCCTACATAGTAATGACCCTTACCAAGTCCTACATAACTCCAGTACTCACTAGTCCTAAACATCACCAGTACTCACTGGTCCTACATAGTAATAACCCTTACCAAGTCCTACATAACTCCAGTACTCACTAGTCCTACACATCACCAGTACTCACTAGTCCTACACATCACCAGTACTCATTAGTCCTGTACATCAACAGTACTCACTAGTCCTACATAGTACCGACCCTTTCCAAGTCATACACATTACCAATACTCACTAGTCCTACACATCACCAGTACTCACTAGTCCTGTACATCAACAGTACTCACTAGTCCTACATAGTACCAACCCTTACCAAGTCCTACACATCACCAATACTCACTAGTCCTACACATCACCAATACTCACTAGTCCTACACATCACCAATACTCATTAGTCCTACACAACACCAGTACTCACTAGTCCTACACATCACCAGCACTCACTAGTCCTACACATCACCAGTACTCACTAGTCCTACATAGTACCGACCCTTACCATGCCCTGTTCATCACCAGTACTCACTAGTCCTACACATCACCAGTACTCACTAGTCCTAAACATCACCAGTACTCACTAGTCCTACACAACACCAGTACTCACTAGTCCTGCACATCACCAGTACTCACTAGTCCTACATAGTACCAACCCTTACCAAGTCCTACACATCACCAGTACTCACTAGTCCTACACATCACCAGTACTCACTAGTCCTACATATCACCAGTACTCACTAGTCATATATCGTACCAACCCTTACCATGCCCTGTACATAACTAGCCCTTAATATTGCTATACAGTGCCAACCTGTACCAACTACTCCTGGTCCTATATCGAACTGACCTTTACTGTGCCCTACTGTGCTAACAAGTCCTACAAAGTGTCCTTTAGGACTCCTACATAGTACCGACTTTTATCAAGTCCTAGACAACTCCAGTATGCCATTGTCACCTGTCATCACTCACGTCAGGCTTGAGTTTTCTTTATCAGTTACAAGACGGCTTATATTTTCTCCTAAAAGTGACGAGAGAGAAAATAAAAGAAATATTTTAGAATCCTACACAACGGGCACCTGCTGATGAACGTTTCTAAGATGGATATTATGTTGAGAAAGTTGATATCAACTCCAGGTGTTTCACTATATCGCATCCATCTAGAAAAGCTACACCAACTTATTGTAAAAGATAAAATACACATATAGTGGTGTAGTAATAATGCATGCTTGTATGCTAGAGCATACACTTGAATTCCATTGAGATTTTTTACTTTTGTTTTTAATTTACTCCCCCCCCCCCTTCCCCCCCTCCCCCCTTACCGGGGGTTTCGCCCCTGGACCCTCGTTTACACTACAAAATCATTTGCTACGCCACTGACAAAAAGAAGCTTCAGTTCTGCTGGTCCTCTTTTTTTAAACCTTCCTATGTAAAAGATTTTACAGTGGGTTATTAAGAATGAAACGAAATAAATTATAGCGCATAGCATAGTTAAACATTCATAAAAATCCTTGCTCAGCAGCATATTGATAAAAATGTCATGTCTATTTCACAATATCGCATTATCATGGATGAAATAATAATAACTTTCACGCAAAAACTGCATTTTATAAATAATGTATCATCAAAAATGTTTACGTCGATATTTGTATTGAGGCATTACCACATCGTAAAAACTTTTTGTCGTATGTGCTCAGTGCAAACATAACCTTGAGTAAAGAAATATTATTAAAAGACAGTTGGAAACAGAGGTACAGTAACCATTGTACCAGCGTGATAACGAACACAAATAACTCGGGCAACGAGTACTTGACCCTATTTCTCTTTAGACATATTATGAATGGAAAATCTACGATAAGTGAAATCGAAAATTGTCGCAAATAACATCGATAAGTGATTAGAGGTTACGGAATTAGCGGATTGTATGCGCTTCCTAAATGCAGCCTTCGACAGCTGTTTCTCTTCTGAGAATAATGAGGAAGGGCAAACTCAATATGGTTTCCCTTCCATCATCCGGTAAGCTCAGATCAACCGATATACGACGCTGTTTCGATATTCTCATGAAAACCAAAAAAAAAGTAGATTATTTGGCAGGTGCACAGGGTGGGATTCACAATAAAAATAGTCGATAGTATTTAAAACTTCATAGTAGTCCAAAAATCACCAATTTAACACACATTATAGCTTGTTTTTATCTCCTCGGTCCTGCGATCAATTTTCGATTAAAGACTTTAAGTCGTTAATGCCAAACATGTAGACTCAGAACAAATTTCTCGTTTTTTCAGCAGTAAACATTAAGACTGGAATAAGACATGTTTGTTTATTGGCGCTATCAGAAGTAGTTAGACGGATGTTCCAGTGCTTTGTGTATGGGAAACACGCCTTTCTATGTTGATAGCGCTCGAGCGATGCCGTTGTGGTAGGAGCAAGGATGAGCCCGACCTGGTCTCGACAATTATCTTACACGAGATCGGCGGATCACTAAAGCACGGGGACACGCTATATGTATAGACCCGATTACCATCTCTGTAATGAATATATATCTCTTTCTTGTATAGTAAAATGGCTGCATGAAGTCTGGCATCGACGAAATCTATCTCAATTTAGTCCGACCTCTGGCGTACATGTTACGATAGGATGGGCAAAAATGATCTGTCCGAAACTATCGCTATATATCGCTATTAATCGGTCAGAGAAATACAGCATATGTATATCTACATGATAAAGACCCCGGGGTCAGAGTCCTGGGGGTCGGGAATTGGCAATGCACATACACGGACCTTGGGGTCGGAGGCCTAGGGGTCAGGAATTGGCAATGCACATACATGGACCTTGGGGTCGGAGGTCTAGGGGTCAGGAATTGGCAATGCACATACATGGACATTGGAGTCGGAGGTCTAGGGGTCAGGAATTGGCAAAGCACATACACGGACCTTGGGGTCGGAGGCCTAGGGAGTCAGGAATTGGCAATGCACATACATGGACTTTGGGGTCGGAGGCCTAGGGGTCAGGAATTGGCAATGCACATACATGGACCTTGGAGTCGGAGGCCTAGGGGTCAGGAATTGGCAATGCACATACACGGACCTTGGGGTCGGAGGCCTAGGGGTCAGGAATTGGCAATGCACATACATGGACATTGGAGTCGGAGGCCTAGGGGTCAGGAATTGGCAAAGCACATACACGGACCATGGGGTTGGAGGCCTAGGGGTCAGGAATTGGCAATGCACATACACGGACCTTGGGGTCGGAGTCCTAGGGGTCAGGGATTGGTAATGCACATACACGGACCTTGGGGTCGGAGGCCTAGTGGTCGGGAATTGGCAATGCACATACATGGACCTTGGAGTCGGAGGCCTAGGGGTCAGGAATTGGCAATGCACATACACGGACCTTGGGGTCGGAGGCCTAGGGGTCAGGAATTGGCAATGCACATACACGGACCTTGGGGTCGGAGGCCTAGGGGTCAGGAATTGGCAATGCACATACATGGACCTTGGAGTCGGAGGTCTAGGGGTCAGGAATTGGCAATGCACATACACGGACCTTGGGGTCGAAGGCCTAGGGGTCAGGAATTGGCAATGCACATACACGGACCTTGGGATCGGAGTCCTAGGGGTAAGGGATTGGTAATGCACATACATGGACCTTGGGGTCGGAGGCCTAGGGGTCAGGAATTGGCAATGCACATACATGGACCTTGAGGTCGGAGGCCTAGGGGTCAGGAATTGGCAATGCACATACATGGACCTTGAGGTCGGAGGCCTAGGGGTCAGGAATTGGCAATGCACATACATGGACCTTGGAGTCGGAGGCCTAGGGGTCAGGAATTGGCAATGCACATACATGGACCTTGAGGTCGGAGGCCTAGGGGTCAGGAATTGGCAAAGCACATACATGGACCTTGGGGTCGGAGGCCTAGGGGTCAGGAATTGGCAATGCACATACATGGACCTTGGAGTCGGAGGCCTAGGGGTCAGGAATTGGCAATGCACATACACGAATCTTGGGGTCGGAGGCTTAGGGGTCAGGAATTGGCAATGCACATACACGGATCTTGGGGTCGGAGGCCTAGGAGTCAGGAATTGGCAATGCACATACATGGACCTTGGAGTCGGAGGCCTAGGGGTCAGGAATTGGCAATGCACATACACGGACCTTGGGGTCGGAGGCCTAGGGGTCAGGAATTGGCAATGCACATACATGGACCCTGGAGTCGGAGGCCTAAGGGGTCAGGAATTGGCAATGCACATACACGGACCTTGGGGTCAGAGGCCTAGGGGTCAGGAACTGGCAATGCACATACATGGACCTTGGGGTCGGAGGCCTAGGGGTCAGGAATTAGCAATGCACATACATGGACCTTGAGGTCGGAGGCCTAGTGGTCAGGAATTGGCAATGCACATACACGGATCTTGGGGTCGGAGGCCTAGGGGTCAGGAATTGGCAATGCACATACACGGACCTTGGGGTCGGAGGCCTAGGGGTCAGGAATTGGCAATGCACATACACGGACCTTGGGGTAGGGGTATTGCAATCAACATACTTGGCACCAGTAGCAAATTTTTAACTCTCTAATACGGACTTTGGGGTCCGGAAATACAATACACATACCTTTACACACATATAACGGGCCTTGAAGTTGTATAATTCGTTCTGACCCTGTTTATATTCCAAGTCTCATAATATTGTTATCAATAGCAATGAAGAGTTGTTCCTACGCTTACAATGTCGGTTTTGAGGAATACCAGCTCGACTGGATTGCAGTTGTATTCATGTCATTTTACAATTTGACGTCATTTCCTGTTCTGTATTGGTTTGTTGAGAACACACGCAAACACATATGTGTATATATGTATGTAAGAAAAAATAGAACTGAATACGATTTTTTTTCGAAGAAAACTGTCGCCACTTGAAGCTTAAAAGCATAATAAATATTGATGAATTAAGATATTATCAATTGTGTCTACCAAATAAACATGGCACATAAGAATTTTAAAGTGAGTTTGTCTCCATGATATGCCGGGATGCATGTAAACTAATGCATACAATTACAAGACATAAGACATTTTTCCTGTAAAAGGTCATATATTCCTTAACTTTGAAAACAGATACTATTGGTAGGAAGTTGATTCATAATCAGAGAACAGATTATTAAGTCACAGAAATATTATTACTGAATATACCGATATGTGTGATTGATATATTGTCCAATCTATTTTATATAGTATGCAATAGCGGATTTCTTAGCATACGAAAAAGTATTTCTGAGTGGATTGCGATCAAAAATACCACGAGACAGGAATTTCAGGAATTTCATTTCTTAGTCTCTTTGATTCAAATAACTTAATGTTACATATAACTATCCCCAGCCTTTTCGTCTGTTTGATATATTTTATTATCATTAAGCCCGTATTTCAACTATTACCAATCACTTCCTGTAAACAAGCAACTATCTTTTAATATTGAAGTTGATTTCTGCAGTATAATATATCTCGGCTCGGCAAACAAACGCCGTTCAAAAACGTGTCAGAATTCATTAAACACACATCCCTCATTAGCATACGCACCTTAGAGTGGCCTACTCAAGTGATCAGTTTAACCACTGGCAGGGAAAGTCATTGATTTTGTCATGTGCTTCGTGTCTTTATTGAATATAAGCGGTTCTCCATAAAGTATTTATCTTGGTAGTCTGGCCTGCTATCTTTATATGTAGCTTGGTCTGCTGTCAATGGCCAGTTAAACATATAAGGTCTGGTGTCATTTGCCTAGTCTATTATCTAAGGTCTGGTGTCATTTGCCTAGTCTATTATCTAAGGTCTGGTGTCATTTGCCTAGTCTATTATCTAAGGTCTGGTGTCATTTGTCTAGTCTATTATCTAAGGTCTGGTGTCATTTGCCTAGTCTATTATCTAAGGTCTGGTGTCATTTGCCTAGTCTATTATCTAAGGTCTGGTGTCATTTGCCTAGTCTATTATCTAAGGTCTGGTGTCATTTGCCTAGTTTAGCATCTAAGATCTGATGTCATTGGTCTTGTCTGGTGTCACTGGTCTGGTGTGGTACCTAGGTCTGGTGTCACTGGTCTGGTGTGGTACCTAGGTCTGGTGTCACTGGTCTGGTGTGGTATCTAGTTCTGGTGTCACTGGTCTGGTGTGTTATCTAGGTCTGGTGTCACTGGTCTGGTGTGGTATCTAGGTCTGGTGTGGTATCTAGGTCTGGTGTAGTATATAGGTCTAGTGTGGTATCTAGGTCTAATGTCACTGGTCTGGTGTGGTATCTAGGTCTGGTGTCACTGGTCTGGTGTGGTATCTAGGTCTGGTGTCACTGGTCTGGTGTGGTATCTAGGTCTGGTGTCACTGGTCTAGTGTGGTATCTAGGTCTGGTGTCACTGGTCTGGTGTGTTATCTAGGTCTGGTGTCACTGGTCTGGTGTGGTATCTAGGTCTGGTGTGGTATCTAGGTCTGGTGTAGTATATAGGTCTAGTGTGGTATCTAGGTCTAATGTCACTGGTCTGGTGTGGTATCTAGGTCTGGTGTCACTGGTCTGGTGTGGTATCTAGGTCTGGTGTCACTGGTCTGGTGTGTTATCTAGGTCTGGTGTGGTATCTAGGTCAGGTGTGGTATATAAGTCTAGTGTGGTATCTAGGTCTGGTGTCATTGGTCTGATGTGGTATCTAAGTTTTTTGTGGTATCTAGGTCTGGTTTGTATCTAGGTCTGGTGTCGCTGATCTGTTGTGGTATCTAGGTCTGGTGTGGTATCTAGGTCTGGTGTTACTGGTCTGGTGTGGTATCTAGGTCTGGTGTGGTATCTAGGTCAGGTTTGTATCTAGGTCTGGTGTCGCTGATCTGTTGTGGTATCTAGGTCTGGTGTGGTATCTAGGTCTGGTGTGGTATCTAGGTCAGGTTTGTATCTAGGTCTGGTGTTACTGGTCTGGTGTGTTATCTAGGTCTGGTGTTACTGGTCTGGTGTGGTATCTAGGTCTGGTGTAGTATCTAGATCTGGTGTGTTATCTAGGTCTAATGTCACTGGTCTGGTGTGGTATCTAGGTCTGGTGTCACTGGTCTGGTGTGTTATCTAGGTCTGGTGTCGCTGATCTGTTGTGGTATCTAGGTCTGGTGTGGTATCTAGGTCTGGTGTGGTATCTAGGTCTGGTGTTACTGGTCTGGTGTGGTATCTAGGTCTGGTGTTACTGGTCTGGTGTGGTATCTAGGTCTGGTGTTATTGGTCTGGTGTGGTATCTAGGTCTGGTGTAGTATCTAGGTCTGGTGTCACTGGTCTGGTGTGGTATCTAGGTCTGGTGTTACTGGTCTGGTGTGGTATCTAGGTCTGGTGTTACTGGTCTGGTGTGGTATCTAGGTCTGGTGTAGTATCTAGATCTGGTGTGTTATCTAGGTCTAATGTCACTGGTCTGGTGTGGTATCTAGGTCTGGTGTCACTGGTCTGGTGTGTTATCTAGGTCTGGTGTCGCTGATCTGTTGTGGTATCTAGGTCTGGTGTGGTATCTAGGTCTGGTGTGGTATCTAGGGCTGTTGTTACTGGTCTGGTGTGGTATCTAGGTCTGGTGTTATTGGTCTGGTGTGGTATCTAGGTCTGGTGTTACTGGTCTGGTGTGGTATATAGGTCTGGTGTCACTGGTCTGGTGTGGTATCTAGGTCTGGTGTTACTGGTCTGGTGTGGTATCTAGGTCTGGTGTTACTGGTCTGGTGTGGTATCTAGGTCTGGTGTAGTATCTAGATCTGGTGAGTTATCTAGGTCTAATGTCACTGGTCTGGTGTGGTATCTAGGTCTGGTGTCACTGGTCTGGTGTGTTATCTAGGTCTGGTGTCGCTGATCTGTTGTGGTATCTAGGTCTGGTGTGGTATCTAGGTCTGGTGTGGTATCTAGATCTGGTGTGGTATCTAGGTCTGGTGTTACTGGTCTGGTGTGGTATCTAGGTCTGGTGTTACTGGTCTGGTGTGGTATCTAGGTCTGGTGTTATTGGTCTGGTGTGGTATCTAGGTCTGGTGTTACTGGTCTGGTGTGGTATATAGGTCTGGTGTCACTGGTCTGGTGTGGTATCTAGGTCTGGTGTTACTGGTCTGGTGTGGTATCTAGGTCTGGTGTCGCTGATCTGTTGTGGTATCTAGGTCTGGTGTGGTATCTAGGTCTGGTTTGTATCTAGGTCTGGTGTTACTGGTCTGGTGTGGTATCTAGGTCTGGTGTCGCTGATCTGTTGTGGTATCTAGGTCTGGTGTGGTATCTAGGTCTGGAGTGGTATCTAGGTCTGGTGTTACTGGTCTGGTGTGGTATCTAGGTCTGGTTTGTATCTAGGTCTGGTGTTACTGGTCTGGTGTGATATCTAGGTCTGGTGTCACTGGTCTGGTGTTACTGGTCTGGTGTGGTATCTAGGTCTGGTGTTATTGGTCTGGTGTGGTATCTAGGTCTGGTGTTACTGGTCTGGTGTGGTATATAGGTCTGGTGTCACTGGTCTGGTTTGTATCTAGGTCTGGTGTTACTGGTCTGGTGTGGTATCTAGGTCTGGTGTCACTGGTCTGGTGTGGTATCTAGGTCTGGTGTCACTGGTCTCGTGTGGTATCTAGGTCTGATGTCACTGGTCTGGTGTGGTTTCTAGGTCTGGTGTCACTGGTCTGGTGTGGTATCTAGGTCTGATGTCACTGGTCTGGTGTGGTATCTAGGTCTGGTGTCACTGGTCTGGTGTGGTATCTAGGTCTGGTGTCACTGGTCTGGTGTGGTATCTAGGTCTGGTGTCACTGGTCTGGTGTGGTTTCTAGGTCTGATTCCATTGCTATACCAAACAAGTGCCATTGTTTCGTGGTCAATAGAAGTTATATTGCGCTTTAGATAATAAGAGTTGATACACCCAGGAAAAGTTATATCAAAAACAAAGGAACGCTGTCTCTGGATTTTGTTTTAAGGAATGAATGCTATGTTGAAGTTTTAATGCAAAATGATTTATGACTGTATACAAAGAGAGAGAAATCTACATCGAGGCTTTACGATATATGAATGAAAGTTTCACTTTAAACGAATAATGACCTTCATATTGAGGATTTACTGCAGAAAGATAACTATCGATATATCGAAGTTTTTACTTTATATGAATAGTGATCGTGATATCGAAGATTTATTGTTGTGGTTTTATGGGGGTTTATTGTTTATAAACTATTTGTACAGCACCTTAGAGACTGATATCTGTATTTATATTGATGATGCCATCTTAATCGCCATGGCCTAACATTCCAAACCAGTTAACATACCATCACAAGGTGATTATAAAATGGATACACCTGGTGTGATAAGATGACCTCGATATTTACATAAAGATATGTTTAATGCGATGTAAAAAAGGTGATATTTCTGTGATAACTCGCATGAATCCCGATTTTGTTTTGTTTTGTTTTTTTTTTTTTTTTTTGGTTCAACGTGGATCATTAAAAAATGTATTTGTATGCATGCGGTTGCTGAAGGTGGAATTAAAATGATTCAAGATACGTCAGTTTGTATTCAGCAAGGCGAAAAGCGATTAAAACGGTTCACTGTCTCACACATGTCCCGGCATACCAATTCACAAAGAAGAAAAAAATAAATTGGTTTTTAATTGGTTGTAATGAGACGTGTGTGGCTGACAAAAATTGACAGGATAGTCAAAGAAAGATAACTCTTACTGAGGTCTACGAGACGATATCTGCGGTTTCGAATTCTATTCTAACAATATCACGGATATAAATCATTATCGTTTGCAGAGCAGTAGATAAATTAATTCAAGATACTATATTTATTTCAGACGATAAATATAAGGCACATTAAATGATCAATTGTACCACTGTTTCACTTGGGAAAAAATCTAATATACATGTACCTGTATTCAACATCAATGCCACAGATTTCTAAAAGTGATATTTTATTTTAAAGTACTTCGAGTTTAGCGGGTATTCGAATTTTCCGAGTTCGAATTAACGAAGTTCTACTATATCTTAAAATCATCCAAATAATTACCATGATTCCTTAATTATCTACTGTTGCGGAAAACTAATCATTTTTATGTGTTCTATAAGTAATTATCTATACGGTACACATTATTAAATTTCATGTCAATGAGATGATCGTGTTTGATGTTTGAAATTAGTGAGACATCATACTATACCAGTCAAATTTACGCCCAGTTTTGAGTTTAACTTAAGTCGTTATTTTTAGTTTTAGTTTCAACAGCCAATAGGCACGCTGATCACAATAAAGATGCTTCATCGGTAAGTAATTTGGAAAGACTTTCAATCAATGTTATTAGATATGCTATTTATATATATAATAAGAATTAAATGATTTAGCACTGTGCCTTGTGGGACATCAGCATTTGTAATTTTAACGAGTGATTAACTATTTTCTACCAAGACTCGTTGTTTTCGAGGACTGACATAGTTGTATCAGGGAAATTTGTTTGTTTCAGACTGTACAAATAGTGGAAAAAAGACCTTATAACGTAGCTGTTTAGGACGCATCAGGACCTAGTTTCTACTGGCGGTGATGGATTATCTACAGAAACCAAATATCATATATTCATACCACAGACGATCAGGTGTTATTTCAGTTTCTCAGCCGTATGATCGGATAACATCAACACGATATGAAGAGATGAAACATATCCGGAAGATGGACATTAATGTTATTAGGTACTAGGACCCACGCCAATCCTATAGTATTTGTGTGGACAAAAGACTCCAGCCTTAGGCTTGTATGGATCAGCGTAGGCTGGATGCAAACATAGCCAGCGTAAAAGGATAGGATTGTGGAAAAATCATTCTTAGCAGGGGAGGATGTGGGCATGTATAACATTTCAAACGGTTAAAAAAGATAACTATGAATCGTATATGTTATATATGAATTTCACCTCTTTTACTTCAATAAATGTAAGTTGACAATACTTGTGTAACTTTGTATATCAGGTGATGCCTTCACGCTTCTATTGTGTCCAGCGCAGAGAAAGTGATATTTCCCAAGGCCGAAGGATAAGTGAAATATCACTTTTAAGGGTTGATAAATCATCGTATTTATCTCATAACATGTCGATATTTTTTCTCCACTTTACAAAATGATCGCTTCTAGCTGTCATTTAATAGAGCGGAGACGTATAGATATTCTGTGATACGCCCCTAGTACAATAATAATAATAATAAAAAAAAACATTATGACTGGAAATAATGGATAATTTCATTTTGCTAAAATTCAACAAAATTAATTTCAAAAAAATACATTTACACGATGTTGTACAATACCAATATATATGCTCACCTGAAATTATAATTTGCAGTTACATTTGCACAATTGTTGAGATTTAGCACAGGGAAATATTTTTGGTCGATATGCGTTTTGTTCATATTATTAGAGTAAAGATTATGTGTGTTTGCGGGAATATTTACTGCTCTCAATATGGCGTCGAATGTGTTATCTTCAATTTATTTCTTTCATATCGTCTAAGAGAGTGCTTAATTGTTATCCCGATAATTGTTGGGACTACATAATTAGGTGATTGAAATTCCGGACCGTGAATAATATCAATGTCGGAGTATTTGGACAAGAACCGGTGGATTTCACGTCGTAACGAAAATATTAGGAACCTTTTTCAATGTTCATCATTTACTATTCTTGCCTCAGCATAAAATGTCTGCACTCAAAAGTTTTCGAAATCGGATTTATAACGATCACTCATAAGATGGCGGACTGTGAACATTCTTTATTACCAAATCGAGGCTCACACACGAACCCATGACGTAACACACACATGATACAGGTTGTACTAATAACCGCAATAATCAAGTGGGAACATACGTGCGATATTATTACAGGATTGCTGGTTTTTGGTGTGCTGTTTGTTTTTCTTTTTTATCAATGAATGTGACCGAAAGATCTTCACTGCTACATTTGTTGCCTTTCTGGTGTTTTGGGGTCTTTTTCTCCTAATAAACTTCGATATTGTTCCACACATATCGTTGCAAATCAAATGCTATTGGCACAGGCTGCTCTGACGTCACAGAAAATCCCTTGCTACTATATTTGGGTACGAACTATTGGACTGGTTTATAGTTCAGATAATATTTGAACAATGTTGAAATGTTTAGAATTGGCCAATGAGAAAACGTGAGAAAACATCCTCATATAAATAGCTATGATATATTTTATTTAAGTTTCACATATCACAGTACAAATTTATAAAAAAGATTTGTGACATTTACACCTGTGTACGCCTTCAACAGTGATTATGGCACATGCATAGTGATTACTCACAGTACCCATAAAAACATGACGTCAGTTCTCAACTGAATCTTGGTACCGGCGAAGACGACAGACAATTTCTGGAACGTCTGGAAGATGTTTCCAAGTGCAATCCAGGGGGAGATAAACCATGGTCGAGTAACTAATAACCACACAAGATTATGAGAAATTGCTCTCTACCAGAAGTACATATCTCTGAGGTAAGTATTCAAAATACATTTGTACAAAAACACTCAGTAGGATACGTGTGCATAATGTTCTAATGTGTAAAATATCTAAATATCTTATAATCCTAATTAATAATAATTGAATTAATGTGATTTAATTCCTTTCGATGCAGACCTAAAAATGCTTAAATGTGTAGCCTTTTATATGAGACCTCCCTCAAATTCCACTACAACTTAATCGTGTGTTGGTGTTCGGACTGGAATTAACACTGTGCCTAAAGTTGTTTAAATCTTGTGTGGTAAAGATGAAAATGAAGGTTATTATACAAATCATTTCTTAATTGCACACGTATATGTGCGAGGCAAATTCACTAGAACAGCTGTTATGTGAAAACCGGTCACCGATCACCGTTCGGATGCTGATCGCGGTTATAAATGCACCAGTAATGCATAGAAACAGGTTGTCAATAATTAAGAAAGAAAATTGAAAATTAAGAGAATCAATCTTTTGAATCAGGGACTCAAGGTCGGTAACCGACTACATTTGTAAATGTGACATTTCTGTAGATATTTCAGTATAACTCAACTATGTGACTCGACGGTGCTTAGCGTTTAAACGAATCATCTGTGTGTGGATTACAATTGTGTTTTTACTTCATAGTTCAATAATTGAAATTTGTGGTTACATGTGTGATAATTGTTAGACCTTGGAATGTACGAATAGGGATTGCTATCATTTTTATATGAGTTATGTGCAGTGTAAATAAAATTTGTCATGAGTCCGATATTTTCGTTTTGTCTTATTAGCACAAAAACTAAGTCGGATACTTAAATATCCAACTATATGTGGGACTTTTAACTATCCAAATGTTGACCATGATTTAGTTTAGTTCAATAACTGAAATTTGCACAAGTGGTTACATCTCTCAGCGATATTGCTAGATATGTGTGTGATAATTGTTGGATGTTGGGATGTACGGATACTATCAAACTGTTAACCATGGTTTAGTCAAACTATACATACTGAAAACACAATGTGTGACATCACAGATTTTTAAAATCTTAATCTGCATAAGAAATATTAAGTAAGTCTTTTAGGAAAACTTACATGATTACGCTGTTTCTGCAAATGCGTAAATTTTCCTATATTACGAATAAACCTAAATTTCTTTCATGACCCGTTTTTCCCCATGATTTCATGTCGTAAGTCAGAATTAAACAAATGCTTAGAACCAATCCTTATGTTTTTTTATCTGTAAGTAATTTTCGTTTGTACGTCCGTGTGTTACTATTTCCACAGCTGTCGCTTTGTGGTCAGATATATAATTGTCGATTTAAACATGTGCGTCTAGTTAACAAACCAAATATCCTAATCATATGCTAGATTGTCGGAACGTGACTTATATTTTAGACTACAAATGTTCAAACGGAGAAGATAGAAACATTGCTTTCAGTAAGTAAAAACATGTCACTTATTGTTGATAAAAAAAAAAAAATTAAATCTAATATTTAATTATGAGTTCACTGGTAAAAGCAATCGATATATGTCCGGTACCGAGCTAAACCTTTATTTATAAGTACATATATTTAAGAGCTGTCTTATTACACAATGCTGACATGTGTCGTTGACACGTGTTTGTATATCTATTCATCTTGTTTTATATGACAATGTGACTAGTAATTTGTGACCAATACACTTTGCTTTTTGTCCATTAATTATTTTGTAATTAGCATTAATTCAAAACACATAACATAGGACTAGGACGATAAATAAGAATTGTACATGTACGAAGGGAGACAACTCCTTGTACATGATCACGACTTACTCTCCATTCATTATTATTTTTTATTATTTTTCGCAGCATTCATGAGGTTGGAAATATTCCTTGAATCGTGTCGAATTAGCGTCAGGGACGAAATCCTGTGTTTATTCATGCAGTGCACCTCCCTATCTAGATTTTGACTTTTTTTTTTCGAGCACTTTGGATTTTTCTCCTAGGCTTCAAAAGTCCTTTGCATCGCTGACGACTCCTAGATGGATGAAACAGCTGCATGATGTAGTCTAAATCATTGTTTGACTCTAACGTATCTTATGCTATCAACTCGTGTGTTTTTTGTACATTAATAATGACCTCTGTTACACTAAGGGCCTGACCAAGGAAATCAAAATTGATCGAGAGATAAGTCAAAATCTCGATGAAGAGACAGATAACCACCATGATTCAGTATGTTTGATTATTTAAATGTCTGCTAATTATATAAGGGCTGCATGTAGACGTACATATTTTGAACCATTCTGCTATCTGAGTGAAATAAAACTTGTCATGTAGGTTACGACAAATCTCGGGGACTGAAGTCCACCAGCAGTGAATATCACCTGCATTCTCAAAGGATTGAACGCAACACAGACAAGCAGGAAATATTTAATACAAAAATACTTCATTCATAAGAATTTACAACATTTTGACAAGCTGATTAAAACTTCTCTTTCAATATCATTGGACTAGACAACATACAATAACATAAAACACGGTTTAGATCTCTTACAGTGTAGTGTAGTTCTATCAATACACTTCACTGCAAATTTTAATATCATGCATAAAAATTATCTAATTTAGCTAAAATTGTGAGCAGAATTTCTTTCAGATTTTCTGTCATTATATATGCATTTTTAAAAGTAAGATATTCGCTGTAAGAAAGATTAAAAGCTAAAGTAAAAATAGAAAACCAGGAAAGGAGTGATGATACATAAGCAAAGATGTCAACTTTTCCCTTTATTGTAGAAATTGTCACAACACTTTAGGTGGGTATGTTTCTACTATTTGTGATTTGACTTTGTTGTGACCTTGATGTATTGACAACTTTTCCCTTGCATCCAGAATACAAGGCACAATATAAATCATTTTACTGACTTATAAATCTACTGAAAATGAAATCCCTAAAGGAGTGCAGCTTAATAATCTATTCTTCATGAAGTCAGAGAGTAAACATATTATTGTCCTCATGTGTTCATAAAACAGCAAAATATCATCAAATTAACACAATTTTTCCTTTCTTTTTTAAAAATAACAACCATGCTATTAAAAGTATTTTAATGTAAAGAAATAAAGAAAATGAGATCATTTGTGAAAGTCAAACTAGCTATAAAAATATACAAGAATATCATAAAATAGTAGTGGAAATCATTGTTCCACTCGATTGATTATTAAATGCGCAACATTTGAATAGAACCTACAGTCACAATGAATAAATACTATCTAGATCATTAGATATGATCAGTCGTATGCACTAAACATCACCTAGAGTAAGTACCAGTGCATTAGGAAATCAAGGAAAGACAACTCAAGGTAGAAAACATTTGTGATATCCTGAAAATGTAAAAAGAACAAGGACAGTGTTTAACAGATTAGAACTTGTAAATAAAAACAAAAACAGAGGAGAAATACGGAGGGGAAAAATAAAATATTAACTCCTTATGGTAACTGGAAATATAATCACTAAAGAAAAGTAATAGTGATAGACCAACATATATTATGTGGAATATACATACAAGGGAAACAGTGTACTACAGAAAGGGTTAAAGGTCATGAGAGCTACAGCAAATGTAGAATATTTCATAAGGTCTACAGAATATGTAGAATATATGGAACAACATACAATGAATTGATTTAAGTTTGAATTCAACCTTTGTAGAGCTAAATACACAGATTACAGAAATAGAATTCAACCTTTCTAGAGCTAAACACACAGTTTGCAGAAATAGAATTCAACCTTCCTAGAGCTAAACACACAGTTTGCAGAAATAGAATTCAACCTTCCTAGAGCGAAATACACAGTTTACAGAAAAAGAATTCAACCTTCCAAGAGCAAAATACACAGTTTACAGAAATAGAATTCAACCTTCCTCAAACTAAATACATTTTACAAAATAAGAATTCAACCTTCCTAGAGGTAAATATACAGTTTACAGAATTAGAGTTCATCCTTCCTAGAGTTAAATACGACACATTCAGCATTGAACTCCAACCTATCAAGAGCTAAATACATAACTTACATGAGATCTACTTAATCTTCATTCTACCAATAACCTCACAGTTAAGAAATATAATCTAGACCATGTATTAACCTAAAAAGCACAAGAATAACTTCAAACATTCAAATCATATGCTAAAGACCCATAACAATCAAGAATGTCCCTACATAGAAAGAGAAATATATATATTACATCTATACACTTCTAAACAGTAAACACTCAACAGTATCAGAAATTATATTTGAAAGTAACAATGGAATGACACAAATCATAAAAATAGCTTAAAAAACAAAAGTTTGAATAAAAATGTAAAAATTGTAACTTGCACCAATTAAACCAACCCCATATATTCCCCTGTGTGATCAATCATATCATTCCTTACTTTTTTGGTAGTCGGAGGAATTTTCTTTTAGAAAGATCATTCTATAAAACAGTTATAACAAAATGTTATAGACAATGCAATCAACAGGTCCTGCTAAATACAGGTGTTACTAAAAGAATTATGATGGTATTCATTAATGTAATGAAACCAGTTAGGAATTCATTAATGTTATAGAGTCAGTATTCAGTCATTGACCAGGATCAACAGAGTACTCACTAGGATCTGTAAATATTCTAATTGGATAGATATGGTATTTTGTAATTAAATGAGGCAAGAAAATTTAATAGAATTAGTAAAGTATTCATTCATTAACCAGGATCTACAGAGTATTTAATAGCTTAATGGGATCTGTAAATATTCTAATTGGATTGGTAAGATATTCTGTAATTTAATGAGATAGCAAAATTCAACAGCATAAGTAAGGTATTCAGTGATTTAATGCAATCTGGTATCAATTAATGTTTATTTTGAAGGTATCATTAAATCAACTTGGTCAATAATATTAAAGTTTAAATGAATCACTCGGGCAATAATTTAACTGGATCAGTAAGATATTCTCTTATTTAATGAGATCAGGTAAGTATTCAATATTTCAAATTCACGAATTCAAAAACATCAGAAGTATTTTAATAATCTAATGGGATGAGGAATGTATTCATTTGTGTAATGGAATCACAAAAGTATTCACTAATTTAATAGAAACAGTAATGTATTTACGTATTTAACAAGATCAGTGGTGTTTTTAACGAATTTGAATCAGTAAGGTGATTCCGTATTCAGTCATAACGTGACGTCACAAGGGAGATAATCATGGAATGTACAGAACTTGTAATTTTGCAATCAAAATCCAAATTAATTTTACGTAGTGCTTATTTAAAAAAAAAAATGAATTCTGAAACACCAGATTTTGACAGCAATTAACACACAAACTGCACCCATGTAAATAGCCTGGCATTCAACAGTTAAATAAATAAATATACATTGCTACAAGCCCAAAATATCACAAACAGAAAATAGCTATCACTGTAAACCAAATAACGTTCAACAATCTATAAAAATACTGGTACACATATATACAGAGTTGGAATAAATATGAAATGCCCCAGTATTATACCACTGTGTCCAGATATGTAGATTTCAGGCCATTTTGTTTTATCTTGAATATAACCGCATATATAATGTTGACTCATTTCAAATTTAAAAGTATTAAAATATTTTCTTTGTAAATTAAGTCAATATCTCTTATAACAAAATTGAACACAATGTTGTTGATTGATTTGTAATATAACAAAAAACTTTGGTAAAACATACAATTATAAGTACTGAATGATAACATGTATACATTTAAATTACTTGTAAATACCATATCATTACAAGGTCTTTCTAAAGACTTTGTGATTCAACATATCAAAAAGGACAAATAATCATAATTTTTGAAAATTCTGATATGTATTCAGTAAAATCAAAGGGACAATACTCTTGTTTTTAAATATAAACATGAATAACAAAGTTTGTTACATATATATACATAGGAATTGAACAACACTTCTGTAGATCTATTCTTTATACAAATTTTTATATTTCAAGTACTATAATGTATTAGAAGTCGATTTTTTTTTTCAAAATAAAATTCATTGTGAAAAGCAAAACTGACTAAATTGAATCTGTTTTTTTTTTCCTTTTTTACATTAAATTTCTCTGATATCTAATCATTATTAACTATTTTGACAAAGCATTTTTCATTTTTTCTCCACAACTACACACCAGTTGGAGTGGTCAAACATGTTACTGACCACTCGAAGGCTTTGGACATTATCTGTTATAAGCTCAATCAATTCACCTTCCTTAAATACATGGTAGTACCGTGATAACTGTTTGGACGCACATTCATTAGACAGTTCCTGAGAATGCTTCTTGCCTGTTGATAAACATTTTGGCTGACAAGATTCTGTTGTGCCATTACTGTAACCATTTAATGTTTGTAAAGACTTGCTTTTTATCCCAGTTTTTGATACATCTGTTTTACCTGAATTCCATTTTGAGTGTTTTCCAGTTGACGTTTTCTCTCCTTGACAGAATTCTCCTATAAAATCAGGTCGACTGTTGTTTCCTGAGAGGTCGAGATCAGTTACCCTGCATAGTGATCCCAAGGCACTGTACTGGTCACATGATTTATTGTTTATAGTAAAGTCATGTGACCTTCTACTCTGATCATGTGATTTGATATGACTAATTGAACCTACATTAGAGTGTCTGTTCTTATTATGTGCACAGTTCTGAACAGAATTTTCACTCCTTGAGCTAACAAACAGCTTTTCAGATGTTTGAGTTACAGTGTTGTGGTCATCTGTTGATAAATGACCATTTACTCCATTATGAAAAACATCCCGTTTCCAATCAGACATTCCTAAGTCACCATTTACTGAATTCTGTGGTAAACCATTCCCAAGGACATCATCAGTGACTGCAATAACGCCATTGGTCTTATTTATCTGACCACTGATGTTTAATCTATCTGGATCGTCCGTAATGTCCACACTATTCCTGTTACTAGGGCAACTACTTTGTGGAAACTCTCGGACAGCAAATCCTTCAAACTCATCAAGACTGGTGCTTGTGGACAGACTTCCTAGGGTTCCATCTTCTCCAAACGAATGAAGAAGCCAGTTTTCAATGGCCATGGACTTGGAAATCACATCAGGGGATTCTAGAGGTTTTGGTGGTGGTTCTGTGTCAAAAACCTTTTTTATTTTGGCTTTTATTAAATTGAAAAATGACACTTCTTCCTTCTCTCCATCTTCTTTTTTGATATCCTTTTTTGAACTAGTAACTGAGGGTTTGCTAATACTGCGTTCTGAAATCTGTTTATTTACCCCTGAGTTCAGTCCTTTGATTTGATGTTTTAAATCCTGGACACTTTTAACTTTTACATTTTTAGCGACATGAATATGTGACTGATATGCAGGAATCGGCTCCACTACTGATTCAGATGAGAGATATGTTTCTGTTGAGGCAAGTTTGGATTTACTAACTACCTTTTTTGATTTGTGACTTTTTGAACTTTGACAATACTGTTGATGTTTTGTCTGCATTTTACCAGTGATAGATGAATTATGGGTCAAATATTTATAGGAAGTGTCATGTGATCCGTTTGGGATGCGGTTTTCATCTTCCTCAGTGATGTCACTTCCTTCAACATCTGCCTCCAGGTACTCCCCGGTGACATCAATACCCAGACCCTCCTGACCTTGCCGTGAAATGTCACTACTCCTGCCCTCCTGACTTAACCATGGGATGTTGGCACTCACACCCTGCTGACCTTGTCGTTGGAGGTCACTTTCCTCACCACCATACCAGTGATGGTTATGACTAACAGATAACGCCTTCATACTTGCCTCGAATCTTCGACATTCCTCAGCCAGGACACTCTTACTAAACACTGTCCTCCCCTTCTTCTCAGAAGGGTACATGCCTCTTTGAGTATTAATGATGTTAGGAAGTGTATTTGATCTTTGTCTTAGAACAGTGATCTTTGGAACAGTATTATCTGACAAGAACACGTTGTCCAATTCCTGGAGTGAGTCCTTGAGGGTGTCCTTGAAAGTTTCTGAAGCTGTCCTCTGGAGCGTACGACCAGGTAATGTGAAATCTGAAGTATCAGCTGACGATTCATCCTCACTTACAGAGCTCACCGAGGACAAGTCCTTGTCTGAACAGGACGGCAACAACCCTGCAATACAGACATTAGTTTGGTTGGAATTAACTAGACTGGTTGTTGACTTTCTAAAAACATTTTTATCAAGACTTTCCCATATTTAAAGTTTTATTTTTCCAAATTATTTTTTAAATATATCTTTTCAAAAGAACACACTAACTGTATAATTGAAAAAAGTATCACCATTGCATCACCATTGCAAGCAAAATTAATAATTTCCAACATCCTGATTTCATCTGTAGATATTTTTCAAATGGTCTTTCTTCACTGGGTGGTAGACATTCACATGATAATGTAGTTTTGTCTGAGGTTTTCTTAGGTTTCTAATCGCAACATTGTCGTTTTTATCTTATCTATGTTAATTTTAAGTCTACTGACACATTGACTCATCCAAAGGCAATCCAGATCAATACAAAATGTTCATACAGAATGTCAAAAAGCCATGAAAAAAGAATTGAGAGCAAGCTAAATATGACATTTGAAAAAAACCTGTACCTGTTATCAGTAATAAAAAGCCATACTAGTTACATTCAAGAAAATTTTAGAAATCTGACTAAAACTGATTTAATTAATTATAAACTAAACACAAATTAGAATCAAGATGAGTTAATGAACCTAAGTAAATGATACCTAGAATGGCTAAGTTATTGTTGAAGGATTAAAAATATCCCTGTTCTACTTTGGACAATTTTGTTGTATAAAAGATGGTAAAAAGTTCATTATGCTGAAATTTGCTGTGTTTCTGTCTTCTGAAGTAAGACATAATTCTCTAACCATGTTTATCAGCTGACTTGCTGGTTCTCTGTCCCTCATGCCATGGTATCAGTACATCTTGTCCATCAAACTGTTCCAAGACAAAAAAAAAGTGATATTTAAAGAGAAGTTTAAATGCGCAGAGAAATTTAATTGAAACCCAAATCAAATTTGTTAGAAGTACTGTTTAACTGGTGTGGTGTTATCTTAAAAACTGATAATTTTCAGTACATCACAGCATTAAATTCAACTATTGCTCTTTTATAAACATGCTTGATCTTCATCAACACAGACTCAACAGAATCTTCATCAACACAGACTCAACATACTCTTCATCAACACAAACTCAACATAATCTTCATCAGTAATATGATCAATGTTAACAACTATGATATCAAACTAATGAGTCTCAAACACTTACACCATCTTAACTTGTATTCTCTGATTTCCTATCATTGGCATATTACGTATACATATATTTCACTGATATGACAGAGCAATTTTACAATTAAAAAATGAAATTTTCTATCAATAATATCAAAATTGTTTTTCATCAATTTGTTTATGTGACTTACTGACCCCACTGTATTTCTCATCATATGCTCACACAGTTCCATATTCTGCCACACATAAGTACCCATCTATGTTTCTGTTTGTTTGCCCACAGATATTCTGACACACACATACCCACCTGTATTTCTGTTTGTTTGCCCACAGATATTCTGACACAAACCCACCAATATTTCTGTTTGTTTGCCCACAGATATTCTGACACACACATACCCACCTGTATTTCTGTTTGTTTGCCCACAGATATTCTGACACACACATACCCACCTGTATTTCTGTTTGTTTGCCCAGATATTCTGAAACAAACCCACCAATATTTATGTCTATATGCCCACAGATACTCTGATACAAACCCACCAATACTGATGTTTGTATGCCCACAGATATTCTGACACATACCCGCCTATGTTTTTGTTCATACGCCCACACATACAGCATCATTTGTCCTCCTGGTCGAACAATTCTTGCCAGTTCCCGGATAGCCTCAATTCTGCGTTCCGTAGTGGCAAAGTGATGGATGACACCAACTGATATCACAGCATCAAATAAACCTGATCTAAAGGGCAGTTTGAGGTTGTCTGCTACCAGTACTTCATGCCCCTTGGTTCTGGCTGATTCCACAAGGGGGCAGCATATGTCTAAACCAACTTTAAAAATACTTTTATTGATGTGTAGATATCGCCCACTTCCACATCCTGTAACAGAACACATATGTACAGGTTATATTTGAAAGATTCTGAGGGGAATTCAAGAAGAGTTATCTACCCTGCTGATTAATGAACACTGTGTATCTATCAATAAATTTTTGGATATCCATGAATAATTAATTAATATCCAAAAATGGGTCGAATTATGGATATTCATAAATGAGGACTATTTTTAGCTATATACAGATTACACGGTGTTGGTTCTCTATTCATATAAAATGTAACAGAGACAAGACTTATCAATCACTTCTAGCAATAGAAGTACAACTTAGTTGGGTGATTATTTTGTGTTGGCAAACAACTGAGCTTCATTTCGAACTCATTGCCAACTCAATATAAGATGTTGGAACTCATCTTATACAGAGTGTGATCATTTACTGTTAAACACATTATTTACGAACAAACAAATATACAAATTAATTATCAATATCCAATGTATTTCAAAATGTCTATAATTTATATATATAAAAAATAGATCAAGTTTAATTACTTGTATTAGAATTACTAATTGATGTTTATTAATTAACTATAGATATTGTTAATTAGTGGGGGTTTTTACACCTCGACTTGCTCAATCTTCCAGCAAGTACAAGTACCAGTGTCCATTAAAATTGTAAAAAAAATATGATGATGATAATCAGTAGAAACATTGTAATTAAGTAAATACTACAACAGATGGACTTAAGTTAAATTATAAACAGCTATTTAGTATTGTAAGAAACATAATGTGAACATATACAGAGTATATACAAGTGAACAAGTTGCCATTCTGTGTAAAGAAACTAGAGAACACACGGAAAATCCAGGCGGTTGGGAAGGAAGTGGCACATTATATATATATAATTACTGTCTCAAGTATTGACATTTAATATGAGAACAGATTCAATCACTTTTGTCAAACAAAAGGTTGATCCTTCCCATAAGGAAAAGTCAGTTATCAATTCCTGTTTTTTTTAATTTTTAACCCAAACTGCATGACTAGAGCCAATGGGAAATAATTTAATATCACATTAACAGGGAATATATTTTCATCTGATCTTTGCTGTGACATGCAGTTTTTTAAATCAAGGTAACCTAACTTTGTTGAAATACCAAATCATGGTTTTAACAGATATGATTCGTTGGACTACTGTAGTGAAATGAATTTCCATGGCAAAAAGAAGTTGTCATTTGTGAAGTAAAGAAATTCTCTGAATTCTAATTCTTTTCACCAAACATTTCCTGAGGTTTTATATCACCAATATTCATACATGATGAGATAGTACAGGATGAGGGATACAGAGTAGTAATGAGGAAGTGCAGGCCTGGGATGACATGTAGTGGGGAAGTGCAGGACTGGGGTGACATGTAGTGGCAAAGTGCAGACTGAGGTGGCATGTTCTGGGGAAGTGCAGGACTGGGGTGACATGTAGTGGCAAAGTGCAGGACTGGGGTGACATGTGGTGGGGAAGTGCAGACTGGGGTGACATGTGGTAGGGAAATGAAGGACTGGGGTGACATATGGAAGAGAAGTGCCGGACTGGGGTGACATGTGGTAGGGAAGTGTAGGACTGGGGTGACGTGGTGGGGAAGTGCAGGACTGGGGTGACATGTGGTTGGGAAGTGCAGGATTGGGATGACATGTGGTGGGGCAGCACAGGATTGGGTGTGTTGTGTAGTAGGTAATTACATGTGGTTGGGAAGTGCAGGATTGGGATGACATGTGGTGGGGCAGCACAGGATTGGGTGTGTTGTGTAGTAGGTAATTGCAGGACATATAAGGAGTGCTGTGTAGTGGGGCACTGCAGGATTAGCATGCCATGTGGTGGAATGGAGCAGAGCAGGATTCAGATGCAATATGTTTGTGCAGTGCAGGGTTGTGAGTGTTGTGTGGTGGGGCAATACAGGACTGGTAGTGCTGTTTGGTTGGGCAGTGCAGGGTTAGGAGTGCTGTGTGTTATGAGAGTACAGGATAGAGAGAGCTGTGTATAATTAGGGTTACATATAGGGCAGTGCATGAATGAAATGAGATTGTGGTGGGATAGTGCAGGATTGGAGTTGCCCAAAACTGTAAAATCAAATTGTTTTACATAAGAACTCAACTTCATGTCATGATAAAGACTAATGATTGAAAGAGGTGGATTAAAGATCTATTTGCAAATGAACAAAATTTTATGTTGGACGGATGTACAGGTAGAATACACAACACCATAATGTCAAATCAAAATGTTTGATGGACATATGTATATTGATAATATGCTTTAGATATGTAATATATATACTAGAAATATTACTTTAAACATGCATCCTGATGCACAAATTGAAATAAAGAATTAGAAAAAGCTGTTATTACCAATATCTGCAACCAATGAACCTGGTTGTAATCGCTTAAGGAATCGACGCACATTTGGCCAGGCCTTCTGGGAGATCTCAGAGAAGCACGGGGCGATCTGGTCGTAAACACTATAGACATGTTCCTGCTCTAGAGTGTCGGATGACTTCCTCCCCATAATGTCTGGACGTGGCATTCTGTGGAACTGCAATGCTAACAAGTATCCCTAGCGGTGCTGATAAACTGAAACCGGTGCCAGCCATAGATGTATTACACAGTCTCCCACATCACCACATCAAGGAATCATTAATGTTTCACCACACCTTGCAGTTCGTTCTATTCTTGTAATGCAGCAAGCTCTGGCAGTAATGGAGACCGACATTTGCGGCAGGAAGATTATGTCACCACTACATTAACAAAAGCCAAATTGTGCTGTCACTGTTCCTGTCAATCTTGTACCTGACATAAAATCCTCCGATTTTTGTTTCAAGTTTTACCCTCGCTTCTATACCACCTGGTTGAAAAGAAAAATCAATACAGCCTGAATACACAGAAATCCCCCCAGCATGGTCGTTATACAGTTTCTCTAGCCACCATTTATCATTCCAGTAATCACTACCCAATAGAATCTAACGTCAATTTCATAGCATCAATTACATTCTTACTTATCCTAAATATACCAATGGATAAAGATGAAAGCTTTATTAGTGGCGTCACAGTTTATTACTGTCAACACAACCAATCCGTGAAAGTCACTTCCCATGATTGATTTTAAACCACGTTAAAACATGAGTCAGTCACTCATGAATCAGATGTTTAACACAATTAATTTTATACAGCTGTACACAAATACCTATGTACTTTTGAATACACTTCCTTTTAATGGTTGGTTTACACCTATAAACATGAAACAGAGAGCTGTATGAACTACAAATGAATTGCATTGAATGGATATTCCTCATCTTTCATCTATTTATCAAACAGGTATCTTAATTTTGGCCCTGCAAAAATGAAAGCTTTTACACAAACTTGCGTGATACACATGTATAATTAGTAAATACTTCCACCTGATAAATTTCCGAATTGCCTTTAATATCAGAAACCTATTGAATCTGGACATGTAGGCCTACTGGCAATAACCCTTGTCATACATGTATTTATCATCTCTCATGACTTGAATTAAAATTTAAGTGCATGAACAGTTCCTGCAAAAACAAAATTTCTGAAGTTGTTTTAAAACAGGATGTTTATATTGATAAAATATCTGTTAAAAGGTTTTTGATCAAAACTTTCAGTTTTAAAAGGTTTCAGGACAAACAATTAGGTTTTGCGATTCGTGTAGAGGATACATAATCCTGTACCAGCAATCTATCATTAAATATCCTACATAGCTTTCAATTGTGATTTCGACAATTTAAGCCATAAGATTATCAAAAAATAATCCAAATCCTTTAAAATCCTTTAGAAATCGTCAGTTTTACATCGCAAAGGACATGTGGAATAATTAAAGATACTATCTTAATAAGGGTAAAAAAAAACAATTTTACCTGAGAAAAATGAAATATATATATATATATACAATGCATGTAAAACAATGCATCTTGAAAATTTGGAATATATCTGTTAAGCTAACTATGTTTTTAATGAACACTACTAACAGTCAATTCAGGTTACTGACAGGTTTTATACAGTGGCTGGTAATTATGTACGTAAAATAATTGATTTCCATGACAACGCCCACGTTTACACATTTAGTTTATACAGTGAGACAAAGTGTATTGAGATCACACAAATTAACAATAGCCACCATGCATAGAAGAAGTCAGAAGTGTATTGCTATTATCATTGCCGTGGTTTAATGAACGCCATATATGTACATCTGTTAATCGCCACTACATTTGAACTGTATTGTACTAATGCCTTATTGAGCTCACTGATGAACCTGAGAGACTACCCAATAAACTGATTCCATTACAGATCTTTCCTCATGTCAAATTTCTTTATTTTTCCAAAGATAAAAATATATGTCAGTCTGAAAATCTGCTTACTGTCTCAAAATACAGATCTGAGATAATGGCAGAGCTAAGGGAAATTAAGGGACAACACTATTTGATATTCATACAGATTCTGGGGACAGACAGGAATTACCAGAACGGCTATCAAATATTCATCGAGGGATGGAAATATTGGAGTCACATGTTGTCTATTCGTGCATGCAAATAAGGTCAACTGGCAGGCCCAGGATATTGTAGGAACATAGACTGTTTCTATAAGCTACTAATAAGAAAAGCCAAAAAGATCACATCACAAATAAACTGTACACATATTGTATAATATAACATTTTTCTTGTAATGGGCCTCTTTTATGTTGTTCAGCCTCAAAACAATCAAAAACCAATAGCATCTATAGATTAAAACTCTATTAAATCATGATGGATGTGACACCCATACGATGGGCACAATTAGACTAAATTCTAACACACCATGAACAATGTGACACCCATGAGACTGGAACCAATAGAATAAACTCTAACACACCAAGGACAATGTGACACCTATGAGACTGGAACCAATAGAATAAACTCTAACACACCAAGGACAATGTGACACCTATGAGACTGGCAACACAATAGAATAAACTCTAACACACCAAGGACAATGTGATACCCATGAGACTGGAACCAATAGAATAAACTCTAACACACCAAGGACAATGTGACACCTATGAGACTGGAACCAATAGAATAAACTCTAACACACCAAGGACAATGTGACACCTATGAGACTGGAACCAATAGACTAAACTCTAACATATTAAGGACAATGTGACTGGAACCAATAGAATAAACCCTAACACACCAAGGACAATGTGACACCTATCAGACTGGAACCAATAGAATAAACTCTAACACACCAAGGACAATGTGACACCCATGTGACTGGAACCAATAGAATAAACTCTAACACACCAAGGACAATATGACTGGAACCAATAGAATAAACTCTTACACACCAAAGACAATGTGACACCTATGTTACTGGAACCAATAGAATAAACTCTAACACACCAAGGACAATGTGACACCTATGTTACTGGAACCAATAGAATAAACTCTAACACACCAAGGACAATGTGACACCCATGAGAATGGAACCAATAGAATAAACCCTAACACACCAAGGACAAAGTGACACTCGTGTGACTGGAACCAATAGAATAAACTCTAACACACCAAGGACAATATGACTGGAACCAATAGAATAAACTCTTACACACCAAAGACAATGTGACACCTATGTTACTGGAACCAATAGAATAAACTCTAACACACCAAGGACAATGTGACACCCATGTGACTGGAACCAATAGAATAAGCTCTAACACACCAAGGACAATGTGACACCTATGAGACTGGAACCAATAGAATAAACTCTAACACACCAAGGACAAAGTGACACCTATGAGAGTGGAACCAATAGAATAAACTCTAACACACCAAGGACAATGTGACACCTATGAGACTGGAACCAATAGAATAAACTCTAACACACCAAGGACAAAGTGACACCCATGTGACTGGAACCAATAGAATAAACTCTAACACACCAAGGACAATGTGACACCTATGAGAGTGGAACCAATAGAATAAACTCTTACACACCAAAGACAATGTGACACCTATGTGACTGGAACAAATAGACTAAACTCTAACATATTAAGGACAATGTGACACCTATGAGAGTGGAACCAATAGAATAAACTCTTACACACCAAAGACAATGTGACACCTATGTTACTGGAACCAATAGAATAAACTCTAACACACCAAGGACAATGTGACACCCATGTGACTGGAACAAATAGACTAAACTCTAACATATTAAGGACAATGTGACTGGAACCAATAGAATAAACTCTAACACACCAAGGACAAAGTGACACTCGTGTGACTGGAACCAATAGAATAAACTCTAACACACCAAGGACAATGTGACACCTATGAGAGTGGAACCAATAGACTAAACTCTAACACACCAAGGACAATGTAACACCTATGAGAGTTGAACCAATAGAATAAACTCTTACACACCAAAGACAATGTGACACCTATGTTACTGGAACCAATAGAATAAACTCTAACACACCAAAGACAATGTGACACCTATGTTACTGGAACCAATAGAATAAACTCTAACACACCAAGGACAAAGTGACACCCATGAGACTGGAACCAATAGACTAAACTCTAACACACCGAGGACAATTTGACACCTATGAGAGTGGAACCAATAGAATACACTCTTACACACCAAGGACAAAGTGACACCCATGAGACTGGAACCAATAGAATAAACTCTAACACACCGAGGACAATGTGACACCTATGAGACTAGCAACACAATATAATAAAATCCAGTAGACACTGTCAATAATATCTATTGATGGACCTTGTCTATCTTGTGCCCCAACACAAGTAAGAGGCTGGCATCAACAACTTAAAATAGATGAACCATGAATATTTAAACATTGAGTAAGAATTCTACAGCTTTAGCCTAAGGCTGTTGGTAATAAGCTTACTTGTCAGGCACCAATGCATGTAGGTATTTGACAGTCTTGTATAACTGTTCTGATTAGATTGAAACTGATTCAACTTTATGAATAATTTTTTTCTCATTGACATCTAAAACATTTTAAAATGGTACCTGCCTCGGTATGTATCTTTCTGGGCAAATAGTCATGACATAATAATGATGAACTCTAAGACAGCAATATTATTTTATTGGGGATAACAAAAATAGAACTAGGCTCACACAATAGAAATTCCTTGTATAAGTAAGCAAGCTATCCTAAATCTGCTTATATCATTCTGTTAAAGGTCCTTTATTATATATTATTCTGTTAAAGGTCCTTTATCATATATTATTCCATTAAAGGTCCTTTATTATATATTATTCTATTAAAGGTCATTTATTATATATTATTCCATTAAAGGTCCTTTATTATATATTATTCCATTAAAGGTCATTTATTATATATTATTCCATGAAAGGTCCTTTATTATATATTATTCTATTAAAGGTCATTTATTATATATTATTCCATTAAAGGTCATTTATTATATATTATTCCATGAAAGGTCCTTTATTATATATTATTCTATTAAAGGTCATTTATTATATATTATTCCATTAAAGGTCCTTTATTATATATTATTCCATTAAAGGTCATTTATCATATATTATTCCATTAAAGGTCCTTTATTATATATTATTCCATTAAAGGTCCTTTATTATATATTATTCCATTAAAGGTCATTTATTATATATTATTCCATTAAAGGTCCTTTATTATATATTATTCCATTAAAGGTCCTTTATTATATATTATTCCATTAAAGGTCCTTTATTATATATTATTCCATTAAAGGTCCTTTATTATATCTATTCTATTAAAGGTCCTTTATTATATATTATTCCATTAAAGGTCCTTTATTATATATTATTCCATTAAAGGTCCTTTATTATATATTATTCCATTAAAGGTCCTTTATTATATATTATTCCATTAAAGGTCCTTTATTATATATTATTCCATTAAAGGTCCTTTGTTATATATTATTCCATTAAAGGTCATTTATTATATTTATTATATATTATTCCATTAAAGGTCCTTTATTATATATTATTCCATTAAAGGTCCTTTATTATATATTATTCCATTAAAGGTCCTTTATTATATATTATTCCATTAAAGGTCCTTTATTATATATTATTCCATTAAAGGTCCTTTATTATATATTATTCCATTAAAGGTCCTTTATTGTATATTATTCCATTGAAGGTCCTTTATTATATATTATTCCATTAAAGGTCCTTTATTATATATTATTCCATTAAAGGTCCTATTATATATTATTCCATTAAAGGTCCTTTATTATATATTATTCCATTAAAGGTCCTTTATTATATCTATTCTATTAAAGGTCCTTTATTATATATTATTCCATTAAAGGTCCTTTATTATATATTATTCCATTAAAGGTCCTTTATTATATATTATTCCATTAAAGGTCCTTTATTATATCTATTCTATTAAAGGTCATTTAGATTTAGATTTTGGCCCTGTTATATCTCTATTTTGTCTTCTGGCTGAGTGACTGCATAGATTTACATGTACGCGTACCCCTGTAACAGTTGGCCTGTAACAATAGTTTATTTTCTTCTGTATAAATTTTCTTTTTTAATCTACTTTTATATTCCATGCCTACTTTACCACTATAACATATAAAGTTCAGCAATGATTATCATTATTACAGTCTTAATGGCCCGTCAACATATAAAAGGTCATTAGGGCCATCACAAGGAAAGTTCAGCAAAACAACAAATATCAAATATATATGTATATCTAATATCTATTATATTTTTTATCATATTGACCTTTTATACAAAATGTATAAATAACATTGCTAAATATATCCTCTGCCTGCAAAATAATTTGTTTACCACTCAGCGATAGGAAACAGAACTAATTGCTGATCATTAGACTGCAAGCATTGCCGTATTGTCTGTATTTCAGACAACCAGTAACTAGTTTGTCATCCTCATCAAAGAAATGACCTTCTTAATGTTATATCCCGATAGTTCCCAGTAATCAGCATGCTGTTTTAATTAAAACATAGTCACCAGTTTATAGATAATCAATGTCCCAGCCTTCACACCACTTCACTTTATAAAATACAGACAGGAGATATAAAGCCACACGTCTAACACTAGACAGAACAAACATACAAACAGCTCTCTTTAACCTTACTGTAACATATGGGGCTTTCACAATGAATCGTTCATATTTTTCCTCTTCAGCAATTGTATCTCCGCCGGTCTAAAAAAACATATGGCATATCCATATGCAAACTCCTCAAATACAACTACATAGTGCATGTTAGAACTGACATTCACATTTATTAAATATGTACATGTATCGTGTTTTAAAGATGATACTTCATATTTATAAGAGGTTTTTTTTTCCCCAAGTTTTACACCCCTTTAAATTTCTGACAAGTTTTATACACAATAGGTGAAAGCATCTCATTTTAAGAAGTGAACACCTAAATTTTTGCATTTGGAATTTTACCACAACTCAAATTTAGCAAATATATATACATATAGATTTTGACAGTTTCTTTACAAAGTTAGAGGTCAAATTTCCTTGTGATGGGACGATGATCGGACATGATTAATTATCTGATTTGATACGATAATTGATTGTAATTTTTCACAATTGATCATCAGCACCCCAATATTTTCTTGTGTTTTAGCAAAAACAATATTTACATCATGCATGACAAAGATTCCAATCACCAATAATATTCACTCCTATCCCAATTCTAGGTAAGTGAGGTGTTTTAGGTTAAAGTTACAGAGAATGAAGATAATACTGTAAGGAAAGTTCATTAACTCTATGGTTACTCATGATCAACACACCGCCTGTCGATTATGTAATCAATAAACAACACCAGAAAGCCTGATATCTGATTTCAACCAATAATCTATTACAGATTTTAACTGATTTCCTATCTCTAAAATTTACCAGACAGAAAAAGAAATAGCTGTAGGGCAGTAACATTATACTGACCATATACTCCACATTATATATGTACATCCTTCAACTCTAATACCGCGCTGACTTTAATAGCAATATTACATGCCAACTTCAGTAAGACAATACGGTAATATATCAACATGCATGACTAACCTACATGTAAAGTGAATCGGGTGGTTGAGTGGTGCAGCAGTAACCCATTCTCGTTTCTCCTAGATAGATGTCAAGGTTTCAATGTTTTATTCAGTCACTCTGACACACTTATGTGTGTAACAAGAGGTCACATACATATAATTTACATGATACATGCCGTATGACAGGTACAATTACAACAATTTCTGTAAATGATAGTAATAATTACTAACTATCACATTCATGTATAAACAACTTGGTACTTAAATTTGAACACTTAAATCAACAATTTATCAAGTGTTTCTATAAATCTACAAATTCTTGTAAATATTTTAACATTGAATATGTTAAACAATCCTTGCATTTTGATATGACTTGGATAAGTAAAGTAATATTTTGGTATATATATTTCTCTTAGACGTTTTACTGATTCGGTTTCGCATTTAAATAAACAGTGATATTCGTCTCCGATGTCTGAGGTTTGATTCCCTGCACAAAGTGAAGAGGTAAGGGTTCACCTACCCAGCTATGCGGGTTTCCCTGGATGCTCAGGTTCCCACCTACAGTAAGACATCTCACGCATTTACGTCTGGTCAACATGAGTGCTTAGTATAAGAGATTACTTGTTTCACAATTGTTGTTTAATGAATGAAGACCACAAAGTGAACCCAGAAGGATCATACGGGCTACCCTTCTTTATCTTGATGTGTTCTTTAAACGACAGATCTTTAATATGATTTTATCTTCTCTCTTCTGATGTTGTTAGGATAAAATTGAAAATTCTGTCAAAAAATAGCGATAATGATTGCCCGTCAGCAATTTTGAGTTCGTGATCAGTTCTGAAATTAAAACCTTATAAGAAATATCTATCAAGAATTTTTCAAGAAATAGGGATTGCATACTTTCATTGTGAAAATCTACAATGGTCGCCTATTAGCTATTTTACTTTTCAGATCAGTCCATAAATCAAAAGAGCACAACCAGGGAATCACTAAGGAGAAATTAACACATTGAATCTGAGAAACATCCATCCAGTGCTAGCTTTCCAAGAAGTAGCTTAACAATACCTCCATAGTCAAAATCCAAGATGACTGCCTGTCAGCCATCTTGCTTTTCTGATCAGTTCCAGAATAAAAAGGGAACAACTAAGGTAAAATGAGAAATTTACATACTAAATATCTAACCAAAAAAATTAACAAAAACATCAAAGTACATTTTTCTTTCTTTTCTTGCTTATATTTAAAAAGAATTTGAAAAAGACGTGAAAAAACATTTCGAACATGATAATTAGGATGTAACTCACCTCTGCTTTTGGTTGTGTATTTACCAATATTCGAACATTTCAATTTTATCAGCATTAATTTTCGTTGGCGAATCTAGAACACCATTTCAAAATTTTTTATGAATCGCATTTCTGTAAGATAGAAATGCGTTCCCCAAATTTGACAGTCAACGCACTAGTCCAGGATTTGAATGTGAGTCCAGTATATCACTGTATAAGGCACCACTTACTTTCATCTGGAAATTTTTCATGGATATTTACAATAATTAAACGTACAGTTGTGTAAGCAGGAATTCTGGTAATATCCCCCATTTTTACTACTACTTTTTATCAATACTGTTTATACCTATAGAAAAAACCTTTATCTATCGATTGGCAAATCATTAAATACCTCTTAATGATCAATAACATGTCACTAACTGCCTGCGAATTGAACTCCACGCTTCTGTTTTATCGACACCTTTTGGCAAAATCACTTCTGTTTGACGATTCATATTAACATATGGCAGGTAATTTTATAATGAGCTGAACCATATTTCACCTAAGCATTAACGCTCTAGCCAGACCTGAGCCATCTCAATCACAGGCAGTGCCTGTCATGATATATGCTGATAACTGATTTTTATTAATACCCTCTGGCATAACAGTTCCATATCGCCAACACTTATATTTTAAAAGGAACTGGTGTGTATCACCTGTCACAGATATTGACAGAAACTTGTACTGCCAGCCTCGTTTAACTATCGCTTTTATACATGTATGCACAGGGGCAATCAATAGAAGGGGTTACATTGAATAAAATTTCACAAATCATCTTCTCAAAACCCAGATATGGTATACTCAAATACTCTTAATGGATGGAAGTCTTAATTACAATATAAAATGCTTAGTCTACTATATCTATATAGGAAAAAAATATTTTAGCACAGAACAGACCAAAATATAATCTTGTAGTTTAACATCACACTACCTATTTTGATAGATCAAGTCAAGGTGAGTCTTCTTGGTCCAGTGGAAATGAACTGGTCATTCAGACGGTCTCAAGTTTGAGATCTTGGCCAGTGTGATATGGATTCACTAAAAGTAGGTAAACAAATCCTTGAATAAGTAAAAACAGGTTTGTTTATCTAACACAGAACATAGGGATCATCAGTCCACAACAAACAACCAAACATCATAATTCAAATACTGATTAAGGCAATGTAATTGAAATCCTAAACAAGTAAACAAATAAACAAACATATACCAGCAGATACTGATACAAATCCAATCTATACAAGACCAAGACAAGGACCCCACCCTTACCCTACCTTATCTCTTTCCCAATCCCAAATATTTCTTTTATTCAAGTCTTGTTATAAAACAGAATGTATATAAAAGTTTATAGGATAAACAGACAGATAATACAGACAATCAATTTCACTCTATTTCCTCTCAAAATTTAACCAGTTAGAATTAACATTTTACTCCTACTAAACACATGGCCAAAAACATAACCCAACCATCCTACATGTGTAGTGATGCTCACTCTTTCAGAACTCAATCTCAGTTATCAGATAGCAATGGACATTTGTTAGTGGTAAAATAATTTAGTCAAATGGTCGGAAAGGATGCAAGGTGTGACAACCAAAAAACATGTCTTAATTATAACTACAACTGCACTAATCTAACCACTTACTTCTAGCCATAGTCCAGTAGACAGAGGTTCAAACGGTGGCCTGTGTGAGGACTGTCCACACTCCAACACTAAAGATCCCTCTGAGGATTTTTGTGATAGTGCTGGTTCAGGAGTTAAGGGATAATGTTAGGCCATACAATTTTTTGATGGACTTCAAAATTACTCTAACCTAAACCAAATCTATGTAGGTCCCTAATCCGTCCTGTCCACTTCTGAACATGTTTCAGACTGCTAGACTACAGGTAAGGCATTATTAGGCTGTGGAGCCATCTTCTAAAACTGGCATTATCACACACGCACACATACACACACACACCACGACAGACAGACAGTTCAACCTCTCTGTGGGGGATGCAAGTTGTTTCCTCACATCACCAAAACACCGACATTTGTCGGTGAGATGATGCCAGGCAACAGAAGGAGTCACAGAGAAGTAAAACCTGATAACCAACCAAACAATATTAACATAGGTACTGATGTCCTGTGAAGTTTTAACTTCATTCCAATCAAATGTACATTGTAAATATTGAAGGACAGATTTAATTGCTACGTGTGTTTGAAAAACGAAAGGTTTTACGACATCAGCCTACTATACTGGTTTCATGATAAGTTCTCCTCATTTGCTGACTATGCTAGTTTTTTTTTATTTATACAAAAATACAGAACACAGCTGTACTAACAAATGCTTATATCCCTTAAAGTCATTATAATAAGTGTGTTTGATTTGGAAACTAAAATGTAATGTGTTGGCAAGCTGTTTATTACTAGAAATATTTCTGTTGATATATCTAAACAAATCAAATGTTAATATTCATGAACTATGCAAACTATTTATCAACCGAAAGATCTCTAGATATTGTACATTTCATTTATGAAAAAATTTGTGAAGCGATAGAGAGAACACATTTATTCACAAGCAATGATGCATAACTTTCCTTCAATCCCAAGGGTTTTAACATGAACACAAATATTTGTAGTATGGTAGTAATTCTAAATAGCAAATACAAAGTAATAAAAAACATTTTTCCTGTATTTACTCCAACGATTACAAATTATCAGCGAGTTAAAGTGTGATGCATTACTATATCTTATACAACTCAGAAATATACCAATTGATGTTGTTTAACCTTTAGAAACATGAATAAATCATAAATGTTGTGTCTAGAAGGATGAAGCATAGCTCAGTATAATGACTACATATAACCATTGGGCCATAACAATGCAGTTAAGTTCTGATATAATTTGCATCATGATACAAAACTTACAATTCAATTATTTCCATTATGATATATGCTGATCTTGGATTTTTATAATTAAAAATAAACAAAATGGCTGACAGGTGGCCATCTTTGATTTTGACTGAAGAATTGTTATCTCTATTTCTTCAGAAGTTGAGAAAATATCTCTCCCAAACATCATATATAAATTGCCATTAGGACTAATTAAACGATGCCCTTATAATTTTGGGGCTAATAATAAATTATTATTAAATTATAAAAAAAAATAAAATTTCTGACAGATCAGTCCAAAAAGTGCAAAACCAGGAACCAACTGGAACCTACATAGAAAATGTATGATATTTGGGAAATGTTTATAAAATATGACTGTCAAAAACCAAGATGGTGCCTGCTGGCCATCTTGTTTTTTTTTTATCAATCCCTAAAATAACTATGCAAAAATATTGTCCAAAAAAACAAATAAGAAATTTGAAAATGACCCATCACATACTTCTCCGGATATCTTTAACAAACTATATGTCAGAATTATTTATGGTCAAACGAATGACAGACACTGGGCAATTTCAATAGCCCACCATCAGACAATGGTGAGCTAATGAGCATGTGCAGTATTGTTAGTTTCTATGAATTAAAGCATTCATTGTCCTTCAAACCTGACAGCCAATTATAAGATTTACTTATTAATTGATACAGACATGCGTTTTACATAAAACTGAAATTTTTAACTCATTAATTGTAATGCCGTGTTTTGCATACACATATATTACAAAATGAATAAATGATCACAATATATGTCTGTGTTGTATCCGATGTTTGTGTGTGAAATAATTGAACATCACTGAACATTATTTTCACATCAAAACATCTTGTGAATAAAAACACACACACACACAAATCGACAATCGTAGTATAAAAATAAAATGTTGTGTACGATACAGATCAAACAGCGGTTCTCACGCAAACCTTTTACAGTCGTGAAAATCACTGACATGTATCGTATACACAACAAAGATGATTCACACAAGTACAGCCACCGGCAAAGGCAGCGTACGTTCACGGCACACGCGAAACAATGAAACATATCGATCTTCTCGTTTTCTTAACAGAACGACTTTGCAAATATATTGGATAACGAAACATTACCTTATTTTGTAAACATCGAACGTCTCATGAACATAGTTGAGATGCTCTCCAACGAATACCCGGTAGAACCACACTTTTTACTAAGTCCGGCTACTACTACTACTAGCATACGTATTGTCGTACATGTATGTAAACACAGCTGATGACCTCATGACCCGGAACTGATATCGAAAGAAAAAAGTTTGACCGGAAGTGCTGCACTTGAAATAAATAGTTTGTAGATAAAAGATGGTAAAAAAAGTAATTACGACTTACCATGTAATGATTTGTGTTTGCTGATGTAACATATATGCTTTGCTATGACACTATTTGTTATGTTGAAAGAATGACATCAAAAAACAATAAACCCGTTACTGAAAATACTACACTACGGAACTATATTTTATTTGACCTGTGACCGCAGAAAATGGCTTCTAAGTGTCTCTTGTCGCGATATAGATTTAAAACTGTCCGCAAGTTCAAGGATTTTGTGGTATGTATCAGACGACTCACAAATATGAATATAATTTCAGAAATTAAGTTGATTACTCCAATTATTTCTAGATTTGTTAAATCATGATAACAGATGATATTGGCCAAATATGTTTCTAATTACTGTCAAGGGCATCCTGATGTTACATCAGCTTAATAAGGGTTATCTGGCTTCATCAAGCTGACAATGCTAGGGTCTTTTCTAAACGAGTCATATTGGCTATTGTGTGTGTAGAGCTATTTCTACGTCGTTTTATTTTTTAGGTGTCGATAGAATGTCAGAACAATTCAGACTTTACAGATGAAGGGATAACTGACAATTGTTTTCAGAGATAAGTTATATAATTATCACATCGTAGATTATATAATTTCACTCGACATTGAACGGATATTTCACCAGAGTCTGTCATATTATAGTCACTTGAAACATACATGGACAGGGAAGATACACATACTCAGATGTGGTTATGACTATTCCAGCTTCCTTACAAGATCATTTCCAGGAGACTTGATTTAAATACCTGTTGTCTGTCTATTTCCAGGAGACTTAATACCTGTTGTCTGTTTATTTCCAGGAGACTTAATATCTCTTGTCTGTCCATGCAGGCTTTAGTATCATTATCTTGCCTGACCCTTTTGGAATGTGATATTCACCAATTTGAAAAAAAAGTGCAGTGTAGGAATGTGTTTACATAACCAGCACAGATTTCCTGATACTGTCATTTTTGGTCAATTTGCAATGGCTAGCCTTGCCATGACCAGCATTGACATAAACATGTAATACAATTCATGGTTGAGCAAAAAATCATCAATCCACAAACACAGCAGTCAAGATTATCTCGTTCATATATATATATATATGTACCCTTACCAGTCTCTCAACTCAACTAGTTAATTGTTAATGGGGTATTCAGCACAAATTAGGATTTCATGTATTTTTTATAAAAAAAAAAAAAAAAAATCACTTAAGGTTCTTCTAATGTTCTTAAAGAAGTAGTATGCCTCAATTTACCATATGTGCAAGCGTGTGATATTTAATTTTTGGAAATTTTTAATAGATCTAGCAGGGTTGCTTTAATTTACAAGTACTAGCTGAAGCATGATTGAGCCAAACAGAATGAAATATTAGTGTAAAATGTCATAATAGCAGGGGGGTGGTATTTCTATCAGTTTCACCTGTCCAAACTGACTTCAGAAAAAATATTTGATCCTGACAGTAGTTTTAATAGTGATTAGAAAGAGTCCTTAAAACAAACAAAACAGCCAGAAATTTGCCAACTTGTGTAGAATATCCATTTAAACTTAAATTACAGCTTCTCTGACATTATCTTAAACCTGATAAAGTAGGTCAATATATGGTAGAAGTACTAGTAGCTAGATATACTGATCAATGTTTATGAGGCATCCCAACCAAATGTAACATAAGGACAGATTAGTGAATATCTTAAACATTTCGAGATAATCATGCTGTGTGGCAATGGCATTAATATTAAGTGAAAAATTAAAGTGGCACTTCATTCATACACAGATGTTGTTATAGCTACCTGTATTTCCTGCAGTATAGACACAAGTATATTAAAACTATAGAAAAAACGTGGATTTGAAAGTGCTTTTTACAACTATGGATTGCACATTGAGCATGTATGATTAGCATGCACACAAAGCAAATACTGTATTTAGCACACAACTGTGCAATAGGAGTGCACTAGGATCACACATTTTGTGTGGTTTGGTAAACATGTTTGGTAACTGTTATGGATTGGATATGAAATGGAAACTTATGTACTTATACAATGTACACCAACACTGATTGTATGTGATACTTCATAAACAGAACACTGTAACACATGTATATAATTAATAAGTATGTACCTGATAGACTTAAATGTATCTGACCTATGAATAAATGACTTAATTAGGAAATAGACTAAGCTGTACTCATGAAATATTGACATAAAAGATAAACCCTATCCCACACTTTACTCATGTGTCCTTTCTAAACTTACATTAACCACAATAGAGCCATATATCTACACATATTGTATAGACTTCATGTAATGTTGTGTGCTCCTTCAAATGTATAATGAGCACTCTTATGCTTTGAATAATTAAACAATGTTGAAACTACAAACTGATTTCTTAATGGAGTGCAACTATACTGTCTAGCTAATTTACTTTACAATGGAAAGAAAACATTTTTTCAGTTTTGTTTGTTAATTTTAGATACCTTCAGAGAACTTGAGTGTATCATGTTGCGAGACGTTTCGATCTTATGCAACTCTCTCTGAAAAACAGAAGGAAAAGATTGCCTCAGGACCAGACTTTGAGGATTTTGTAACAGGAAATGTTGACGCTTCACACCAGCTATCTTCAAATATAAAAAGAAAGAAAGGAGAGAGGTATTTTAATTTGTTTTTGACATCAATAATTTTCATCTACCAAAATTGTATAGCAGCTTGTTCCTGCATAAATTGGGAAAATCAAGAAGTTTTTTCTTTGAAAATGAAAGATGTTCCTGATGTTTTCTCTTTTTTTTTTGGGAGAAAAAAATCGTATTTTTCTGTGAATCGCTTACATCTATTACTGATACTTGATATTCACTAGAATTATTGCATGTGTCAGAGCATCCTCGATACTACAGGGGTTACAATAACTTTCGCTCTTTACACCTGAAACTGTCATGGCATAATCAATGGCACAAGTGAAGTAATTTGATCTGTTCCAGCAAAAACTGACCAATCACAGGCTTTTACATACCTCTTGAAGATTACAATGGAGCATCATAAACTTCAAAGCCATTACAACATACTGTTATGTGACCTCCAGATTCATTTGATGTACAAGACTTCTCCTCCTATCCACAATATATCACATATAGAACATTCAATTTTGCCATGACATGTTCCAGGGGTGCAGAAAACGAAAGAGATCACAACCTCTGGAGTATCAAGGATGGTGTCAGTGTAAAATTTTAGCCATGTTATGTTTTGCCCTAATTTGAAACTACACGTATATACTGGGTATACATATGGGTGTATATATTGATATATGTAGATCAGTACTATAAAAATTGTTTTACTCTAGATACTGGCTATCATTTAATGCAAAAATGTGTACCAAGTACCACCTGAAAGGCTTGTAAATTATAACTGTTCAGTATATTATTAATTTTTCAGACTGCGTCTTCCTCCCTGGCTGAAGACAAAGATACCCATAGGGAAAAACTACCATGGATTGAAGGAAGACCTCAGGGAACTCAAGCTCCACACAGTGTGTATCATCCTAGGCATTTGGAAACATTATCAACATGGATTATATGCAGCTCTTGCTCATGTTGTTATAAAGTTACATGACAATTAATTAGAGAAAATTTAAAGGGTTAAAATAACATCATTGACCAAATTAGTTACTAGTTTGTGAGAAAAGAGAGAGAAAAAATAAGGTATTTTAACATAAAATAGGCTTATATCATCAGTCATTACATCTCATTGATATTGTCCAGTTGTTTGGAGTTCTAGTCATAAAATTTTTTATAGATATTAATAGTTATCGCCTTGATTTCTTCAATAGTTTTATAGTTCTACACAACAAGATGCCTTTTAGCTCAGCCAACCAGTGGTCTCTTAAATAGTAGCGCCATGGTTGAATCTGGTATATATATATATATATATATATATACATGTCTATGTTTTTCATTGGACAGGTATGCGAGGAGGCCAAATGTCCTAACATTGGAGAGTGCTGGGGAGGAGGGGAGAGTGGTACTGCAACAGCCACAATAATGGTAGGTATTCCAACATTATTGTGGAGAGTGCTGGGGAGGAAGGGAGAGTGGTACTGCAACAGCCACAATAATGGTAGGTATTCCAACATTATTGGAGAGTGCTTGGGAGGAAGGGAGAGTGGTACTGCAACAGCCACAATAATGGTAGGTATTCCAACATTATTGGAGAGTGCTTGGGAGGAAGGGAGAGTGGTACTGCAACAGCCACAATAATGGTAGGTATTCCAACATTATTGGAGAGTGCTTGGGAGGAAGGGAGAGTGGTACTGCAACAGCCACAATAATGGTAGGTATTCCAACATTGTTGGTGAGTGCTGGGGAGGAAGGGAGAGTGGTACTGCTACAGCCACACAATAATAGTAGGTATTCCAACATTGTTGGAGAGTGCTGGGGAGGAAGGGAGAGTGGTACTGCAACAGCCACAATAATGGTAGGTATTCCAACATTATTGTAGAGTGCTGGGGAGGAGGAGAGAGTGGTACTGCCACCGCCACAATAATGGTAGGTATTCCAACATTGTTGGTGAGTGCTGGGGAGGAAGGGAGAGTGGTACTGCTACAGCCACACAATAATAGTAGGTATTCCAACATTGTTGGAGAGTGCTGGGGAGGAAGGGAGAGTGGTACTGCAACAGCCACAATAATGGTAGGTATTCCAACATTATTGTAGAGTGCTGGGGAGGAGGAGAGAGTGGTACTGCCACCGCCACAATAATGGTAGGTATTCCAACATTATTGGAGGGTGCTGGGGAGGAGGAGAGAGTAATATATACAAAGACTTAGTTAGGAGACTGAAATGTATCATGTATATAACAATGTTGTAAGTCATTCTGTCAATATCAGTTGTATTTTATAATAATGAACTGTATATAATATTTTGTATCCCATTAAATTTTAAAGATGAAATACCTGGCTGGAACTGTATGATAAGGAGTTGTCTTTCTTTGTTATACTTTCCTTGAAACAACCATGTTTTTATACAGGTGTTGGGAGACACATGTACCAGGGGATGTCGCTTCTGCTCAGTGAAGACCGCAAGGAACCCGCCTCCCCCAGATCCAGAGGAGCCACGTAACACTGCTAAGGCAATCACCTCTTGGGGACTGGACTATGTTGTACTCACCTCTGTAGACAGAGATGGTAGGTCAGAATTTATTAGGGATCCGTCCATTCTTCATGAAGTATTGCATTTCTGGTGACAGCTGTCGTAGACAATCACCAAGTATGTCACTAAAAACTGAGATGTTTGTACCTACTACTTTTTTCTACTTAACCCTAGAAAAGATATAACTTTGTTCTGGGAATCACCACAGTCTTCTATGTTCTTTACCAACTTATTTCCATTTTAGAAGAGTATAATGTAAGAGTCGCTGAAAGATTACCAAATACGCCTTAATACAATGGGGATATAACTAATGTCCTGTTATACAATGCCTTGAATTGCAATAACATTTTGACTGCAAAAACAGTATAGCATTTTACTTTGTGTAATGCATGTGCTTAACATCTGACAATAAATGCTCTTAAATTTTTTACCTGAAATAACTTTATAGTACATCAATTCATATTTGATACAGTCATGCTTTTCAAAAACTAGAACAGTTCCCTCAATAGTTTTTAGTGGTATCCCACTCTGTCATTGTGATTTTATCATGATGATGAATTTGACAGTTTGAAAACAGCATGTATGTTTATTTATACTTGTACAATGTATCAATTTTCAGTACACAAATGTAACCTGTTATGAAACAAAATTATTTCATGAACTATTCTCGTGTGTTCTGTTTAGTTTATTTAAGGAGGACTTTTTTCAGGACAAAATAGGAGAGTGGTATTGTCCTTACATACTTGTCTCTTTTTAAATTTCAGATTTGCCAGATGGTGGCGCTGCACATTTCGCCCAAACAGTACGAGAAATTAAGAAAAAGTAAGTTTTTTTAAGCAAATGTATAACTATGATTAACTGAAACCCGATCGGTATTTATGAGGTCCTTTTTGGAATAAATAAGATCAAAATTGACTCAGTTTGTTGGTGAATCATCCTGTTGATGCTATAGAATGAACAAGATGGGGAGATAACTCTTTATAAACAATTGTGGGGTCGCAATGTAGCTTCAGTTATTTTCCTTTGTTACTAAATCATAAAAAAAAAAAGTTATGAAGGAGTTTTTGTTGAGGTTGGTGCAACAGACATGTGATTCAGTGGTCAGTATATAAGCCTTGTTTTCAATTCCAAATACAACAAGAAAATGCTAACACGTCAATATCATCCAAACCAAACTCAAATTCAATACAACTAGGACTAAATATGCACAAAAGAAAGATTTACACAGAGACTCCTGCAAAAATACAATTCGAATAAGACCAGATGTTCTGGAGAAATAAGCATCTTCTGCTTCACTGACAACACTCACTGTGTAAGTCATGGTCAATTCATGTATGTAATGTCATATTCTGAAATGAGAACTTGGTATACCGATCTTATTTTCACTTTTGATTGCTTTAAGAATTAAAGACTCCTAGTTGATATGGACACTACCAAGTAAAAATCCTAATCATGTTAAAATACATTTTTACACAAAAGGGTAATATCCATATGGAGATTAGAATGTTATAGTTTGTGGGAGGCTCGTCCTCTGTATTGCTTTAGCAATTCCTGGTATTCAACAAGCTTGTTTCTCCTATAATTAAAACAGTAAAGATATGTTGGTGGAATGTCTGACGCCTGACTTCCGTGGTGATTTGAACTGTGTGGAAATTGTAGCCGACTCAGGCCTTGATGTCTATGCACACAACGTTGAAACTGTGGCAGAATTGCAATGGTAGGTTAGAAGAATGATGTTTTGGAGTAATTGAAATTGCAAACTTGTTTATATGGCATTTTTGTAATCATGTTTGATAATGTCTTAGTTTTGTTATCAGAATAATAGAAATAGGTTTAATTGACTTCAACGTCTACAACGACTGCTTATGCATTCTTCAAATCAATTCTTGACTTGTATTACTGAACCTGAATAACAGGTAAGTGTCTTAGTATGTTTAATGTAAGCACAGTATGTTTATTTTTATATTAATTAAACTACCACAGTGTGATTAATGAAATCATTCTTTTGTTACAGGTTGGTGCGAGACCCACGAGCGAATTACAAACAGTCACTCAAGGTTCTTGAACATGTGAAGACATTCAAACCAGATATGGTCACGAAAACATCCATCATGTTGGGCCTTGGAGAGACAGATGATCAGATCATGAGTGTGCTAGAAGGTTTGATCATCAAACATACTTCTCCTTGTATTAAATGTAGAATATTGATGAAATTCCAGTTAAGCAGATGTAGTGATAAAGTCTCAATTTTTATATAGCTTGGTCAAGATGAAAAATAGAATCAAGGAAATGTTTTTTGAAAATTAAATCTAGTTACTTTTTCTGTGTAAAATAAGTTTGAAGTGTCCATCAAAATATCTGTCATCATTTTTATTGTCTCAAATATAATGATACCATTGTCATTTCTATAGTTCTGACATATTAAATTTCTATTATCACATTTTCTGGTAGAGTACAGGATATTTTTTTTCTCAAGTTTTATTTGTAGTCTTCTCTTTGTCCTTTGTTGTGTCTTTTTGATTTTAGGACTGATCAAAAAACAAAATGACTTACAGGTGGCCATCTTGAATGTTCATTATGAAAGTTTGTTATTGCTATTTCTTGAGAAGTACTGGGTGGATCTTTCTCAAATTTCATATGCAGTTTTCCCACTGTTCTTAGTTGTGTCTGTTTGCTTGCTTCTGGGACTGATAAAAAAAAAACTGAATTTAAAAAATTACTAATAGGTGGCCATCTTTGCTTTTGACTATGTAAGTTTGTTATCATTTCTTTGGTAGTACTGGATGGATTTTTCTCAAATTTGATTTTGGGATGAGTTTGAAAAACAAACATGGCATACATGCAGCCATCATGATTTTTTTGCAGTAAAAGATTATTATTGCTATACTTCTTTTTATTAATTCCATATGATTTAGGTCAAAACAGAGGGAAGAAGTGAAAAGAAGGGAAAATATCCAAGCTTCTGAAGAACAAATAAAGATCAAACAATGATGAGCTCTAAGATTCCATCTGGTCTCTTGTTTAGCTTCTTAGAAGTTCACCAGCATAGCAATATATTATAGTATTTACCTGGGTGACATTGGTTTTGTAGTTTTGTAAGGATGGAGTTCTCTTCCTTGCCATGTAAAAATCATTTTTTTGATTTTCAGATCTTAGAAAGATAGATGTTGATTGCTTGACACTGGGTCAATATATGCAGCCAACAAAGAGACATTTAAAGGTAATTAATTCAGACTGACATTAAGGTGAAGTACTGGTACACATCTTTAGGTAACTCTGAATCTCGGTCATTTTCTATGGTGTTTATTAGGTTTGTGGTGAGCCTTAAACTGCATAGCAACCAACAAATGAAAACGTTTTGAAACAACTTAATTCATTTATTTGACCAACTTCTAGTGTTAAATTTTTTTTTGTTTTTTTTGATTACTTTATGTTTGAGTAGAAAAGTTTGAGGATACTAGATATGATTGAAAACGAGGGGCTCTGCATGCTATATCTTTGCTATTTTCACCTAAGTAGCCCATTTTTTGAAGATCAAGCAACAAGTAAAAATATTTTTGTTCAGGTCATAAAAACCCTGGAAAGTGGTCCGCCATGACAGAATTCACGAATATGAAATAGGTAATTAATAGTGATAAAAATTAAATTGAAATCTACCATGGTCTTATAGAGTTAAACTCAAGAGAGAAGTATATTTGCAACCAGAAAAGGATAACACTGATAATGCTGTTCATCAAATCACACTGTCAACTATGCTGTCTGAAAAAGTAATTCACTAGCAAAAATTTCTTCACAGCATCATAAAAATTGCCCTCTGTAAGTACAACTATAGATAACAAAGTGTTAGAACACAAAAAAAGTCCAAGATATTATGTTGGAATTTCATTTTACGTCAAAAAAATACATCTTTAAACCAGAAAGCTGTTTGAAGTATTCACTTATTCCAAAGAAGTTCATCATTTACCTGAAAATTATACCAAGTCTAAAATATAATATTCTTAAGTTTAGTTTCTGCTGAGCACACTTATCCATTACCACAGTTAGACAACATCTGAACATTTTAAAAAACCTCGCAATACACCCTATCTCAGAGCTTCACTGTATTTTAACATGAATCATTTTCAAACCTCCTTCAATGTGAGTTTGAACAGCTACACCTCTCTAAAATGTTTTCTTTTTCCCTTTCCGTAAAAAGTTAAAATAATTGGGAGGGATTTAAATTTGCAGATTACTTTCCTCGCATATTAACACAAAAATAAATCCCACACAAGATACAAGTGATATACAGTAGCTTTCTTAATACTATCTCACTATTAGTGATGTTGTTTCCTTTTTAATAAGAAGAATCATAAAATCATTAATAGAAAATATCAGATCTGCACCTCCAGGTTTTTTTTACATGATTTACAAGGAGGTAGTACATGTATAGCAATTTAATGTTTGTGATTATATTCCTTGGTCTAGGGATTGTGTATCATTTTGTAACGTTTATCATAATGTAATGCTGGATTTTAGGATCATGTTGAAATCACCACAATCGGTACACTTCTCAATCTTGAGCTCAAATGATTTATGTTCTATTTGATTGTAAAAACAGGATCATCAATATTGGGACCATAATTAGTATGACTATAGTACTTGTACTTTTAATTTTCGAATTAAATGCTAGAAAATTAGAAAATTCCCAGGTCTATCTTTTTTTTCCCACTTTGATAACCTTAACTTCAAAATTGTTATTTAACAGAATTACAGCTCATAAATTCAGAATAAAGACATGAATAGCCACATTCATTTCTTATATATTCCTTATTTTCATCTGTAAAATGAGTGTCTTGAAGACATTAGATATTATAATGTTTGCTTTTTAAATACTCAAACACGTCTTTGTATTCAAATTTGTTGCCTAAACCCTGTGAAGTAGCTGATAAAAGCCTATTCCCTTTATCTATTTCCAGATCTATTTTTAGCAATATTTTCCCCCTTATTGTGCCTTTTTGAGAGAATGCAATGAATGAAGACAGCTGAAGAATGTAGGAAAGAAAATAGAGAAAGTGTGTAGAACAGAAATAGAGAGACACATGTTCATGAGGAGTAGTTGTGCTGCTAATGTGTACCTCTGATTTTTTACGTTAAATTGTCCAAAGCATATAATTTTAGTGATTTCACAGCTGTAATTACCATAAAGTATGCTGTTGTTTTGTGAAAGAGAAGAGTGATAGATGTACAAAATGAAAGGTTACAGGAGAAAAAAAAGAGAAAAAAATGAAGGTGAAACAAAATATACAATCAAAATTTTAAATGTAGGGAAGAGAAAATTGGCACACTGTCATGAATACATATTTAGCTAATATTCTGTGTTTACATCTGAAATCATCTATGCATTCATATCTTTCATATAGTAATATAAACATACATTTGCCGGAAACCGATACCAAGATACAATTGTATCATATTGATAAATTTAGTGAAATCTCTGACAATTAATACTCAAATATCTAAATTAATTGCCTTGTAAACAGATTGGAAATAAAGTAACTTCAAGTATTTTTTCAAATTGTGATGAAATGTTTATTTACTCTCATACGGATCAGTTACAGGAAACTTAAGTTTATTGTAACTTTATTTTTGTATATACCGGTACAAGCTGTATTGATATATGAAAAAAAACAAGACTTCAGAAAACCCTCTTACAGGGCCCAATGAGGGAAATCTATCCTTTAAAATGGCCATGATTTTATGCCTTTCATTAAAGTTCTTCAATGTAGTTCAGTTGAAAATTGTTGTAAAATTTTGCAATATATAGAAAGAATAGTTATGATGTGTTCTTGGTTATCTTAAAAGAAAAACATTTAGACAATAATTCCAAACAGAAGACTGTTCAGCTTAATCACTACTGTTTTTTTGTCGTTAAAGGTCAAAGAGTATGTTCATCCTGACAAGTTCAAATACTGGGAGGAGATTGGAGGTCAGCTTGGCTTTGCCTACACAGCCAGTGGACCACTGGTCAGATCATCCTACAAGGCTGGTCAGTACTTTTAACTCTTTATCCTAGAGAACTGATCAGTACATTTAACAATTTATCCTAGAGAGCTGGTCAGTACATTTAACAATTTATCCTAGAGAACTGGTCAGTACATTTAACAATTTATCCTAGAGAGCTGGTCAGTACATTTAACACTTTATCCTAGAGAACTGGGCAGTACATAAAACTCTTTATCCTATAGGACTGGTCAGTACTTTTAAGTCTTTATCCTAGAGAACTGGTCAGTACTTTTAAGTCTTTATCCTAGAGAACTGGTCAGTACTTTTAACTCTTTATCCTGGAGAACTGGTCAGTACTTTTAACTCTTTATCCTGGAGAACTGGTCAGTACTTTTAACTCTTTATCCTAGAGAACTGGTCAGTACTTTTAACTTTTTAATCTACAGAACTGGTCATTACTTTAAACTCTTTATCCTAGAGAACTGGTCAGTACTTTTAACTCTTTATCCTATAGAACTGGTCAGTACTTTTTAACTTTTTAATCTACAGAACTGGTCAGTACATTAAACTCATTATCCTAGAAAACTGGTCAGAACTTTTAACTCTTTATCCTAGAGAACTGGTCAGTACTTTTAACTCTTTATCCTAGAGAACTGGTCAGTACTTTTAACTCTTTATCCTAGAGAACTGGTCAGTACTTTTAACTCTTTATCCTAGAGAACTGGTCAGTACTTTTAACTCTTTATCCTAGAGAACTGGTCAGTACTTTTAACTCTTTATACTTTTAACTCTTTATCCTTGAGAACTGGTCAATACTTTTAACTCTTTATCCTAGAGAACTGGTCAGAACTTTTAACTCTTTATCCTAGAGAACTGGTCAGTACATTTAACAATTTATCCTAGAGAACTGGTCAGTACATTTAACTCTTTATCCTAGAGAACTGGTCAGTACTTTTAACTCTTTATCCTAGAGAACTGGTCAGTACTTTTAACTCTTTATCCTAGAGAACTGGTCAGTACTTTTAACTCTTTATCCTAGAGAACTGGTCAGTACTTTTAACTCTTTATCCTAGAGAACTGGTCAGTACTTTTAACTCTTTATCCTAGAGAACTGGTCAGTACTTTTAACTCTTTATCCTAGAGAACTGGTCAGTACTTTTAACTCTTTATCCTAGAGAACTGGTCAGTACTTTTAACTCTTTATCCTAGAGAACTGGTCTAGAGAAGTACTTTTAACTCTTTATCCTAGAGAACTGGTCAGTACTTTTAACTCTTTATCCTAGAGAACTGGTCAGTAAACTAGAGAACTGGTCAGAAATTTTAACACATTATCCTAGAGAACTGGTCAGTAATTTTAACTCTTTATCCTAGAGAACTGGTCAGTACTTTTAACTCTTTATCCTATCTCTTTAGAGAACTGGTCAGTACTTTTAACTCTTTATCCTAGAGAACTGGTCAGTACTTTTAACTCTTTATCCTAGAGAACTGGTCAGTACTTTTAACTCTTTATCCTAGAGAACTGGTCAGTACTTTTAACTCTTTATCCTAGAGAACTGGTCAGTACATAAAACTCTTTATCCTAGAGAACTGGTCAGTACTTTTAACTCTTTATCCTTGAGAACTGGTCAGTACTTTTAACTCTTTATCCTAGAGAACTGGTCAGAACTTTTAACTCTTTATCCTAGAGAACTGGTCAGTACTTTTAACTCTTTATCCTAGAGAACTGGTCAGTACTTTTAACTCTTTATCCTAGAGAACTGGTCAGTACTTTTAACTCTCTATCCTAGAGAACTGGTCAGTACTTTTAACTCTTTATCCTTGAGAACTGGTCAGTACTTTTAACTCTTTAGAGAACTGGTCAGTACTTTTAACTCTTTATCCTAGAGAACTGGTCAGTACTTTTAACTCTTTATCCTAGAGAACTGGTCAGTACTTTTAACTCTTTATCCTAGAGAACTGGTCAGTACTTTTAACTCTTTATCCTAGAGAACTGGTCAGTACTTTTAACTCTTTATCCTAGAGAACTGGTCAGTACTTTTAACTCTTTATCCTAGAGAACTGGTCAGTACTTTTAACTCTTTATCCTAGAGAACTGGTCAGTACATAAAACTCTTTATCCTAGAGAACTGGTCAGTACTTTTAAGTCTTTATCCTAGAGAACTGGTCAGTACTTTTAAGTCTTTATCCTAGAGAACTGGTCAGAACTTTTAACTCTTTATCCTAGAGAACTGGTCAGTACTTTTAACTCTTTATCCTAGAGAACTGGTCAGTACTTTTAACTCTTTATCCTAGAGAACTGGTCAGTACATAAAACTCTTTATCCTAGAGAACTGGTCAGTACTTTTAACTCTTTATCCTAGAGAACTGGTCAGTACTTTTAACTCTTTATCCTAGAGAACTGGTCAGTACTTTTAACTCTTTATCCTAGAGAACTGGTCAGTACTTTTAACTCTTTATCCTAGAGAACTGGTCAGTACTTTTAACTCTTTATCCTAGAGAACTGGTCAGTACTTTTAACTCTTTATCCTAGAGAACTGGTCAGTACTTTTAACTCTTTATCCTAGAGAACTGGTCAGTACTTTTAACTCTTTATCCTAGAGAACTGGTCAGTACTTTTAACTCTTTATCCTAGAGAACTGGTCAGTACTTTTAACTCTTTATCCTAGAGAACTGGTCAGTACTTTTAACTCTTTATCCAACAGAACTGGTCAGTACATTAAACTCATTATCCTAGAGAACTGGTCAGTACTTTTAACTCTTTATCCTAGAGAACTGGTCAGTACTTTTAACTCTTTATCCTAGAGAACTGGTCAGTACATAAAACTCTTTATCCTAGAGAACTGGTCAGTACTTTTAACTCTTTATCCTAGAGAACTGGTCAGTACTTTTAACTCTTTATCCTAGAGAACTGGTCAGTACTTTTAACTCTTTATCCTTGAGAACTGGTCAATACTTTTAACTCTTTATCCTAGAGAACTGGTCAGTACTTTTAACTCTTTATCCTAGAGAACTGGTCAGTACATAAAACTCTTTATCCTAGAGAACTGGTCAGTACTTTTAACTCTTTATCCTATAGGACTGGTCAGTACTTTTAACTCTTGAGAACTGGTCTGTACTTTTAACTCTTTATCCTAGAGAACTGGTCAGTACTTTTAACTCTTTATCCTAGAGAACTGGTCAGAACATTTAACTCTTTATCCTAGAGAACTGGTCAGTTCTTTTAACTCTTTATCCTGGAGAACTGGTCAGTACTTTTAACTCTTTATCCTAGAGAGCTGGTCAGTACATTTACACCCCCACCCCCAACCCCAGGTAACTCTTTATCCTAGAGAGCTGGTCAGTACATTTAACTCTTTATCCTATAGAACTGGTCAGTACTTTTAACTTTTTAACCTACAGAACTAGTCAGTACATAAAAATCTTTTTCCTAGAGAACTGGTCAGGTCTTTTAAATTCTGTCCTACAAAACTGGTCACCACTCCTTTATTAAATTCTTTAAATTTTCCTTTAATAACATCACTACAAAGTTATATTTCAAACATTTCTCTTTCGTAAAATAAGTATAAAATTCAATGATTTTGCCAGAAGTTTAAAAATAGAATTGTAGTGTTCTTCATTTCTGAAGGGCGTGTGGTCATTGTTAGGCTTTTGGAAAAGTTGACATCTATGTAAATGAACCATTATGCAAGAAAATCAGAGGTTTGTAGGTTGTCAGTGGCACAAAGTAATTTCTACTCATTATGTTTGTTTAAATGATGTGATATGAAATTTTTGGAAACAATAATGATAATGTATCTTGCAAAAAAAATTTTACCAAAAACTATATTATAAGAACAAGCTCTGAAAGAGTTTGTACACTGAACTGGAATATTTGCTGTTACTCGCATATAAAGATAGTTGATGTCATAACAACTTTTTCACTTTTATAAACCTAATTCTGAAATATTATTACCATATAATTTCATGTAGAATTTTAGTTCTCGACTTAGTTGGTTAAAAAATATTGAATTTGTTATAGAAAGTGGTTCCAAAATTGGACAGAATATTTCAAATTTTCTTTGAAGAATTTAATGTTTTGTAATTTTAATAATCTCTTCTCCCTTATTCCATTGTTTATTCTGTTTTTAGGGGAGTTTTTTCTAAAAAACATTTTGAAGTCCAGAAAGGAAGCTGCATTAGCAACATGAAGTTTCTAACAAGACCTTTTCGAGGAAAATCCTAAAGTCATGTGACCATGATGTGATGCACTTCTGTGTAATATCTGTGATGGTCTATTGTGTTAATGACAATAAGTCTGTGATCTTATGATGGACTTTTGTGATGAAAGAGGATGGACATTCCATTCTCCAAGAATCTCAGGATTATTTGATCTCCCAACAGATGTGATGGAAACCGTGTATCTTCTTGTATTCTCCAGTTTAATGACTGTAACATGTTGAAGAAAAATTTACTTTAAGTTATATTTAATTTGTTAATTTGACAACAGAGAGATTAAATGGAAGTTGGTATTACTCTGAACACACAGAGGAATGCTTGTTATCATGATGTAACACAGAAACTCGGTCTTACATTTTGCTGTAAATCTGATCAAATGCTGACAAAATAAGTCATGCATGTCTTGTCTTTACGTATCTGTATTTTTCTAAGCTCAAAGAAAATATAACAAATCTGATTGGAAGAAGTTTTAATACATTAGCGAATCAGAAACTTGAGAAATAAGGTTCAAAGTATTGTCATCAGATGAACATAAAAGACAGAATCTTGAAAAGTCAATATATGTTTTATTTTATTTAAGAGTTTTGCATCAGAAAATAAAATCCTTTTTGCATTCTGATTTCATTCTCATTATTTTTAGCTCACCTGGCCCAAATGGCAAAGTGAGGTTATGCCATACTGCAGCGTCTGGTGTCCGTCTGTCCCATCATCTGTCCGTCGTCCGTCCGGCCGTCCTTCCTGCATCCATCAACTTTTCATTTAAACAATTTCTTCTGAAATACCGCAAGGCGTAGATTTATCATATTTGGCTGGAATGTTCCTTTGATGAAGCCCAACAAAGTTTGCAAAAAGAAATTACCGTGACCCATATTCAAGGTCACAGAGGTCAAATGTGTTGAAACCTTTAAATGACTTCTTCCAAAATACTGGAAGGCCTAGAATCATTATATTTGACTGGAAGGTTCCTTTGATGAAGCTTAACAAAGTTTGCGAAAAAAACGTTGTCCAATTTTCAAGGTCACAGAGGGCAAATGTGTTAAATACTTTAAGCGACTTCTTCCAAACTACTGGGAGGCCTAGAATAATTAAATATGGCTGGAAGGTTCCTTTGCTGAAGCCCAACAAATTTTGCGAAAAGAAATGACCTTGACCCATAGTCAAGGTAGCAGAATTCATCAAATGTGTTAAAACCTTTAAATGACTTCTCCCCAAATACCGGAAGGCCTAGAATCATTATATTAGGCTATGTTCCTCTTATGGTGTTCTACAAAGTTTGCTGAAAGAAATGACCTTGACCATCTTCAAGGTTACAGGGGTCAAATGTGTTTAAAACTTTAAGCAATTTCTCTGAAATATCGAAAAGCCTGGAATCAGTATATTTGGCCAGTATGTTCCTTTGCTGAAGTCCAAGAAAGTTTGCGAAAAGAAATGACCTTGACCCATAGTCAAGGTCACAGGGGTCAAATGTGTTTAACATGGAACATATGCACAGATATAGTACTGTTAGTCATAAAGATCCAGGTGAGTGATACAGGCCCTCTGGGCCTCTTGTCACTCAGTGCTCAGTTTTGTCCAAAGCATCATTGTTACCTCTATTGAATTGATGTATACATATGTATAGTATTATTAGGTCAGGATGACCTATAGCAATTGTGTTTCTTCCGTCATCATCCACTATGCATAAACTTTTCATTGAAATGACTTCATCTCAATAACCAGAAGGCACAGGATGCTGATATTGGGTCTTTTGCATGCTAGGGTGAAGGGCTAGGGTTTTAACATATTACTTACCTTGACCTACTCTCAAAGATCAGCATATCAAATATGTCAAAATCTTTAAACAACTTCTTCTCAATAACCAAAATGCCCAAAGTGCTGGTATTAGGCCTTAAGCATGCTTGGATTTAGGACAAAGAAGTTTGTTGAAATGAACTACCTTGTCTTATTTTCTAGGTCCCAGAGGCTAGATATGTTTAAATATCTAAGCATCTTCTTCTCAATAACAAAAAGACCCAGGTAGATATTAGGCCAGCATCATGCTAGGATGTAGGGCTCCTAAGTTTTAAATATGATTAACTTTGACCTGCTTTCAAGGTCAAAGGGTGAAATGTTTCAAAATCTTTTAAACAACTTCTCAATAATCAACAGGTCAATGGTTCTGATATTGGACCTGTAGCATGCTAGGATAAAGGACTACCAAGTTTGTTCAGCTTGATCTACTGTCAAGGTCACAGGGGTAAAATGTGTTGAAATGCATTAGTAACTACTTTTCAATAACCAAAAGGCCAAGGGTTTTCATATTGGGCCTATAGTATGCTTTTACGATAAGCAGTATGTCCATAGCAATGGCATTTGTGTAGTGCATGTATAAAGAATATGATTTCAAGTTTGCAGAAAACGTCTTTATGAACCATTCAAAGTCTTCTATGTAAGCTGTAGAGTAGTTGAGCAATTTATTTCAGGCCTATTTGACCTCCTTCATACATAGCTCTTAGAAATGGGTATTCTGTCCTGTTGGAAGCAATTTTAAGAATTTGTTAGAATGTTCAGAAAAAGATACAGTATTGCTAGCTCACCTGGCCCAGAGGACCAAGTGAGCAATAGGGATGCCACAGCGTCCGTCTTCTGTCGTCTGTCAACTTTTCCTATAAATTGAAACTAGTCATGAACAACCGAGCAGATCTTAATCAAATGTAGTCGGAAACATCCTTGTGGGGAGGGGAACAAATTTTGTGTAAATGGTGGGTCTTGGACCCCTGGGGCCTAAGGGGCAGGACCAAGCAGGGAAAATCTATCAATTACTTAAAAATCTATCTTGTTCTTTAAGGATTGCAGGATATTGTCCAAATTTGGTCTAAAGGATGAAGCAAAATATTGACTAACTTCCCCTTTTGGGGTCCCACCCCTTAGTCCTTATGTGTCAAATCAACTTTCTGAATTGAAGAATTAATTTGCCTACTTTACCGACAAAATTTGAATGAAATCCAATCAAGCATTAAGTAAGAATAGAATTTTGAAGCAAACTATTTTCTGACTATCATTTTGGGGCCCTATCCCTAGGTCTATAGGGGTCGAATCAACTCTCTGTTTTAGGAAAATAATTCCACACTCCAAATGATGTTTTAAACAGGTTCAAATCCACCCTTGCATTAAGCAGGGGTAGCGTTTTAAAGGAAAAATTAGTGGGCGAAGGATGATGCATGATAGCAAAATGTTAAAACTTATCATCCTCCATAGTCCATTTTACATCTCCTCATGAAATTCACCCCTATTCATCTAGGTCAGCATCACATTGTGTATCTCGTATTAAAATTTCACTTTCATTCAGTTGATGCTACTATGGCAAGAACTGACAAATGTTCATACCAATTTGATAGCGAAAGGAGAACAAGAGGTCCATAGCTTGTGTATTCTTTTATCATTACTGTTTTTCTCTTTTGATTCTCAGTAAGAGTGGGTATATATATATATAAAAATATGACCGAGAAATAATGTCCCTTGAAGTGGTTATGGTTACGGGATGGGGATTTCAACTGTTTCAAAGGTATCACTTAGAAATGAAGTCCTGAAAAGTGGGGCCACACCCAAGAGCTAGTTCTTATCTTTTGATACTCAACATTGCCAGGTAGAGGTGGGGATATCAACTATTTCAAAGATATTACTATGAAACTGAGTCCCGAAGAGTGGGGCCTGACCCCATGGCCAATTCTTACACCACAAATGTGTTTATCTCATTATGCCTAGCAATGCTAAGCATGGTTATGGAATGGGGATCTAAACTGCTACCATATACATTTCCCCTATTGAGTCCCTCTCCTCCTGCCCAAGGGGGCAGAGATTTACAAATTATACAAAATTACTTCCCCGTCACCTAATCACAAATCAGACCAAATTTGGACAAAATCCAATTTTTCCTACAGCTGGAGGGAGCGAGATCCATTGTTTATACAAAATTGATTCCTCTTCACCTAAACATGATTCAGACCAAATTTGGACACAAGAGGGCCATGGCCCTTAACGATCATCTGACAATTGATGAACGGATGGACAAACCGTGGAATTCGCTGATGGTGGTCTGACAAATCTGATGAATGCAAATTTTGAACATTCCTTGAAAGTATCACAAACTCATAAATGGTAGATTCTGTGCATTAAATACAGTTGCTACATCATGTGACAAAATAACTACTTGGTACCCATGTTATAGTTTTGATCAGACCGAAAAGTAACAGCGAATCATTTCTTTATTTTTTTAAAAATCAAACTCTAAATATTTTTCTCATTGGTGTGAATGAAACATGAGAAGTTCAGACTATTTGTTCTAGATGAGTTATGTTAAATTTTAGACCAAAGCGTAAAAATAAGATTTGGTCAGGACAATCTCGGGATCACTTCATGTTTATTTGATATCATTGGCAGTACCTGATAATGGTTCAGTCCAAATTTGATTGAACTCTCCCAAGGTATTAAGAAGGAGTATCATTTTGAAGCAAAATATCGTCTAACTTTTCCCTTTTGGGGTCACGCCCCCAAGTCCATAGGTGTCGAATTATGTTTCAGACCAAATATTATCTAGATATACATTTATTCTATCAGCATATGTATTGTGTGTTCTGTTCCCCCAGCTACCATCGCATTGCAACAGTATTAGAGGACTATTGCCAACCTACATACAAAACAAATCTCCCCTAGATACTCTTTTGATTGTCATCATATATGTCTCCCCAGTAATTCATAAGACATGTGATGTTTTCCAGTATACGTATGTATTAATAGCGTATAGAAATTAATAAGTTGATTAGAACCCATAGGGATCCAACATGAACACATACACATACAAACACTGGTGTATGAAGTTAAGGATAACTAAAATGAAATTAAGGATAACTATAAAGACGTTTTATCATAATTCAGGCAATCATCAAACAAATATATCACATGTCTTATCAAAAATCGAAAATAAAATTTGATTTAAAGTATCTCTGGTAAAAAGATATATAACTGCTAAGCATCCATAATTTGGCATATATGTATAATATACACATTTTGTATACGTATCTATACATGATAAACTTTTAGAAAACAAAGTACATTTAAATGTAAAATGAGAAGAAACAAAATTTTAAAGGGAATATGATTTGTCAGCGTATTTATTTATGCTACGGTAGATGTAGGTAATACTGTTAAGTAACAAGCACCTGTTTGAAAGTCACCTTGACACCTGTATCAGTACATCTAGCCGTTTTTGTGATCGTCTTTCTCAAATTAACATTGTACAGTGCACATAAAAGAAATATGCTGAGAGGGGGTGAAACTATTATACCGGAGTGCTTTTATATGTGGGAATACAGATATATCATATTGCATGTTACAGTCATTTAGCATTTCTACGTCAAAGAATTAGTAAGTAGCATCGTCAAGCTCTTAAATTTAGTTGTGTGCTTAATGTCATTGTGTCTATGGTACTATGGCTGTTTTGTGATCATCTTTCTCAAACTAACCTTTTACAATGTTAATAAAAAGAAGTGTGTAGTAGACACCACTTACATACCGTTGATTATGCCACAATAACGAAATAATTCCAAAAGCAAATGAGGTTAAATCAATATTTGTAAAGGAGGAGTGCCAGTTTGGGCCTTCTGGTGGCCATGACGAATACGTTTTATTTTTTGTCTATTGAAAACTTGAGGTCAGGCGGTAATGACATGATAATAATCTAAGGTCAGCTCAAGGCTGTTAAGTTGTTATAGGGGGGACGAGTGAGGGATCAAATTCATAATTATTGCAATAATTATCAAACTAAAATATCGTTTTTTTTTTAGTTTTTTTTCTCTTAAATGTCATTTGATGATATATTTCAAAACCTTCATTAGAAAAAATGACCAAAAAATATGCCATTTTTGAAAAGTAGGTCACGGTAATAAAGTGCCCTAATTACTAATTAAGTCACACTTTAACATCAGAGTAAACGGCGCTCTTCTTTTTTAATTTGATCCGGCTTTTACCTATTTGATTAAGGAAAAACAACATTGGTTACAAATGGTATTAACTGCCAATTAAATTCCCTAGAGTAGGAAGTGATTCTTAAACGTAACACATACACATCAACAGACAAGTTTGTGGTTAAACATGTTACGATCATTCGTTTTATCTAACAAAGAAAGTACTCTTGTTTCAATACATCACAATATGAATCGAATACCAGATTTTCATCACCAAGCAATAATATTGTAACAAGTGTATGCATTATTATTATCTGAACAAGTTTGACAGTCAATGAAGAGAGAAAAGCGTTTTTACACCAGTAGAAGGAATTTATGAAATTGGAGTCTTGTACGAAGCTTGCACAGAAAAGATAATATTTGAGAGAACTGCATTTAGTAAAATATAATTGACTATCGGATGTAAAATCAGACAAAACTAAAAGAAAACTGAACCATGACAGGTTACACTTTATACTTGTATTGAAACATATCTTTAAGTTTATTTTGGTTCTGAGTATTTTCAAATACGCATGTGTAAACAAATGTATAAAACAATCTGGGTTGAGGCTTTTTTGTTAGTATTTGCAAAACACACACAGTTACATTCTAACCTTCTACTGGTTATGCTTATATTCTATTGACATTCCAACCTGAAAAAATGTTCAAAAATAGTTTTGATATGAACTCTGTCTTACAAATTTTAGTCTCAGGATCAATCACACCTTTGGATCTTGTGAAGTTTAAATATCTGATATACAGGAAAGTCATGATTTCGTATTCATGTCACATATGACCGCTAAGTGGCTGACAGGTAGACCTTTTTCAGATTATATCATTATACCAATAATTATCGGCTTCCTTTCCATCACATCCACGTAAATTTTCAGCTCAATGGCAATGGTGTAAGTTGAGAAGATGAAAATTGTATTATCTAAATTGACGGTCACGGTTACAGGGTGTCAGGCCTACCCGAAATTTAGCAACGCTTGGTACGGACAATTTCGTGATCATTAGGAACGTTCAGATCCGTCCCACTTGTTGAACTTTAGAAAATGAAATATATGTTGCACCTAATTACTTTGACAGCCATATCAATCATACTAGATGGGTTGAAGTTCAGTACCGAAATACCATTTGTCCTAAATAAAACTTTGGTTGTAGAAAAAAAAATTATACTTCATAAGTGAAAATACTCCTTTTTTTTTCAAAAAAAAAAAAAAATTTTTAGTAACTTAATTAATATTCATAAATATGCAAATGAGCCAAATGTCATATTTTAGCATTTTATTCAACCTGACATCATACCATTCATTAGATATCACTAGGACAAAATTGGATATCACTAGGACAAAATTGCGGTTTCAAAATCATAACAGAATGTTATGTGGTGCGCTAACAATTTTTTTTCGGGGGGGGGGGTGAGAGGGGGGATGATTTAAAATAGCGTCATGCCCAGACGGCGAAACACTCAAAGTTCAAACATATCTTAAAATGTTGACAACAAAACTTTCTTTCATAATGAACTAATAGAAATTATGGCAGTTTGAATTTGTTTTACTCCAGGAGTAAAACATGCCATATATTATAAAAAAAAGTCGGCCATTTTGAACAAGATCATGATATTCATAAATATGCAAATTAGCCGGTGGACATATTTTGGCATCAAATTCAAGCAGAAGTCATAAGCTGTTATTTTTTTTATTTGGGACTAATTTTATGACTATAGGTGTAAAATTATAACAAAGTTGTATAATAACAATGTTGTAAAAATCATCATCAAAAAATAAGGCGGAGGGTGGGGGAGGGGGAGGGGTTACCCCAGCGGCCAGATGGAAAACTTAAAATGTTCCTGGGACAATGTACTTACAGAAAAAATATTCTGGAGCATGGCCTATACCAGACACACTGACACATTTTTATTATTCACATTGTACAAGGATAACAGTCATAGGTACCATAGACACAATGACATAGAAATGCTAAAAGACTGTGATATGTCATATCATATATCTGTATTCCCACACAAAAAAAGCACTCCGCTGAAATAGTTTCACCCCCTCTCAACATATTTCTTTTATTCACACTGTACCATGTTAATTTGAGAAAGACGATCACAAAAACGGCCATAGATACCTATATGTGTGTCAAGGGGACTTTCAAATAGGTAATTGTTACTTAGCAGTATTGCACGACAGGAAAGCATGCTTCACACCTGCCAAGCGGATACCTAGAGAAATTTACCTACATCTACCGTAGCATAAATAAATACGCTGACAAATCATATTCCCTTTAAAATTTTGTTTCTTCTCATTTTACATTTAAATGTACTTTGTTTTCTAAAAGTTTATCATGTATAGATACGTATACAAAATGTGTATATTATACATATATGCCAAATTATGGATGCTTAGCAGTTTTATATCTTTTTACCAGAGATACTTTAAATCAAATTTTATTTTCGATTTTTGATAAGACATGTGATATATTTGCTTGATGATTGCCTGAATTATGATAAAACGTCTTTATAGTTATCCTGAATTTCATTTTAGTTATCCTTAACTTCATACACCAGTGTTTGTATGTGTATGTGTTCATGTTGGATCCCTATGGGAACTAATCAACTTATTAATTTCTATACGCTATTAATACATACGTATACTGGAAAACATCACATGTCCTATGAATTACTGGGGAGACATATATGATGACCATCAAAAGAGTATCTAGGGGAGATTTGTTTTGTATGTAGGTTGGCAATAGTCCTCTAATACTGTTGTAATAGGATGGTAGCTGGGGGAAACATAATATGTACTACATGTATTGACAGAATACATATATATGTAGATAATATTCATGTCGTATGACTCGTAATGCTTGAAAATAACTGTTCTCAACATTATAAAGATTTAAAAGTATTCACCTACTTCCCCTATAGGGCATCTTCACTCCTGCTATACAGGGCTGAAATCCATCGTTCCTACAAAAATTGATACCTTTTCATTCAAGCATGCATTAGACCAAATTGGGATAACATCCAAATATTCCTAAAGAAGAAGAAGAATGTTAAAGAATTTGCTCTATTTACCCTATTGGGCCCCGCCCCTCTGGCTCCATGGGACCGTAAATCACGGTTTATACAAAAATGATATCCCTTCTACTTAAGCACGCTTCAGATCAATTTTGTACAATATTCTGCAATTCTTAAAGAACAATATAGATTTTATAGATTCTGATAAATTTTCCCTATTGGGTCCCGCCCCTCTAGCCTGAGTGGCTCTGATACCCATCGTTTATACTAAACAGATTTCCCTTCAACCAAGCATGAATCAGCCCAAATTTGGACAATATCCTGCAATTCATGAATTAAAGCAACTGATAGATTTTAGGTCATATGACCCAAAGGGTTCCAATCGAGCATCGCCCGTTGTCGTGCGCCGTGCGAAAACTTTTCCTTTAAAACACTACTCCTGCTTAACCAAATTTGGTCTGGAACATAATGAGTGCGGGATCATTTTTTAAATTCATATTTCATTCGACCCCCTAGGGGCTTTCACCCAAGTGGGGAAATTTGGCAACATTTTGCTTCAAAAAGCTACTCTTCCTTAATGCTAGAATGGATTTCATTCAAATTTTCTCTTTAACATTAGTTGGCAAATTATTCTCAAATTCAGAAATTTGAGCGGGGCCCAAAAAGGGGAAATTAAACAACAATTGGCTTCAAAACGTTACTCCTTCTTAATGCCCGGGCAGTTTTCAAACATTATTATAGGTGGGTATCATTTCTAAAATTCAGAGAGTTCCCTAGGAATTAGGAACGATAACCAAAAAAGGAAAGTATGATAATATTTTGCTTCAAAACGTCATTCTTCCTAAAGGTTTTCATGGATTTCAACCAAAATTTGGTCTGAGACATCATTGAGAATTGGAAATCATTTATTATATTCAGAAATTTTATTCGACCCCCAGGGACGTAGCGGCGTGACTCAAGAAGGAGAAGTTAGATAATATTTTGCTTCAAAACGCTACTCCTTCTTGATACTATGGTAGATTTCAACCAAACCAATTTGGCCTGAAACATTATCAAGGAGTGGTAATGATATCAAACATTCATGAAGATTGTCCTGACTAAATCTTATTTTTACGCTTTGGTCTAAAATTTAACATAACTCATCTAGAACAAATAGTCTGAACTTCTCATGTTTCATTCATACAAATGAGAAAAATATTTTAGTTTGATTTTTTTTAAGAAAATGAAGTGATTATTTTCTGTTACTTTTCAGTCTGATCAAAACATGGTAACCACAGTAGTTAATGTAAAACATGATGGCCAACAGTTTTTCATGCAATTCGAATTAATCAGATTTGTCAGATCACCATCAGCGAATTCTGACCGTCAAAGGCCATGGTCCTCTTTTGTCCAATTTTGGTCTGCATCAGGTTTAGCCCCCTCCTAATATAGGAATACTTGGATTTTGTCAACATTTGGTCAAATTCGTGTTTAGGTGAAGTGGAATCAACGAATCAGTTTTGTATAAAGAATGGGTCTCTCCCCTTGGAGCAGTAGGAACGGGTTCTTATAGGGGAAATTCTTTTAAAACCCTACTCGTGTAGGAATGATAGGATTTTGTCTGAATAATATTTAGGTAAAGGGTATAAATGGTTGATCTTGGGCACTTTAGATCCCCATCCGATAGCCATGTATAGTATCGCTGGGCACAAAGAGATAAACACAATTGTGATTTAAGAATTGATCCTGGGGTCTGTCCCCACTCCTAGGGACTCATTTTCATAGTAATATCTTTGAAATAGTTAATAACCCCATATATATATATTGAAAATGTGGTGAATTATCCGTGCCCAGTAAATATAGAAAAAAAGCTAAAGCACGGGAAAACACATGATGTAAAACATGTTTAACTTTTTTCTATCTTACTAGGAATCAAAAGAGAAAGACATGAATGATGAAAGAATTGAGCCATAGTCTTGCCCCATCAAAGGGATGAAAGAGTGGCCGAGCTTCAATTTCGAAATATTTGAAATACCAAATTTATAGGAGGGCGTGTATAGCATTGCTAGGCTTTAAGATCCGTGTGATCGATACAAGCCCTGTGGGCCTCTTGTGTATTAATTATTTATTGATTAATTTGCCTTTCGATTTCCGATTTTTGCAGCCCTGTCTATCCCAAATTGGTCTAAACTTTTTCATGCAATGGTGGCATCAACTGCCTGAAAGTGGAATTTTATTTGACTTAGATGTTAATTAAGTGATACCCATATAGTTTTTATTTAAAAATGCTGATTGCATTGCTATAGAATAATTTCATGGATAAAAAATGAGTCCACTGTTTGATCTTTATTTGTTCTTTGATAAGAAATTTGAACATTCCTTTGCAGAAATAACGCAAATAATCAAACGGGTCCACCCAGGGTCCAGGGAGAAACTACACATGGAAGGTGAGAAAGATTCATCCCGTACTTCTTCAGAAAGTGTGATTATACACTTTATTAGGCGAAATCCAAAATGGCCGCCTGTAGGAGACAGATTCATCCAGTACTTCTTAAGAAATAGCGATAACATCCTTAACTAGGTGAAATCAAAGATGGTCTCCTGCCAGCCAGCTTTGTTTTTCTTAGTCCTGAAATCATGCAGGCACAACTTACGATCAAGAGGAACCTACATATGAAATTTGAGAAAGATCTATGCTGCAGTTCTCAGGAAATATCGATAACAAACTTTCAAAACGAAAATCCAAAATAGCTTTCTGTCGGCCATTTTATTTTTCTGATCAGTTCCAAAATAAAACGGACACAACTAGGGACCAAAGGCAACCAACATATGCAATATGAGAGAGATCCATCCAATACTTCTCAAGAAATAGTGATATCAAAAATTGTTTACGGACAGACGAACCATGTGTTGATGGTAAGCTAAAAATATTACACAAACCATATACTGGTGCAATATATTGACACTTTCGAAAAAAATCTATAATCTGACGCTTGTGATCTTGAAAGCGGGTCAAGGTCATTGATCATAGCAAACTTGATACACCTTAAATACAACATTTCTTCTGGTCAAATGTCATTAATCTTTTTTGATGTGTAGAGGATGATTACTTTTTTGTAGCATTTGACTCATGGACCATCAAACAAGAGGTCCATGTATTATAACAGCTATATGATTATAATGGCCTTTATAGGATGTAATCTCAGTAGTAGTCGGGATATTCCGCATTTCAGTTTCTTTACATTATTTCAACTCTATGGCACCAGTGGAATCAAGAAGTTTTAAAATGTGTTTATGAATCCCACTTGAGAAACTTGCGAAGAAGTTTCAAAATAGCTATTGTTCAGGGAAACCACGATTGTTCAATCATGTTCCAGTCTCGTTAGTCCAGATGTCAGCATGTGTCACCGCCGGATGAACTTGTTATACAATGTCACCAGCGCTCGTATTCTGCACTTGCTTTGAATAATACTTTTATAAGCACATAAGTCTCAACTTTATATCAACATATATCCCGTTTTCTCAAATTCTACACGTGGGATTGATCTGAAATTTTCCTAATATGATTATGAAATTGTGAAACCAAGTGTTGTAATTTTCCGGTAGGTCTGAAACTAATATATAGCCACGACCGCCAACTGAAATAACACATTTTTTAACTTCTCAACTTACACCATTGTCATTGAGCTTGAAATTAAGTGGATGTGAAGGAAAGGAAACCGATAATTATTACTTTACTGAAGTTTTCTGAAACGTTCTTCATGTCGGCCACAGAGCGGTCATTTGTGACATGAATACGAAATCATGGTTTTCCTGAATATCAGATATTTAAACTTCTCAAGTTCCACAGGTATGATCGATCCCGAGACTCAACCGTGTCAGATATAAGATTACTTTTAGAACATTTTCGTCGGGGTGGACGGTCACTGGAATATAATACAATCAGTAGAAAATTAAAGTGGGGCGTTTAAATGACAAAAGACCAGCATGAAGCTTGTAAGCGCTGACATATGGAAAAGATGGTACAGAATCAAAAGACTGATTCGGCTGTACTATAATACATTGTACATTAAGTTAGAAAAAAAGTGTGACAAAATAAATAAGTTAGCGTAAACAATAGTTCGTTTAATGTTCAATAGTATATCAATAATCATTAGGGTCTATTTCAAGTAACAAATTAGCAGGGGGAATCTCAACCTTGCACCTCGAGTACAGGTGGTTATACTTCAACGATCGTATCATCTAGCAACAAGTGAAGTCCATATTAGGGGATGGCCGAACAAGCTTGGTCCAGAGTAGGATAAAAAGGGGAGGTCTCTGGGTTAGAACGGACGGCCTTGGGGGAGCCCACCAGATGGACAGTTCTGATACGAGACGCAATGTGTCATACTAGTATGAATATATGAACTGTATGTTGATGAGATGTTGCTTTTGTACATGTAACATTATTATTATTCAACATGTAATAAACATGGCTATTACAAACAAGTACAGTAAAACACGTTTATAACGAACCTCTAGGGACCAAGAAATTCAGTTCGTTATAAACATAATTCATTATACCATATAACGAATTTTGGTAAACAGTCACGCATAATTCGTTATAGGATTGTACATGCAATAAAAATAAAGAGGTCTTATTTCATGAATAGATTCTTGAAAAAATCACAAATGAAAGTTTGCTTTTTGTTACTGTCTGAGATCTTTTGAATGATATGTAATGCATTGAATTAAAATTTTACTCAGTGTTGTTGCTGGAATTTCGATACTATCTCCAATATCCTTGCTAGCCTGTTCCCCATTGTCTACTTCACAAACAATTTGATATTTTGTTTCAATTGTTAACACGTTCCGCTTACGAGACGGCGACGACGAAGCCATTTCCAAAATGATGACAACAAGAACAGAACGCAAAGATTTTGCATCGATAAAACAGTTCAGAAACTCAAAACTTAAAATACAATAGAACGCAGGTACGTATAACAACAACTCACTTTATTCGTCAGTCTTACCTGTACGTAATTGGAACTTACCTGGACACGGGTGTCGATACAGGACACACGACTTACTTCAATCAGGTGTCACGACTGCCCGCGGCCACTACGTTATATGGTTATTAATTAGCACTGATTTTCACCTGAGCGGACCCAAAAGCTGCTACGTCATAGACATTAATTCGTTATGTGAAATTCGTTATATATTTTGATTTTAACATAAAAGTGATAGGGCGATTGACGGGGAATGAAAAACACTACGTTATAACAATTAATTCGTTGTAAGCGTGTTCGTTATAAACGTGTTTTACTGTATGTGTGTTTACGTCAACTGTGTTACATAATCTACATTTCTTTCTGCACAATAATTCTATCGAAATCAAATTTTGACAGCTACCTTGGTATGGAAGGGTATGCCCGCCAAAAGTCTATGTATCTTTCTTACATTCCAATTCGTCTTCCTCACATATTCATGTTTACATTTGTACTTCTGTGTCACTTCATTACATGTTCTATTTGTCATCCTGAATTCTATTCCATCTTCTTTTCATCCTCGTTCATCTTGTTTCCTGGTTTATTATTACATTCGTACATGCTGGTCGCCTATTGCATTCTTCTTGTTGGTGTTTGTTAGTAACGCACTGCATTTAGGACGACGCATATTATGAACCACAAAGCACGAAGACGAAAGCGAGTTGGAACGCTGCGTTTTTTTATCGACAGATGGCGCTGTTAAAAGTAAAATGATTTCTCCCCAAAAATATACGAAACTACCAACTAGCTGTTAAAGGCGAAAGTGAAAGAAGGCCTACAGCAAATATGGCTGTCTTTGAAATGAAAGAATTGCTTCGAAGAAAGATATTACATACAGCCCAATGTATCGAAGAAGGACGAACAAGTAACTTGTCCAGCGATATAGAAGGTGTTGTGTCCATGGCTTGTCAGTTATCCAGTATAACAAATATAGACGAATCATTAAATATCCTGGAGTGTATTTTAAGTATGTTACCAGAAATACGTGATTCAACAGAAGTGAGAATGTTTTCGCGACCTAACTTGGTTCCAGGGCATACAGGGAGACCGAGCTTTCATATACCAATTGATGTTTTAGAATTTTTGCCGGACAGTAGATTCAAAGTACAAGACATTGCTGATATGCTCGGTGTAGGGAAAAGAACCATCGAGAGAAGACTACAACAGGTTGGATTAAGTGTATCTAAAACATATTCGGACATAAATGATATCGAATTAGAAGAAAAAATACGGAAAATAGTAGTTGAATTCCCCCATGTCGGGTCTCGGACAGTTCTCAGTATCTTAGCGACTGAGGGATTCCGTGTACAAGAACATAGGGTTAGAGATGCTCTTAGAAAGGCTGATTCAGAAGGTACTCTGTTCCGGCGTCTTTTTTTTTTGACAACCTGTCGTGCACAGAGAAGGACTTATAGCGTAAGTGGACCACAGGCTCTTTGGCACATTGATGGCAACCACAAACTAATAAGGTAAGCTACTTGGGTATTATACATTGATTGATACATTGCAGTAGATTACAAAATAACAAGTAAATTGTCCAACATGATATGTTTGGCAACATATATAGAACATTGGAATGTTGTAAAAATAATATTAACATGATTTGATTTTAAGTAGAAACAGCAGCAAGTCGGTATGTAAAAATATTGACTCTGGCATGTAATGCAGATTTTATATAATAGTTTTCATTTTAGGTATGTGTTACATTGTCTTAACTTCAATAAACTGCAATGTCATCAGATCATGTTACCTTTTTTTTTTACAGATGGCGATCTGTAATACATGGAGTCATTGATGGGTTCTCAAGAATGCCGGTCTTCTTTAAAGTTAGCAATAATAATAAGACTGAGACAGTCCTTGATGCTTTCATGGAAGCTGTAGCTGTTAGTCAATATGGTCTGCCTAAGAGAGTAAGGTCAGATAAGGGAGGAGAGAATGTTAAGGTTGCTGAATACATGTTCAGCAGGAGGGGTACAGCTGAAAAGCCATTCATTGCTAGGCGTAGTGTACATAATCAAAGGTATTCCATTTGTTTTATTCAATCATTTCAATTATGTGAAGAAATAGAATTACAGAATTAAACTCGTATAACAAACCTGACATTCTTTTAAGACATAATTGTTAAAAGGGCATTACTGCGTTTGAAGTGATTTTAGGTCCCCAAAATAAAAGTAAACAGGAAATTAGTATCCCCCCCCCAAAGTAGTAAAAGTTATTAACTTAACATAAATACAACAGTTTTACTCTCAAGGTAACCCAATGTTTTTAGAGTAATAAATCTCAAAAATCTATAATTCAACCTGAATTATCACCTAATTACCACAAAGACAGGTGCTATTTGTGTACAGTATGCTAATTTCGTGATAGTTGTAAACAGTAAGATAAGCTCTCAAGGTGTGAATTTTATAAATAGAAATCAAGCTTTTATCTAATGTCCGAACGCAGGAATGCCCCATTAATTCATCAAAGCCAAGGGTTCATATTACTCAATGGGATCTGTCTTTCCATGTCATTAAAGGCTTGGTAGTTATATCGGACCCTTTTCCAAACTAAGCGACAGTGTTGATGCTCTTCAAAAGGGAGATCATGTAATGTAGATTAATACAGACAATGATTTTCTAATAAGTTTTGAATTTCATAAGGATAATGTATGATGTAAATATTCCACCTATATAGAAACTGATTAAAACATGCAAGTTTGTTGTATTATTGCCTTATCTCTCAGGTTGCTAAAATTTAATATGATTCTTTTTGTGTATGCTCCAGGATAGAACGTTTTTGGCGCGAGTTGTGGGCTGGGTGTACCATGACATTCTACAATCTCTTCTGCTATCTTGAAGACCTAGGCATTCTGCATCCAGACAATGACCTTCACATCCAAATTCTTCATTTGGTGTATCTGCCTCTTATTCAAAGTCACCTGGTACGTTTAGAGCCACTTTACAGACACGACCTCTAAGAACAGAAAAAACCGAACACCAAATGCAACTTTGGATTAGTGGCCATCGTAATGTCATTTTTGATCCAGAAACTGAGGTATATATTGTGGAATAACAGTCTGTATAAAAAGGTTCAATAAATTTTCCATAGATGACAATTCAAAATGTGCACATTCTACTTAGCCCTCCATAATCATATGTTCAGTATTGGTCCTAGTTTTGCTTATAAAATTTTGAGCTTGATCTGATATATAAAGATGGCAGCAGGCACCATCTTGAATTTTGACAGTTTATTGAAAATTATTACAACTATTTCTCGGTACATGTTAGATTCATTTCTCAACTTTTCTCGTCATACCAGTAAATAACACTGGTTTTCACAGTTATATGATTTATTTTTGGGCTGATTGCAGAAACAAATTAGCTTCCAGGCAATGTTTTGTTCTAACACCTAAATAAATTTGAGAAGGGCTGATGCTGTGCCCGGCATCAACATTTGGCAAAAATCAGTTTTGAAATAACTGCAAATGCTGCATCAACTAAATTTGCATGGCTGGTGTGTTAACACCTTTCCTGTTCCAGCGGCTGGATCTGACCCACATTTTCTGCATCACTGACCCAGTTTTGGACTTAAATTATTTTCAGCTGTAGCTTAAGTTAGTTCTAAAGTGCTGCATCAACAAAAGTTACATGGTTGATGTTTGGAATGATATTAAGCACAGGATATAATCCAGAGGTCATATATTGCATTTACTGTCAAGTTGTATAAATTTTGTTATGACCTTGTGAAGTATACTTGTTTGTAACCATACTTGAAGTTACCTAACTAAAGGTCAAGTAAGGATCAGATTTGGTAACTTTAATTCTGTTGACATCATTAATGAAAATGTTTGATATTAAACAAGAAGTCAACTGACCAAATCAGGATCAGATTATGAAGCGAATCTTGTCAGAATTAAACAACAATACATTAGGTACAGCAAAATCCAAATTTACATGATTTTAAGAATGTTTTATTGCAAAGGATGTGTTATGGTAGCTATATCATACCCACATTTTGTACTTGATTGACCCAGCATGTTTTATTCCAATGCAGTGTAGACTTGCTCGAAGATCAGAAGAAAAATCATGGCAAACAGACAAGTGTATCAGAGATCTTGGAGCTCTTAGTTTTATTAAACTCATTAATTGAAGTGACGGCTTTTGTCACTAAATTGAGTACATTACACATGCAAGTAAAATGTAGATGTTTTATTCGAGAACAATTCACTTTAGTTTTACACTTGCTTTTTATCATCATAGGTTGGTATTCAAACATATGGCATTGATTGGGATGGACCAGCTAACACACAGCCTTCAGTGGAAATTCCAGAAACTCTTCCATTGTCTGATGCAACGCTTTCTTGTTTGGAGAACATATTACAAAGAGACAGCTCCAATTTCAATGTGGACATTTACGAAGAAGTCCTAACTGCTGTACAAAATGATAACAGGAGATAATTTCTGTATAAATGATAACAGAAGATAATTTCACTATCATTTTTAATGGAATTCATCAATTTCTATGAAGGATGAGTGGACAATTTCTCCTTGCATGACATTTTCAACTTGCATTAGGTGAACTTTAAACTTGAAATGAGTCTTCAAATATGTTATCATTGTCTCTTATCATTGTCTCTTCAAAGCAAAAATTTCATGCAATCCCAAAATCATATGCACCGACAATAACATTTAGAAGAACCTCTTGGAATGTGCAATAATTTTGTAGTTCTTCCGTCTTTGAAAATGTAATTGATGGTGCACATGTATTGACCGTCGGCAAATTTGAAGATTTGTTATCAAATTGAATACTTCCAGAGTTCATGCTTGTCAGAAGTTTTGGGCAACCCAACAGTGCCTGACAAAGGTGGCCCATGTTTAGTTCCACAATGTCTTCTACGCCTGTATCCATGGACAGCCATGGTGTAGAAATTCTCCCCTCTGAAATGATCATAGTGAAACCATACATCAATGTTGTTTCTTATTTTGAATTGTAATAAACATTATAAGAAAAAAAATATTATCCTTTTTATAAACAAGATGCCAAGAGACCTAACAGTCATCCAAGTAAAATTTATGAAGGACACTAACATGAATGCAAGATCCTAGGTAAGCATTACATAACTCAGGTCAGGCCCTTCTGAGTATACATATACAAGGATTAGTTTTATAAATCTTGTTGAAGATCCACGCGCTGGTGTAATAGGAAGCAAAATAGAAAAATACCACTCTCACACCCCAGCATGAGCCAGTGATCTCTTGCTCTCCATGCAAACATCCTAGATCCAGACTAGAGGGAAATTCACACCAGCAAAAGCTGGTAAGGTGACCTATACTTTTAACCTTTTAAACTAGGTTCAGAGATGTATTTATAACTGCCTCACTCACTTAGGAAATAACTCCTTTCTTGATTATAGTTTCTGATTCCCACCACAGGCCGATTTAAAATTATAACAGGTATGCGAGCAGAAAATAATTGCATATATTACATTACACAGTACTGTCATAAAATAATCACTCCTTTTAACAAGAGACCCAAAGGGCCTGTATCGCTCACCTGGCAGGCAGGCATTTTTTTCGGATCAGTTTCAAAAGGCAATATGCGTAAATAGATGTGAAAGGGAACTTACATATAAAATTTGAAAGATCAAGTTATTACTTGATGAGAAATAGCTATAAATCCTTTGCTCTAACAAAATCAAAGATGGCAACCAGTCGGTCATATTTTGGAGGGATCAGTTCCGAAAGCAATATGGGTAAGTAGGTATGAAGGTGTCCCTACATATGAAAATTGAGAATGATCCTTGCAAAAGAAGTAGGATTTTGAAAACGAAGCCCATGGGGTTGGGCCAGACCCAGGGGCCGATTGCTACATGCTTATTGTGTTCATCTCTTTATGCCTAACAAAACTATATATGGTTATGGGGTGGGGATCTCAAAGGTTTCAGAAATTTTATGAATATTGCCAAATTGACCCCTTTGACCCCGCCCCTCAGGGCCCTGGCGGGTGAGCCCCATCATTTGTATGAATTTGAGTCCCTGCTACCTAGGATTGCTTGTGAAGAAAAATGAATATTATGCTACGCTTAGTTTCAGAGAAGTTTATTTTATGAATATTTCTAAATTGACACCTTTTGGCCCCGCCCCTCAGGCCCCTGGGGGGCCAGCCCCATCATTTGTATAAATCTGAGTCCCTGCCGCCCAGGGATGCTCTCTACCAAATTTGGTGGAAATTCAATTAGTGATTTTGGAGAAGAAGTTGATTGTTGACGGCTGAAAGGACGGCCGGACGACGACAGACGCCACGGTATGGCATACGCTCACCTTGGTCCTTCGGACCAGGTGAGCTAATAAAGAGTGAATACACCAGAATATTAATTTTGTTGATTGTGTGCAGTGGGCCAGATGTCATAATGTGTGTAGTACAGCATGATCTATCTCAACATATCTAAAGAAAAAAACCTTGAATGAAGCTTCCATGAGGAAACAACTATCTCGGAGACATATAGTATGTCTTTCATATTGCTTGTTACAGGAAGGATGATATACCGGTACAACCAGATGTCTGATTTTGTGAGCAAAAACTTATTTTTCCTCTTTAATATCAACCAAGAACAGCATTTTCTGTTCATTAACAGATATTTTTCAGTGAAGAGATAAACAGCTTGACTTTTATATTTACCAGGTAATTCATAACTTTGATGTATTTATTGTGTCTTTTCATCTTATTCCAATCGTCTTCAATCCATTATTTCAGGAATTACTTATCTATGAAGAAATTTGACCTTGACTTTTGATCATGCACTTGCTCATTTCATTCTGATGAAGTTTACCTCGTATTTCCCAACAAAATATTTACCAGTTGTAAGAGGTAAAATTTGAAATCGTTGACTCTGACCTGTGATCAAGCATGTCCTCATTGATTCTGGTCACCTTTGCTTGTATGTTTACCAGGAAAGATTCGACTTTGAATTCTGAACTTGTAAGCTGGAGGTAAACAGAGGTAGTGGTAAATACCTTCCATGAACTGATTTATTAAAGCCATTGGTCGATAGAGCAGGTAGAAAGCCTTCAAAGCCTTAATTGCCTCATCTTTATTGTCCAAAGTTAGAATCTTGGTGTATCCGGTGGCTTCAAACATAGAGATGTGCTCATTATAGACATTTCCAATTGTCTCCAGAGTGGCCTCTTCAATCTAGGAAATTAAAAAAAAATACGAAATTACAAAGAGCATATTTACTCAGAATAGGAAATCAGGAAAGGTTTCAGCCAGTTAAAATACAATATGAAACTTGGAAACTAGTATTTAATCTTGCTTTCAGAACATCAACATGCAGGTTGAGATATGTGATTGCTACTGAGCTCTTTATCACCACTACAGCTACTATTGCCCACTTTTTGAACACATCTGTCCTACTGCTTAACTGAAATTGACTACTGATAACAATAAGCAATATAGACAAAATTCGATGAATCGATCTTCGATGATTCGATATTCTCGCTGTGTCGATATTTTTCCTTGGTCCCGACTATTTTCCTTATATATTTCTACTTAACTCACTACTCATGAATCGATCATTTATGTTTCGATATTCTCGGTGTTTCGATAATTTTCTACAGTACAAGTCATATAAATTCGTTCAAAATCACCATGAATAAATCGATCAAAATTTACCTGTGGTCACTGTGCTCGATGGTCAGTCGACCGAAACAAATTCACACCTGTAGCGAGACCCTCCAGCGTTAATCTTTTGTTTACCGTTACGGTCGATCAGGACAATGGCATTTTACCACCTCTTGTATACAATTAGTCAATGACCAAAAATTAGTTTGAACAGTAATATATGCTATGTTAGAAAGATTGATACATACTCAGCCGCCTCACAGATTGCCGACGTCAGTTATTCCATCCAACAGTATTTCCTCCTCGAGAGAAAACAGTGTACCCTGAGTGAGTTCTTTGGAACTGTTTCTAAGTGTGACTGATTAATGTGTTATTTGTGTTTTAGTGCTAATGGTGATAGTGTTTAAGAGTACTAAATAACTGACAGTGCCAATTTCGTGCTTTTCGTGACATGTGATTTTTCTGTTCCGTAAAATACATTTACCCATTTCGTCATTTACGTGTGATACTTCATTGCCATGTACTTCGAATGTTTCATGTTATTTATTGTTGTTTGGTCGTAATAAAATTCAATTTAACTGTTTTTGAATGTTGAGTCTTTATTTAAATCATTAATACACACATAATTGTTATCTTTTGTCTAAAACATAATGAAAAAAACTTTTAAATACGGACCCCTATTACATGGACCAGCTATTTGACTGAACTATTTTTGTATCGAAGTCCCGATGTATCGATATTTTTATGACGGCCCCTTGAATATCGAATTATCGAAGTTTGACTGTACTATTTTCCGTATTTTTTCTTCTAATTCGATATCATTTATGTCCGAGTATGTTTTAGATACACTTAATCCAACCTGTTGTAGTCTTCTCTCGATGGTTCTTTTCCCTACACCGAGCATATCAGCAATGTCTTGTACTTTGAATCTACTGTCCAGCAAAAACTCTAAAACATCAATTGGTATATGAAAGCTCGGTCTCCCTGTATGCCCTGGAACCAAGTTAGGTCGCGAAAACGTTCTCACTTCTTTTGAATCACGTATTTCTGGTAACATACTTAAAATACACTCCAGGATATTTAATGATTCGTCTATATTTGTTATACTGGATAACTGACAAGCCATGGACACAACACCTTCTGTATCGCTGGACAAGTTACTTGTTCGTCCTTCTTCGATACATTGGGCTGTATGTAATATCTTTCTTCGAAGTAATTCTTTCATTTCAAAGACAGCCATATTTGCTGTAGGCCTACTTTCACTTTCGCCTTTAACAGCTAGTTGGTAGTTTCGTATATTTTTGGGGAGAAATCGTTTTACTTTTAACAGCGCCATCTGTCGATAAAAAACGCAGCGTTCCAACTCGCTTTCGTCTTCGTGCTTTGTGGTTCATAATATGCGTCGTCCTAAATGCAGTGCGTTACTAACAAACACCAACAAGAAGAATGCAATAGGCGACCAGCATGTACAAATGTAATAATAAACCAGGAAACAAGATGAACGAGGATGAAAAGAAGATGGAATAGAATTCAGGATGACAAATAGAACATGTAATGAAGTGACACAGAAGTACAAATGTAAACATGAAAATGTGAGGAAGACGAATTGGAATGTAAGAAAGATACATAGACTTTTGACTGGCATACCCTTCCATAAAAGTGGCCCTCCTCTTACTCTAGATTTGGCGCTATTAGTTTCGTAAAAGGGGAGAAATCCTTTTTTGTTCTTGCAACAGCGCCATCTATCGATAAAAAACGCAGCGTTCCAACTAGCTTTCGTCTTCGTGCTTTGTGGTTCATAATATGCGTCGTCCTAAATGCAGTGCGTTACTAACAAACACCAACAAGAAGAATGCAATAGGCGACCAGCATGTACAATTGTAATAATAAACCAGGAAATAAGATGAACGAGGATGAAAAGAAGATGGAATAGAATTCAGGATGACAAAATGAACATGTAATTAAGTGACACAGAAGTACAAATGTAAACATGAATATGTGAGGAAGACGAATTGGAATGTAAGAAAGATACATAGACTTTTGGCAGGCATACCCTTCCATACCTTGGTATGCCGTCGATTAAGCAAAAGAGTAGGACTGTCTATATATTTACATATTGGGGAATCCCCAACTCTGTGACGTACAATTGCTATAAGAGCACAAGAAAATCTTGATTTTTCATTTAATGCCGTACACCATGACAGCGAACAGACGTGTGTGTGTTATAGGTGCGGGGCCGTGTGGTATGTCCTTTCTCTACCACAATAATCAGTTAAAAGTTGCTGGGAAAGAGTGCGCAGACGTCGTGTGTTATGAAAAACAGTCTAACTGGGGAGGTTTGTGGAACTATACCTGGAGAACAGGTGAGATTGCCCTGTAGTCATACATTGTACTTTCTGTAATAGCTTATTTTCTATCGACATTACACATCTATAGAAATATAGGATATTTAATAGTGTCTTCAGTAATAACAAATATATTTCACTAGTGTGGCTAATATTTTGGTATCTTTCACGAGTGCGAAGTGTGTAGATCAGTTGAAGACACTTTCCCTATCGGAAATGGATCATAATTACTTTAGGATAAAATGTAAGATCATAGCAAATATAGTCAGTCCTGGTGTGGCCGTGTAAGGAGTAACTTGTTAAGCTAGATATATATATGTTACTAGATTTTCTAGTAATACGTTGCCATTACACATGTATCTGTCAACCTATCACCCCTCATTGTCATATATAGACAAGTCTTCAATTGAAATGTTAGGGACCTTCCTTTTATATTATCCCCGACCCCTTTCTGCTATTTCACATGTACTAATGTTGACATTACACCCAACAAGTCCTGTCCGAACACAATATCGTTTGTTACCATTCTACATTAGTACTGATGTGACATAATACCCATCTCACTGTCACTTTACAGTGCTTGGATAGGATTACTCAATTTAAAATTATTTCGAACTTGTGTTGCGCATTTGAAAGTAAGTCCCAACTCCCCAGTATCCCAGTGGGACCATATTTCACATTCTTTAGAACTTGCATATAATATGGGATGTGACAATATTATTTTAACAGGAGACTTGAATGCGAATTATGTAACTAATAATCAGTCCGTTGTTAACTTCATGATTTGCTCCAGGTTTATGATTTATCCCAAATGATTTCATCTGCTACTTTCTACACTGATAATTCGTCCTCCCTTCTTGATGTTATATGTGTTAGTAATCCAAGTTTGGTTAACAAATGCTCTGTTGGAAAAAGCATTTTGGATCAGCCTCTGCGATATCATTGTCCAGTATTATGTAGCCTAAACATAACCGTACCTAAAAAGTCGTCACTGAAACGTAATATTTGTCTGTATGACCAAGGTAATTATTATATGTATAGAGAAAAGCTCTCTAGTGCTGTAATAAAACTTTTTGCAGATGACACGTCTCTCTATACTATAATTGATACTCCGTCACAGTGCGCAAACTTTTTAAATGAAAATTTAAGGAAAATGTATGCATGGTCAGAGCAATGTTTGGTAAATTTTTTTCCCGATAAAACTGAATCACTTGTTATTAGTAAGAAAGTTAATAAACCTAACCATCCCCCTTTATATATGAATGTTATTCCTGTTAATGAGGTTCAACATCACAAACACATCGGTATTGTCCTTTCTCATGATGGCACTTGAACGGAACATATCAATTACATGTATATTATAAAGAAAGCGTCTAGTAAACTAGCCAACCGTAGGAAAGTTAAATTCAAAGTTGACAGAAATTCCCTTCAAACCTTATATTTTTCTTTCGTCAGACCCATTCTTGAAAATGGTGATATTGCGTGGAATAATCTTACTGCCATACAGTCTCAGTCACTGGAGAATATTCAACTGGAAGCATCTAGGATCGTAACAGGGGGAACCAAATTAACTAGTCATATCAAACTTTATGAGGAGACTGGCTGGGTCACTTTACAATTCCGTCGTAACGTAAAGAAAAGTGTTCAGATACATAAAATGATTTTTGACCTCACTCCTCCATACCTCTCTAATCTACTCCGGCATCGCAGACACGATACTCACCAATACAATACGCGTGATGCTGATAAATTAAGCGGCATATTCTGCAAGACCAACTTCTACAAACGATCCCTTCTTCCTTCTTCTAATGACCTCTGGAACTCGTTACCCCGCGAAATTAAAAATAATCCCTCTATAAGTAACTTAAAACGCTACCTGTACTGACACTCCCCTACAGTCCCTGCTTATTATAGTTATGGAAAACGCACCGATCAGGTTCATCAAGCCAGACTATGAATGAACTGTAGTTCCTTAAACGCTCATCTATTTCGACGTAATCTGGTTGAAGATCCCTATTGTTTGTGTAGACAGGGACACGAAACAACCGAGCACTTTCTTATGCTCTGTCCTACCTATACCGATGTAAGGAATGAATGCTTTACAAATCTTCCTGTAAATTATACTCTTGACCAACTACTACACGGAGATCATAACTTAACTATTTAAGAGAACCAAAGAATTTGTAGCATTGTGCAGCAATACATTAATAAAACTTAACAAAACTAAATTCCTTAATTGTCTCGTCTGTATATATGCTTCCCACACATATATGTAACTGTATTTCGGTTGGGTACATGTAATTATAAAGTCTTAATACTCCCCTTCCCCCCTCTCTCTCTCTCGTTCATTTACATCAGTAATGTTATCAATGCTTAGCTACAAGTATTATGTTGTCACCTGCTTGTCACTCTATATTAAGAGACAGATTTACATAAGTATTGTTATACTTTTTTCTGAATCCTATTTATATTTGTAATAATGATGTACAATTATGACACGTATGAAATAAATAAATAAAATATCTTTAAACTAATATATGCTCATATGATTTTATATGTTTCTTGAAGGGACGTTTAATACAGAAAAATATTCCAGTATTGAAAATTCTGTACTTATATTATGAAGTTTGGCAAATAAGATTTATTCATATTATTTAGATTTACATATTTTATACATAGGTTCTAAACCATTTTCTTTGTGAAGTTTTTAATGATATGTTCCACTTCGTCGTCGTAAAACATTTTTATGGCTTCTATCCTAATAAATTTGCAAAAAAAAAAAAAAAAAAAAATTAAATTTTTCCTAATAACATCTGCATATTCAAGAAGAGATATATACATACATATGAACATTAAAGTGTAAACGATTAATTTCTCTCAACCTCTCTCATCTTTGATATGATTCTTTCATAAATAACTTTGATGTGGTTACTAAGTGTTCTTTCCGAATTGAATAAAACGACCTAAATATTTGTGATTTTATTATTCATTCATAATTTGCACATCAACAACAGGAGGAGGAATACAGTTTTAAGACCATTGTAATCAGATGGTAGACTTTTCAAATTGACCTGTGTCCCTAACAAAATGACTGACAGGCAGTCATCCTGTCATTTTTACTATAAAAGTTAGTTATCTCTAGTTCTTTAGAAGCACTAAGCATATGTAGGTTTCTCTTCATTTCATATGTTGAAAAATAAAATGAACATTTTTTAATTTGACACACATGAATATAAGACTGATGTCTTTCCTTCAACAAGAATTTTCAAAACCTTTATTAACATTGGAATTAGTGGTTGAAACCTTGATTACTGTTCACTTATTTATGTTGTTTAGTAACATGATTTAATACATGTCGGTGAATATTGTTACAGATAGTTTAATCAAATATAAGGCTGTTACACTGAATAGACATCTGTAATCGATAGGACCATTCCCCTGTCGTGTATAGATAACATTAAAGTTAGAGAAAGGATTTTCTAGATTTGCATATCTAGTGGTAGAACAACAGAAGGTAACAAGTCCGTGTGTATATAGCTCCATTTAGATAGCTTCATTAATACCATGCCTACCTTGTGACCCGTAGTACCGGCTCTATCACAAATTTTAACGCCGAAAATATCTTTTATTTTTTGCAAATGTGGTTATTCGATAGGTACGGATGAGCAGGGCAATGTGTGTCACGGAAGCATGTACCGAGACCTCTGGTCGAATGGTCCTAAAGAGTGCCTGGAATTACACGATTACACCTTTGATGATCACTTCGGAAAGGCTATCCCTTCGTTTCCTCCACGGGCTGTTCTGTTCGATTACCTACAAGGTAACCAATAATAATACGATATTAATTATCACGTTTTTATTGTCAGTCTAGATGTATTTGATAGCATAAATAAAAAAAATAGATATATATACAAATCAAAATACCCGGTAACAAATCTAAACTCCACGGTTTTAATGTATGTAAACCTTCCAATATACCATTAAACGTCTATCTCTCCAGAAGAACAAGCCAGACATTATTTCCAAACCAGACATTATTTCCAAACCAGACATTATTTCTTTACAAATTATTAGACTCTACTGAACATAATTCGTCTAACCTCAGAATACAATACTATGGTGTGAAGAAAGAAAGATTACTAATTCCGTGAACATGTTGCCTTAAATATGGTGGCTGATATGTGCCATGTCGCGATTACGCATTTTCGTCGCGAAATAATTATTATCGTTATTGTTATCGTTATTTTTATAAATGAAAGTCATTTTTAAAATATATCCTTTTCGTGCGCTTGAAAAGCAACAATAACCTTCAAGCGACTCTCTCACATTTGATAAGTGATTGCTTGCGCCTTTGACATTGATCTTGATCTGTCCTCTGAAATGTACTACAGACGTAGATTTTGTGTTAATCTTTGAGATACAGATACAGATTTTGTTTTAACCTTAAAAATCAACAGGTGGACATTATGAATTGTAACCATACAAGCTATCGCAATTGATTGTCCTTTGTTTGACAGGTCGATGGAACAAGAGTAATCTTCGTAACTACATCACCTTTAATACAAATGTACAACGCGTGACCTACAATAAGGAGACGGACGATTTCACAGTTATGACCAAGGATCTGAGCAATGACAAGGATCTCCCACCAGAGAGATTCTCTCACGTCATAGTGGCTACCGGTCACTTCTCGGTCCCAAAAGTTCCCTCCTTTGAAGGCATCGATAAGTTTCCAGGTAGAATTCTGCATTCACATGACTTCAGACGAGCTAATGAGTTCAAGGGTCAACGAATTCTGATAGTCGGCTCTAGTTATTCAGCAGAAGACATCGCGATGCAATGTAGGAAAATGGGATCCGATAATGTTATCATCAGCTACCGGAGAAAGCCAACGAATTATCACTGGCACAACGGGATCGAGGAACGTCCACCATTAACAAGGGTAGACGGAAGTACAATTCACTTCAACGACGGGACGACGGCAGATGTTGATGCCATCATTCTTTGCACTGGATATTTATATAACTTTCCGTACTTGCCGGACTCCCTCCGTCTCAAGACGGCACTTGAATTATATCCGGCTGGCTTGTATAAGGGGACGGTATGGATGGGCGACGGCAACAACAAACTGCTTTACCTTGGCATGTATGGTCAGTACTATTCGTACACTATGTTCAACATCCAAGCCGAGTGGGCAAGCGCAGTCGTATCAGGACACAAACAACTTCCTACCAGGGAAGACATGGAGTCCGATATTAGGATATGGCGGAGGAAGCAAGAACAACTGGATGGTCGTTTCGATGAAATCGCCTTCCAATCCGATTTTGGGTGTGATCTGGCAAAGGAAGTAGGCTGTACATACGACATAGATGTGCGCACTCTCTTCAACAAATGGGAGAACGACAAGCGGAAGAATATCTGGACATACCGCGATCATGCGTATACCTCGGTTCACACCGGAAAGTCGGGGATTAAACATCACACTCCATGGTCCCGTGCTTACGACGACTCCGTGGACACGTTTGTTAACCAAACTCCAAACAAATACTAAAAGAAAGAAAGGAGAGTTCCCCCGCAGCAAGTTACTGCAGTTCGATATCGTTACTTCTTCTAACCACCAATTCGTATTAATGGTCGGTTGTAGACTAAAACAATCACTTAAGCGGATCCACCCACCGTGATTTAAATATAGGGAAAGTCATCGTGGTTGTCGGGGTATTAACGTACGTTTTGCTTACATAGGCAATGGTACTGCATATAGACAGTATACAATATATAACGGATTCAGATATAAGTAAACTAGAGACAGTTACCGAAGTGACATTTAATGCGTATGACAACACTTAAGTGACTATTAGTTCTTTCTGCCGTGGAAAGCTATGTTAGAGAGCAGGTGAAAGAAGAACACAACGCGTTGGATTCACTTCCATAGTGAATTTAAATCCATTCGATTTTTCATTTTTAAAAGCACATCCAGTTTGCAAACCCCTATTCTTTGTCCTCATGTCAAACCACTTTACGACCTACATCATATATGTGTTGAAGGGCATGTAATAGCTTGATTATTGTTTGCAGAAATCAATTCACTTCCTGTGTAGAAAAAAGCAGTAGGCTTTCTCGAAAACGGAGGACACTCTATCAATATATTATCAACTGTTTCAAAAGAAGAAATCACGCTTTAGTTATAACATATGTTTGTATTGGATTTCTTTACCTCACAAGAATCCATCAAAAATTTGTTTTTATCGCTGGATCGAGTAATCGCTCACCTTACTGTTGATGTATTAGAAATTGTTTGCAAAAATCGCACTTACTTACCCAGGACAAGTTCTACATATCATCAACATATGTAATATAGTTCAAATTGTCGAACGCTTTAAAAAGATGATTTTTATGACAAGTCATAACAACAAAATCCGTAGTTTTTACATAGCCCACGTGACCGTTAGACCCAATGAGTCAGTCGTGTTTACGTACTGTTATGTACAGTCTACGCTGTGTCGTTGTAGCATCATTATAATATCAACTAAGATTTTAAACAATTGCAAGATTTCTCTGTTTGCTAACTAAAACTTCCTTAAGACTGAGAGGCTTTTGTTTCAATTATGTTATGTCATATTAACCAGAGATAGTGCTTGTGTGTGCTATCATTCTATTTTTTTTAAAATTTTATATCGTGATAATCGTTTTACTTATATCGATTTTTTTTTTATGTTATTCGGATAATGTTAGTCTTAAATAAAATTTCATTGAACTGTGATGAAACATCTTGTGTCTTATTTCCACCGGATTAAATTATTTCAAAATACATGCAATACATTTTTGTGGTAAATAACATAGCACGCCTGACCTTCCATACATCAATAATATCTAGAAGCTTCCTTCACAAGACTCGATAAAGTCTAACTTGGAAAATATAGTATATGTAATAAGTACATATTGTGAGATAAAACGTTGTTGAAAATATACACAGAGATCTTAAGTTACTCTCTAGATGGATATCACAAGTCTACTTTGAAAGAGACTTCGAAAGCAGAATCTTCTTATTCTAGCCCAAAGACGATTGGTGGGAGATACGACCAATATGTTCAAAATTTAAATGGTTTCTACAATGCAAGTAAGGTAAATGAAAGTTCGTTATTAATCTTTTCAAAACAAACAGTATATTAGTATTAAAATCTCAGTCTCGCTAACTTTTGTGACAAATACTTTCAGTTTTGTTTTTGTTTTTCTTTAAACAACACGCTGTTTGAGCTATTCACAGCAGAAATATCACTCTATACCAGAGACGTCTCTGTCTATACTGAAGAGATTAATTTATAAATCCACGGCATTAAAAATCTCAGAAATTTTCCGCTTTGCAAATGTAATTTTTATGATTCGTCATTTCAATGTATTAATAAATTTTTCATTACGAAACTGCTTAAATTTGAGTAATGTTTGTGAGATATCTCTCTATGCTAAACTGCAACCGGCCAGTATTTGAGTGTGTGCGCATGCGTGATATATGGTAGGGTGTGTGTTAGGGTGTGGTGGGCGGTGTGTTTGTCTTTATATTGATTGTATTGTTTATATATGTATACCGATAATACATATGGAATAAAGTGATCAAAAATCATAATCTGATTGGGAAGGGAAATGTACCGCTTGATAATTTGATAATTAAAACAACGTAGCAATTATTAAAGTGGAAAATTACCAGGATATTCAATTTGGAATTGACCATTCATTACCATGTCATTTTTGATAGGAAGGATGGGGAGCGGGGGATAAAAAATGCCTGCCGCCGAGGTGTGGACGTTAACTGTCCTGGGGCGTATAGCAATTACTTCCTATGTTAAGGTTACAGGTAACTTAATGCTGATGAGAGAAGTGTATAAACGTCTGAAATATGACCTGTGCACAGGTGGTGGCATTATTGTGAGAAAATAATTACTCTGTATTCATGGGAGGGGATATGAATAACCGTGGTATATAATGAATGGTCAGTTTATAGGTTCGTACTCGAGTTACCCAGTATATATATATATGGCAGCGGATGGGGGAGAGATTCCTTACCCATAGGTTGCACCTAGGGAAAGTTATCTCTGTGGCGTTTTTTTATCCCCATCTTAGACTTGTTTAATATTTTTTCATAACATTGTTAACAGGAACATTTGGTATATGATGTACATTCATGAGAGTTTACATATGTACATTTATATATTTGCGTCGTTAATAAAAACGGCCAATTTCAATTAATATTGAGCCTTTGTTGTTTATTTACAAGTCTAACTAGCTTGCCATGGTAGCTGTTCATAGTGGAATCATTTATAAATATATATACATATAGGTGTAAAGATATACATACAAGTGCACTTGGCTGTATCTGGATATGAAATAAATTTCGAATGCAAAGATGTTCTGTATAACCATGCACAGTACAACAATTATCATTATGGCCATTACCTCAGGATCACTTCCTTCGATAGTTATTGATTAAACATTATTAATTAGATTTGATTTGTAAACGTTAACTTTTTCTTACGCAACAGTTTCCACTTTCATTGATTGACTTAGTTGATAATTCTGAAAGATAAGGGTATGCGCGGATTCGCATGTAAGCGAGTGAGTACTGGAGTTTATTCATTAAAGCATGTGTGCGTACAATGTATGTGAACGTTCATGTGAGGGTGTGTGTGAGAATGTGCTTTATGATTTAGTTACGTTCTGGTTATGTATTTATATGAAGTTGTACATGTTTATTATACATTATTAAGCATATTCGTCAAGGGAGGTCACTCTCCATATACATCAATTATAACATGTTTATGTATGTATGTATAATACCCATGTATTGTGTTGTATTGTATTGTATTGTATTGTTTATTCACTTTAAGCCTTACGGCTCATAAGTATACAGAGTACATATATAACATTCTTTTACAGCATATACGCATTTAGTTTAAATACAGTTAATTAACATTGATGTGCAAGATATACAAATTAATGGAAGATGGGATGCTGAGAATACAATATAATAATATAATGGATCTAACAAACTGAAGTCGGACGACAGAAGATAAAGACAAAGTTCCATTATCTGAGCGTTACATAAGCTTGGGCATAAAGCTTATTATAACAGTTACAAAGTGGTGTAGTCAGGAGATAGACGACAACAGTAAATATAACGAATATAAACCTAGAGATAGAAACAGTAGTAATTTAATGGTAGAATCTAGACCTAGTTAAAAACTTAATTGCAAAAACTTCCCTAAATTACACAGCTCTTTTCTATTTTTTACAGAAAGCAATTGAATTAACTTATCAGACGATGGACGGTTCCAGTAATACTTCTTTATAAATTTTTTGCGATTATCTACATACTGTGGACAGACCAAAACAAAATGGAATTCGTCCTCTACCTGATTTTAATCACAATGACGGCAAAGCCGTTTTGCCCTCGGAATATTACGATACCGTCCCTCTTCTACGGATAACTGGTGCGATGAGAGCCGTAATTTAGAGATGAGTTTAAGATACACATCAGGGATAGACTTTGTCAAATAAAATTGCAATGTAAAACTGCCGATCAGAAACTTATACAGGTAACATTTTGATGACTGGTCAACAAATTCATTCCTTGCCTGAATAAAATTATCAGTCAAGCGCTGCTTAAGGCTCTGCAAAAATAACTTTTCATTATCAACATAATGTGTTAACCATACATTTCCAAAACCGGAAGAGAATAACAGGTTTTTAACTTGACAACGCCAATTACATTTTCTATGATTACATTTAGTCATTTCTTCATAAATTGATTTAAGAACACAATTATCGCATTTAATAAGTTTTAGCCAGTATTTGATTATACGACATTTTCTGATAATATGTAAAGGCAAGCGACCTAACTCTGAGTAAACTATAAAAGATGGAGTACTCTTTTTTACATTCAAAATTCTTTTTAAAAAATCAATATGTACTTTTTCTACTTCATCCGCAGAATTAAAACCCCATGTTTCACAACCATAATTAAGAACAGAGGAAACATATACATCAAAAACATTCAGTTTAGATTCTACATTAAGGGACAAATTGTTGCAAATTCTTAGTACATTAAACATACATTTACGACCTTGTTCAGCAATTGTAATTTGAGTTTTAGTAAACTTACCATTAAAGTTGAGCAATACTCCAAGATAATTAAATTTATCAACAATTTCTATTTCATTGCCACTAAAATAAAACTTTTCACCAATACGTAACCTCCCACCATTTCGAAATATAACAATTTTTGTTTTCTCCGAATTAAGTGTCAATTGCCATTTGTTACTGTACTGTTCTAAAGAACCAAGTAAATTTTGTAAACCAGTAGCAGACTCTGAAAACAAAACAGTGTCATCTGCGTGCATTAATAGAAATAAAGAAACGTCTCTTAAGAATAAAGCCTCACACGAGGAATTAATAAGTTCATTTTCGAAATCATTCACATACATTGAGTACAAAAAGGGAGATAACCCCTCACCTTACATTAAGCCTTGTGAGCATGAAAAAAAATCGGACAATTCAGACTTACACAGGACTTAAGACCACTATATAATGATTGAATAATGTTCAATAGCTTACCTCTAATACCACTATTAAAAAGTTTCAAAAATAATTTGTTTCTGTTTACGAAAATCGACAAAACAGCAATAAAGTTTCCTGTTATTAGACAACATTTTCTGAATTCTACCATGTAAAGCAAAAATAGCATCATTAGTACCAAAACCAGGTTTAAACCCGAACTGGGCGTCGGAGACGACGTTATACTCATTAGACCATTCTAGTAGCCTATCATTTAAAACACAAGCAAACAATTTAGATAGACAACTTACCAAAGTAATCCCTCGGTAATTGTTTGTGTCATTGGGGTCACCTTTTTTGAACAGAGGGAAAATGATACCCCTAGACCAGACAGAGGGAAAAATCCCCATATCAAAAATAACATTAAAAAGCTTTGAAAGAACAGAAGCAAATATATCCTGATGCTTAACGAAAAATTCATTAAGAATATTATCAATTCCAGGCGAGTTACCTAAACTGGCACTTTTTAAAACTTTCAATACTTCATTAACTGTAACAGGAACATCTAATTTGTCATACACTGGTGCGTTATCATAGTCTGAAAAAGTCAATGGAACTTCATTGCTATTACAACCACTACTTACTGATTTAAAATGATCAAAAAAGTCTACTAGATTCAAACTGCTACTTGGAGAGCCAGACGTTTTCTTAAAAAATTGATACCAAAGTTTAGGGTTTCTTCTTCGTAACATACTTATACGATCACCTTCTGATCTGAAATACCTACGTTTAACTAACCTTACATAACGTTTATATTTACGTTTGGCTTCAACAACAGACAGTCTGTTTGTGGGACTCCTATCGGAGTTGAAAGAAAATAAGCTACTTCGATACAAGTGGTATAGGCGTCTACATTTATCATCAAACCATGGTTTATCGATACGAGGTTTGGTTTGCTTGTTTGACAAAAAAATATATCGGAACCGGAAATTACGTCAACAAAACCTGGTTCAGTCAATTTATGCTCTAATTCACGGTTTACATTCCACGAGGTGACTTTAAGAGAGCGTCTTTCTCCCTGACACCCCTAGAAACGGGATGATTCGGTCCTATTAGCAGCACCAGGAGGAGTAAATGTGAATCAACGTCTCTGCTTATTCCTTGGATTAGAGACAGGCGAGAAGTCCCCCCTTACAACGTCACTGAATGAGTCATTGTCGCGTTCGGTACGCGCATCGCTGCGTTGATCGTCGGGAACGTACAATTTGCCTTCAATATACAGTTTGTCGCGAACCAACTTAGTTTTCAACTTGTCAGCCCTCGCTTTCTTTTGAATGGGGTATAGCAAACGTCTCTTTTCCTCAATCTCTGCCGGAAATTGCTCGTTAATGCTGAACGGCTTTCCCCGGAGCTTCCATGATAGCTTCAGCACCCGAACTAGGTCCTTATAGTAAATAAATCGTGCAACGATTGGTCTCTGCTTACCATTAGTGAATTTACCAAAGCGATGCACATTGCCTAACTCTAAATGATCATCGATCCCAAGCTCGAGATATAGAAAGTCTCTGAGCTTGAGCCCAGTGTCCTCATCTTTATCTTCACCAAGAAGCCCGTGAAAAATCAAATTATTTTTCATATACCTACACTGAAGGTCAATTAACAAAGAGCCCATTCCATCCTTTTTATTCTTCAATGTATGCAACTCCCTGCGGATCATGGTAGTGTCGGAGGACGTGGCCTCACGGATAGATTCCAAAGAAGCCGTACTACCCCCAACCTGGGATTTTACAGAATCAAACAATTCCCCGAGAGCTTGTGCGCTCTGCTCATAGTCACGTGTTTTCACGGTCATATCTTTGATAGATCTCTCAAGCTCCGAGTTCTTTACTTTAACATTACCAAGTTCATGCTCCCTATTTCTGACTTTATCAGATAACGCTGACAAAGTATGCTGTACTTAGTCTATCTTTTTTACCTGAACATCAATGCCAGATATACGCACATTCATATCCGAGATAAATGACATAATACGATCGAGTTTTGAGTCAATTTTACTTTCGTTACTGGGTTTATAGAGAACCACGTGAGCCTCACCCACTAAGTGTGAGGTAGCCATAGTTCAAACAACAGTAGCGCAGAATAAGGCGAGTCAATGACAAGTGAGCACGGAATACGGCGACTTTCTCCTTTGGAGCCTCACGCCAGGTAAATGTCACAGTAGCGCAAAATAGCATACAGGTGAGTCAATGACAAGTGAGCACGGAATACGGCGACTCTCTCCTTTGGAGCCTCACGCCAGGACAGGTAACACAGGTAACACAAGCCAATGATTGTTTACGACAAAATCGGAATGTGAGTAAATACACATGTAAATCTATGGGCTGTAAGGCCTCCGGAATAAACTTGAACTACCATCCTGGTTCACCTGTATAGGTTATACAAATTCGTTATAAAAACATAGATCTTGGCAAAACAAACAGACAACAAAGCAATTAGCCGTGACTGGTACGTCAACCCTTCCGTACCCGATTCGTCATAATTTGTTATTAATCAGTCAGTATATATTTTCACCAATGGTTACAAATGTCAGTCGTTTAGATTGATAGATAAAGAAATGAAGAATAAAAATAAATCACCGAGACATTGAAAAAAAAACTCCAATGATTGTTTATATTCACATACTATGAACTATGTATCGGTTATAGCTTTGCCGCTATGTGAAAAATGTCGTTTATAATTTATCATTCATTCCGTTAATTACATATGAATTCCTTTATTTCGAAGATATCAAATGTACTTTGATCAGAATACAACATAACTATTTACTATATATAAACAGCAGTCATCTTTATGACTCATCAATACACGTACATTGATGCCGTCGTTCATTCTCACTTAGCCAACATTCTGAAAGGGTGTATTCTCTGATTCAAAATTCCTGTTGGTGGTGCATTGCCCATGCCGTTGTGGTCACAAATCTATAAAGTATAAAGATTTAGGTCACTTGGTTTGTTTTTTTATGGCTCCTCAAAGTTGTACCTTTCAGAAGCTGTCTAAGTGTCGATAAAATGTGCATGTTATGTAAAATATGAATGAAAATCTAATCAAATGATAGTCACCGTAAAGAATACATTCATGGCATGATTGTGACAAAAAAATCATGTTTCCATCGCGCCATTTGGTTGTTTTATGGAAGAAACAATCTCAAAAATGCCATTTTCGATGATAACATTTTAGACACAAAAACTGTGTTTTTTTTTAGAGAATACACCCTTTTATGGGCGTTGGATGCAAACCAATTTTTATCATATTAAATAGTACGTAATATGCTATTGATGAGAGGAAAAATCATCAAAATGTAAGTGGTGGAACATTTTCAAATGTTGGGTTGAATTAGCCTATGGTTGAATTACCTATTTTCGACATTCTGTAGATAATTAACAAAAAAACGAGAGTATTTGCTCGGTATGTTGAGAATATGTACACAGATATGAAAAAAAGTGAGAGAAACACTTTTTCATAAAAAAATCCAAGATGGCTACTTCGTAAGTCCCCGTGGTTGAAGACATTGGCTGACAAATAGAACAACAAACAAAACGTGTTCCTTATGATTTTGGTTGGTTTTCGCATTTACGGGAGTGTTCATAGCTACGGGCGATTGTATAATACCTATATTTATAAGTTTGGTTAGTCACATGGTAACGGGGATCTTTCATATCGAGCCCTAAACATACTTTCGACATATGCACTCTGTTGCCGCATGGAAAACTATTTCAAAATTTGTCGGAATTTCTTTACCTGTGGTTGTAATGGTCGAGGGTTTTCCAGTGTCCTGTAATACCCAAGGTAGTACAAGATACTGGAGATGTGCGCACACATTCCCATCGTTCTCTCTCCAACTGGGCACTGGCAGTAGTAGTCCTTTATTGGGGCCTCAACATCGGGTGAAACGGTGAACCGTATCCAAACGTTATATTTCGTTTGGCTTTTGTGTCGAGAATGTATTTGACATCGGAGAAGGTCTGGGGAGTGCTGGTAAAGCCACACCTCATAGTCGCCGTCATCACTTAAATCAAGATCGAGACGGGGAAACAGTACTTTTTTTTTACATCATAAAACTGTCATGAAAATATCCGCTCTGATATTCAATATAAAAGTTTGTATATAATAAGCTATATAATAGGGTTTCAGACAAGGTTGTTACTCATTTCCCCTTTTCTTTCAATTTACAACCACATTCAGACGGCGATATGAGAACGTTCCACCACATGGAATTAGCTGATTTTTGGTACACATATGAAACAAGTAAAGCTCTATCCGATTTTCTGATGGAAATTTGCATCCAAAACTATATAACGGGAGAAAATTGCAAATTTATGGCATTTTTCTTCATAATTGTGTCTCTGCAAGTGCATTTTCATGCGAGAATATTTTTTTTATGTTTTATGAATAAACACGATGTTTTGGAAATATTTATCAAAAGAAATTTATACTATGTTGCGAATTACAATTTCGAGATAACCTTCTTTTATTTACGAACTTATGTCTTTGATGCTGAAATTGACAACTTTATAAAAATACATTTTCACTGAAATTATGAAATCTGGGTGTCGGAAAGGTGTAAAATTATTTTTCGGAAAAGAAAAATACAGTAGTTGAGCTAGATAAGAAATTATACGGGGGCAGGCTCCTATGGAAAATTAACATTACTGGAAACAGGCCCTTTACCTGGCCAACATGTAAAATTTTACACCCGAGTGATTTTCAGTGAAAGTCTGTTCCTACTTTTCTTGACAGAAAATATAAAAAAAATGACAAGATTTAAATCAATTCATGTAGGAAATCATATTTAAGTCGTAAATGTTTGCTGCAATTGCTTAAATATATATGTACTACAATCTACATGCATAATGTTATATATTCTAAAATCTTAATCTCAAGAGTTTAAATTGTGATATCAATGTATTTACAACTGTTTTTATCAATATTTTTTTTTCAAAATGACAGATTTAGAACTGAAAACGCAAAAAATCTATTCCGTGCTACCAGTAATTCTAAAATATATAATATCCTATTAGATGTTGTTGTGTCTGCTGTTAATCACTTACATAATTGATATAATTGTTAAATATAATTAAATATTGTTAACATTGATTGTTGTTTTATCATTTGATACTTCCGGTTCGTGAAATAATGGTAATTGTGTACCTAAATGTTTACCTAATATACTAGTGTTGTTGTAACTCATATTAATTAAAACATGGCTGTGATGACAGAAGACATCAAAGCATGGATGGGTGTTACCAATACTTCTTGGCTTAGGTGGGTTGGGATTAAAATAAAACATATCAAAGGTCTTGCGCTAATTTCCATATTTTCAAATCGTTCATATCCAATGATGGCTAATGCACATGTTAACATCAACTTCATAGAAAATGGAAGGGGTGGATACTGTCTTCTTCATGCAGGCTACAAGTTTCCCCTCAGGACCAGACCTAATGAGAGTTTATTGGAGATGTGTACAGAGTGTAGTATAGTAGGACAAAACTCTGTTGTTGGTTGACTGGTTTTACCCTAGCACTGGTACGCGTCTGGTGTTAGCCGACAGGCATGTCGCCTCACAGGTGTCACAATTGTTTTTTCCAGCCACAGAGGTGCTAATTACCTAACCTGGCGCGGGTGTGATTATGAGTTTAGATGACATCTCTACACTGTGAACTGTGTTTTCAAATCAAGATTGGTGATCTTATTGTTATTTTTACGATCGCAAAATTAATAACTAAACAACATCGTCTGCTGGAAGATCTAAAAACCAAATACACCTTATACAAACAACATACACACATAACCTATTCTATAAATTCTAATAATTCTATTCTATACTATATAATAGTAGTATGAAAATTCTCGGGGTGAAAATTCCCGTGACCCATTCACGACTAGGCCTTCTCCGAGTATTAGGCGTTCACGATTACGAAGGAATAATATTCCTATGACCGCCCAAGTCATAGGCTAGCCTATCAATTTAAAATGTTTAGTTGTAGAATTAATAACAAAATATCAACCTAACAAATATACTTATCGACGTCATGCATCGACACCCCATCCGTGTTAGTGTTAGGACAACCGTACACACCGCTTCCCTCCTCGATAGGAAGCCATTTTAGCGGATTTAAGCGCTAATTCACCGACCCCTCGTTCACTACCTTAGATATTGCGAAGATGTGAAGTACTTTCCCGTAAATAAACAAAGAAATTACCACGGAAAATCCCAAAATAGATCACAATCACATGTAGCACAGTAAAGACAATATGGCTGCATCAACAAAAGCGTTGAACTTATGACGTCTCAGGTTTGGGTGCCCGAAAACGAGGTCAACGCCTCTCAGCCAAAGGTGTGTTTTTCAGAAAAGTCGCAATTTCTCAGTAACGGAACATTCCACGGCATTCGCGTTTTCGGCATAGTGTATTTTATGTGCAGAACCATTTTTCAAGGTCAACATAGCTGACCTCTCAGGGTACACTTTATTAGCCAACGCCCGTCCGTCTGCTCAGTCAGGTACGCTCTCCTCAACTCAGTGTCAAGCCCTAGATTTATAGCCCCTGGACACTGGTTATAAACCCATTCCCGCATATGGCCTGAACCATACCCTCTAGTTCCGAGAACCATGACTTATACTTAGAAACATCACGTGACTGATCCCCCTCCTTTAGAATGTTCTAGAACACCAGGTGTTCCAGTTTTACAGCCTTGAGTAATTATATATCATGAAAGAGACACACTTCTCTGCTAAGACCAAAGACCCCCCCCCCCCCCCCCCCCCCCCCCCGCCGATCAATTCATTAACGTGAACCTAAGATACAGCCACTTGTTAATTACCTGCCACCTGATCATCCCACGGAGCACAGTAATATAGTCTAGACTAAGACCAAAATCACTGTTATACAGTATCTTTACTAGATAAAATCCCAAATTGTAAAAGTTATAATATTAAGGTAGATATCCTAAATCTATGAAGGTTCTAATTTAAATTATATTTCCAAATAATTCCCAAGCTGTGTAGTTATAATTTAAATTATATTTTAAAATAATCTCAAATCCGTGACACTGATTTTGTTACAAGAGACCATGCTGGCCACTAGCTTTGTGGAACCACTATGACAACGATAGCCCACGGACAACAAATCATGCTGAGGGATGGCGACAGCAAGGTCAACAACCTCTGTCAGCAAGCGCAGCCGAACAACTTTGCGCTTGTTCAGCTTCTGAAGAAAATTCACACTATCGATGAAGCAAAGATGATCCAACTTTCGACCGGAGGTAAACCAAGACCAAAGAAGAGGAAATACCGCCATAAAGACTCTCGCCTTAGTCAACAGAAGGACCAATACAGAAATGTACAAATTGATGTGCTCGGTTATGCTGATGCTGCTTCCCATCGACTGCATTTACAGTAAAATAGTGAAATAAACTGCATGTGTTGTATCAAAAAAGAAATATCAGTTATGAAAAATTCTGCTGTGGAAAAAACATTAGAGTACCGAATTGAATTAATTCCTTTCCTTTTGTATGGGAACACCTTTTATAAGCTTTTACCATTGAATTTCTAATAGATGTTTTTAATTCATGATATAGAAGATCGCAGAAAATTATTAATACCCTATTCAAAAGGACGTTTGAAATCTGGCTACTTTATGTGTCTATATATGTGTATATACATAAATAATTGAAATAGCTGAAAAATAGCAGCTATATGTGTACTTTATGATATTCCTAGGTTTTTCTATAATTTAAAATAGTAGCTATGTTTCTTATATATGGGGTATATAAGTAAGTGAATACTGTAAATGCATTCAATGTGAAATAAAAATACATGTAATTCTTAAATATCCAGAGTTATTTTTCTTTTGAAAGTAGGAAGTATTATGAAGCAGTCTATAGCCTTACTTGTAATTATCTCCTATTGTTCTACCTTTTACACCTAGTCTCACCTGGTCAACAAAATACCTTACCTGTATATTCCAAAAATCAAAATGTTGGCTAAGTGAGAAGACACCTCTACCATCTAGTATCATCACTATTTTTTAAGTGCAACATCCTATTCTGTTTAATATATTTAATACAAAATGTAAACAGAACAAGAATGAGTAAGTTGTGGAAAATAATTTCTGAAAACTTTTAACTACATAAGAAACAGTCTGGTATTTTCACATTTGAATCAGAAAATTCCTGTTATGTTTTTCTGGTATATAACTGAAATTAACATATAAATCTTTTTAATGAATAAAAATAAATGTCAGTAAATAATTCGAGAAAAATAACTTTAAAAATTAATAACCTCGTGAATTGCAGTTGGGATGTAAGAACAGGATACGAATGTCACAAAAAGAGACGCCTACATGTGTGACAATTCCCGCTTTGTGGTTGGTAAGCTAAAACTACAAATCTGAATTTATATATAAAACTATAAATCTATATGTATATATAAAACTATGACTTTATATTTATATATAAAACTGTGACTTTATATTTATATATAAAACTATAAAATTTAGATTTATATTGAAAACTACAAATCTACATTTATATACAAATTTATCAATCCATATTTATATATAAAACTATAAAATTTGTATTTATACATAAATTAATCAATCTATACTTATATATAAAACTATGAAAACTATCAATCTATATCTATATATAAACCTATCAATCTATATTTACATATAAAACTATCAATCTCTATTTATATATAAAATTATAGATTTATATTTATATATAAAACTATAAATCTATATAGAGCAGGAGACTCCTAATCAAGAATCCCAGTATGTACCGTTAAGATACCGTCTCCCTGGGTATCCATGATAACCTGAACCTTAACTTTTTTGCGAGAAAATGTTTTTGTATGTCCTACCCTCTTCACCTGTTTTAATATTTGTTGTTTATATGTGACCTCTTGTAACACACTCTGTGTGTCTGAGCGTACAATAAAATCTGAAATCTGGTTTGTTTTCTTACCAACTTTTGAGGTAATGGGCACAATTACGTCACCATCTCTTGATTTCACGGTGTCCTTTGGTTTTTGAAATTTTACAAATTTCGCAAGGTGTTTTGACGGCAGTATCCCGGAACGCATACATATCAGAAACATGTACCTGGAATTTTGTTTTTACAGTGATTATAGTCTATATCATTAATGTTAGTTGGGTTTTTACAGTGATTATAGTCTATATCATTAATGTTAGTTGGGTTTTTACAGTGATTATAGTCTATATCATTAATGTTAGTTGGGTTTTTACAGTGATTATAGTCTATATCATTAATGTTAGTTCGGTTTTTACAGTGATTATAGTCTATATCATTAATGTTAGTTCGGTTTACCTGTGTTTTACCTGTGTTTCTCACCTGTACATGTATAAAAAAACTCAGCCAAAAAAGGAAATAAAATAAAAGTAATTAAAGACATAATATAACAAAAAATATATAGTGACATAATGTACATGTAATTATTATGCAATTTTTAATGATGTTATATCATTTTTGTTGTATATTCCAAAATAATATAAACTATTGTGATATCATTTCCACTATATAATTTTTTATTATAATATTTTTGATGATATTTTTCCAGTGAAATGTTTTAATATGATAACTGTTCACTTATCTCAGTTCAATCTTTTAAAACATGATGAACTGTGTTAATACTGTGCTAACGTAGACCAAGCTACATATGACGTAACACCTTGATGTGATTATCTAAGCTTAACTGATATTGTTAGAAATCAATCATGGCTAATGCTCAGTTATATTTTAAGTTCATCCAGAATAGATATTATATTATATTATTATATTCATTTATTTTATTTCCGTGTTACACATTTTTACACAATATATACAATTTCTTTTAAATATATTCCATCATAGTAAAAATGCTAAGCCATTAATTGGCTTATGAGACACGATTATATACATAAAATATACAGTTATACTTAAAACGGTTATCCATTATTTAAAAGTGACCGCCTTCTCCTCATCGTTAAGAATACATATTTTCCAAGATTAATTTGTAAAACATCACAATTCATTAAAAAGATAAATTGATTTTCTCCACTCATGGCTTTAAAATTATCACATAAAACATTAGCCCTATCGAAAATTAAATTTTCCCTTAAATCACAATACGCTTTACAGTTGCAAATAAAATGAATTTCTGACTCAATAGCATTAAAAAGGACAAGTTCTCTCATATAGAGGCGTAGGCGGCTTATTATAACGTCCAGTCTCTATATTCAAAGGCAAACTGCCACAGCGAAGCTTAGCCAGAACGCTACGGTGGCCTCTATGCATAATACGTGTAACATCATTTTCAGTTTTCAGATCCATTTTGAAAGTTCTATAAGTCCGAAGTTTGTTGCCGTTTTCTTTACCAATATCGTTCCAAGTTTGGGTAAACCACGACTGTTCATCATGAATGAATACAGCTTTCTAAATTGCATGTATTACAGTACTTGTACGGGTAGTATTATTAATGACGTCATACACGTTATATTTCTTCGCAAGTTTCCTCGCTTTAAAGTCCAAGGATCTACCATACCTTTCAGACCATTTACATACTGTAAATAACAATATGTCCGCCGACAATGATGTTAACTTAAGACACAGTCGGAATACCTCAATATGCTGTTTGGCCAGGCATGACATCCACCCCATGTCTCCTCTTTTGCCGTAGTTTGACGTATTTTTTTGACACTCCCAAGAGTCTGATCGCTTTGTTCTGAACGTTGTTGATGACGCGATGTTCGGTCTGACCCCAAATGGCTGAACAATAAAATAAAACAGGTTCTACCAAACTTTTATAGAGTTTTGTATAAACTGAATAACTCATACCACACGCGGCGATAAACTTTGACGTTAACATCCCTAAAGCTCTGCTGGCCGCTTTCGCAAGTTCCTTTAGTGCCAATTTTAAATCCAAATGTTCATCGAACCATAGACCTAGGTATTTGTAGGCACTACATATCTCCAACTCGTTAGAGCCGCAAGTAAATACGGAAGCTGTTCGCGTATTGGATTTTGGGTGAAAATGAGCTACTTTTGACTTGGCTGTGTTTATTGCGATTCTCCATTTGAAGCACCATTTTGACACAATATTTAGCAATTTCTGAAGGTTACTTTCTGTTGAAGAGATGATTGCAATGTCATCCGCGTAGAAGAGAGCACTTACATTTATTGTGTCGATAGTGACGCCACATCCTGAATCAAGTTCTTCCACTAGGTCATTGATATACAATGAAAACGCTGCCGGCGATAACAAACATCCCTGTTTTAGGCCCCTCCGTACATCGAAGCTGTCAGTGAGAGTTCCGTTCATACAGTGAAAAGATGGCTCTGTAGAGTTTCCCCTTTATGCCGGACGCTTGCAACTTAAACCAAAGACAATCCCTGTCGACAGTATCGAACGCTTTCTGTAGGTCAATGAAACTAGCGTTTGTAGATTGGCCCTTTGTTTTCCTGTTGTTGATGATGTTATATGAAGTGTAAATATGTTCTTGACACCCTCTTGATTTACGAAATCCGTTTTGAGCGTCGGCGAATTTGTTCTCCCGTTCTAGCCACTTTGTAAGCCTAGTATTAATTATATCACAATACACTTTACATGGTATCGACAAAAGAGTTATTCCACGATATGTTAAAGGGTTCCTAAGGTCTGTAGAGTTAGGCTTGGTGATAGGATTAATTATTCCTTCGTTCCATTTTTGTGACCGTGTAGGTGCAGTAGGGCGTGACAATGTAAATAAACAAGGAAGACGTGTCGAAGGCACACTATTACAGGAAGACAAATCATGGTTTAACCCTGAATTAAAAAATGTTTTGCATATGTATAAAAATGCTTTGAATGTATTCAATAGTTGTAAATCAAATGATAATCATACTAATTTGATTGCTAAGAAAAAAAAATTACTAGAGAAAAATAAGAAAAGAATGTATTTGAAATATGAAGGTAATATGTTGGAGTATCTTAGAAAATATAATCCCAAGCAATTTTATAAGAAATTTGCTTCACCTAAGGCAGCTGGACCTCAGATGAGTATGGAGAATTTATATTTGCATTTTAAAAATTTGTCATCAGAGGCTGTTCACACTTCAGAGGCAGCAGTTAGTGGTGTAGATGTTAATGATATTAATGATGACTCTATTCCAATTTATGATGAGTTAGATTGTCCAGTTACATTGAATGAAATTTCTGCAGCTATTTGTAAACTGAAGCGTGGAAAGTATCATGGCCTAGATAGGATTTTAAATGAATGTCTCCTGGTGGGTAAAGATATACTGCTACCAGCTTTTCATGTATTATTTAATACAATTCTGAATTCGGGATTTTTTCCATCAGAATGGTCGCAGGCAGTGATTACTCATGTACATAAAAAAGGTGTCAAGACTGACTCTAATGATTTCAGAGGGATCAGATTAGAGGGTGCAAAGATCTATATACTGAATACAGAAATTCGTTGATTAATTTTAACCGTGATAAATCAAACCAAAATTACAATATTTTAATAACCGCCAAACGTAATTATAAAAGGTTGGTGTATAAACTTAAAAGAGAACATAAGCGATATGAAGGCGACATGTTAGCCTTTTTGAAAAGAACTGATCCAAGAAAATTTTATAGTATTTTTAAAAATCGGAAGTCGAACAGAGGCATCAATACACTCACAATAAATGACTTCTATAGACACTTTAAAGATCTTGCGCAAAATGAGATTGATGACGTTGACCAACATGTACCTGATATTAATATAGAGTCAGTTTATGAAGATCTTGACTCCAATATCACAATAAATGAAATTGTTAAAGCCATTAAAAACCTGAAATCAAACAAAAGTTGTAGTGAAGATTTAATCATAAACGAAATTTTTATTCTAGGAAAGCATATCCTAGTGCCATACCTGGAACGGCTGTTTAATGCTCTTATTAGATATGGGTTTTTCCCTAAATCATGGTCACAAGCATGTATTGTTCCTGTTTTTAAGAAAGGCTGTAATAACGACACTAATAATTATCGTGGTATATCACTTGTAAGCTGTTTTGGTAAATTATTTACATCAATCTTGAATAATAGAATTATGACATGGGAAAAAGAAAATTGTATAATAACAGATGCTCAGTTTGGGTTTAGAAAAGGCAGTTCAACCATTGACGCCATATTTGTTTTACAAACTTTAATTAACAAGAAATTGCGTAAAAAAGAGAGACTTTACTGTTGATTCATTGATTTTAAAAAAGCATTTGATTTTGTTAATAGAGGGAAACTGTGGAGTAAATTAATACACCAAGGTATACGTGGAAAATTTTTAAAGATATTATCATCTTTGTATGAAAATGTCAAATCCTGTGTAAAATTTGAGGGTCAATTAAGTCATTGTTTCGCTAATTATACCGGTCTCTTACAAGGGGAAATATTGTCACCTGTATTGTTTTCTTTGTATGTGAATGATTTTGAAATTAACTTTATTAATGATAATTGTCCAAGTATTGAATTACAGATGCTTAACCTTTTCTTGCTAATGTATGCTGATGATATGGTTTTTTTGCTGATAGTCCTGATGCATTACAAAACATGTTAGATTCTTTACAAAGTTACTCTAGAAAATGGGATCTGGAAGTCAACGTTAATAAAACGAAAGTCATGGTTTTTAGAAACGGGAGAAATATAAGAAATAATGAAGTGTGGAAATATAATAATGAGAGCATAGAAATTGTTGACTATTTCAAATATTTGGGAATGTTTTTAATTACAATGGTAAATTTTATAAAACCTAAAAGCATTTAGCAGACCAAGGAAGAAAGGCCTTATTTTCAATATCAGCCTCTTTAAAGAACCATTGTTTGAATCTGGAAACCCAGTGCTCTGTCTTTGATACTTATATCAGCAGCATCTTAAGCTATGGTGCAGAAATATGGGGGTTTCACAAAGCTCCTGATGTAGAGAGAGTCCATTTGAATTTCTGCAAAAAAGTTCTTAAAGTCTGTAAATCTACATCCACTGATTTAGTTTATTGTGAATAGGGTAGATTACCATTAATTGTTACAAGAAAGTTAAAAGTATTCAAGTATTGGTTGAAGTTGACGAAATCGGATAATTTGATATTAAAAACTTGTTATGATGAATGTGTCAACGAGAATGATCCGTGGATTTGTAATATTAAGAATGAGTTAACTGCCCTAGGTCTTGGTTATATTTTTGAATCAAATCTACCATTTGTTAACTCTTTTAAAATTATTGAACAGAGATTGAAAGATGTTACTAAGCAAAATATGTTGGCAAAGATAGCAGCTTCTTCAAAAGGTAGACTATATCAATACCTTATAGACAGTCATTGTATTCAGTTTTATCTCCGTAAACCTATTGAATCTAAATACAAATGTATGATAACTAAATTTAGAACGTCGTCTCATAAACTGAATATTGAAATGGGTAGACACAATAATATCATTCGCAGAAATAGGAACTGTAGCAAATGTAATCTGGGAGACATCGAGGACGAATTTCATTTCATTTTTGTATGTCCTTTTTATATTGATTTAAGGTTAAAATATATAAAGAAGTATTATCATAAGAGTCCCTCTGTTTACAAACTTGTCCAACTATTATCTGTAAATAACGTCAAAGAGTTGTCAAATCTAGGTAAATATTTGTATCTAGCCACTAAGCGACGTAATTAATTAATTACAGCTACATGTATTTATAACTTTTGTGCTTCTGTATTATGCTGTATTGTATGCTTATAGTCACTCTCCTATAACATATACATGTACAATATATCATGTTTAGTCTGTACCTATAAGTCTTAAGACTTTTGGTGAATAAAAGAAAGAAAGAAAAAGCTTATTAAGTTGCCTTGGAAAGTCAGAAGCTACCTCCCCTGGTTGAGTAACAGGCCTCCAATTTGCTCTGATGTAATTTGTGATTTAGTACAATATTAGGAACTTTCCTCGGCAGCAAGTTGGCACATGTGCTAATGTTACTTTAGTGATCATTTTGGACCTAAAACCAGAGAACCATGTCTACTACAAGACGAGAGAAGACTGCATTTCTACACCAAATTTTTTCCTAGGATAACACATAGTGAAGTGCTCTCTGGATTGGAAGAGGTCCTCAAGAGGGAGAGTTTAGTCGGTATTCAGCTGACAGAAAGAGAGTGTCTTGTCACTCTAGCTACTTTAGAAGACAAAACCAAGTTAACAGTAAGTGGAATAAATCTGAGAGAAAGACATGTAAATTTAATGGATGTTGACCACACAATTACTAATGTGACAATTAAAGATGCCCCAATAGAACTCAGTGATCAGTTTATCACCTCATGTTTAACTCAGTATGGGAAAGTTTTTATCAGGAAGCCTAAAACGAGGTAAAATACCTGATACTGAAATAGAAACTGGGACACGTTATGTTCAATTAGCTTTGGAAAATACAAAATTCGATTATTTGCTGACAACTCAAGGACTAAATGTAAACATTGTGGTGAAACTGAACATAAATCCATTCGGTGCCCCTCAAGGGTTAAGAGGTGCCACAAGTGTGGTGACCCCAGCCACCTTGCCAGACAGAGAGTGTTCAGGTACACGTACAGACGACACTGTATGGGATATTCCAAGCCACTCTCGTGATACAGGTAAACGATGGAGTACACACACCTATCCCATACAACCAACTGTTAGTGTGAGCACTCAGCCGGAACAGAGTAATACCTTAGATAGTGCACCGGTACCACTCAGTGATAGCCAGGTGAGACAGTCATCACAGGTACATGCCCTGGTATTGGGGGCATCCAACTGTAACCGGGTTGTCAACACTGACCCTGGTGTACAGATATTATCTAAAAGTTGACGAAATCATTGATATGGTACATAAAAGTAAATCCCTCAAACCTAGTTTCATTGATGACGTAGTGATACAGCTAGGAACCAATGATGTCACAAGGAACAAGAAGGACCCCGACACAGTCAACATTTACGTGACTACCGCGATCAACAAAGTACAAGAATCCTTCCCCAATGCTAGGATTACTGTATCCAGCATCCTATCGCGCGTGGGCACAGGTCCGGGTGCTAGTTATGCAAATCGTACTGCCAAAACTGTCAACAACTTTGTTAAAAAGTTCTGTGAGCGTCAGGATATGCAATATATAGACAATGACAGACTGTTTTTGGGAGGAGATAAACCTACTGGCAGCCTGTTTGATCCTAAGGACGGTTTACATGTCAACAGCAAAGGTGCCCAGGCACTGTTTGCAGGTTTCCTGGACTCCATATATGACACCAACAAAGCCAAAACAGTGACTGTGAAATCCAAGAAACGCTCACGAAGTGAAACATCTGATGCGAGTTTCAACACTGAGAGTAAGTGTCCACGAACAGAACAAACAAGTAAAAAAAAAAAAAAAAAAAAAAAAAAAAACCCCCCCCCCCCCCCCCAAAAAAAAAAAAAAAAATAATAATAAAAAAAAAAAAAAAAAAAACAAAAAATGTTTGTTTTACTCCATGATAATGCATATTTTCTTGTCGTTTGTAAACTTAACTCTAAGGAAATACTGATTTTTGTACATTGCTCCCTTGTTAAATGATATTGGCGCTTCTTTATGTACCATTTGGTATCTTTTTTATTCTTTGTGAAAACCATGATATCAGTTCCTGAAAGTCAAAAAATGTTCCATGACTTTTTCTTTAGTCAGTTGTGACGAGGCCTTTTTTATATTTTGTTCCATGATATGGTAGCAAATTTGAAATTATTAACAATTAATGTGAATGGATTTAATGCCAAGGAAAAAAGATCAAATCTTTTTTTACTGGTTTCGCAAGGTAAAAGCTGGCATTGTTTTCTGTCAAGAAACCCACTGTGGTGATAGCAATTCCTTGTTTAAATGGAAAGGTGAATGGAATAGTGAAAGTTATTGGTCAAACGGTACATCAGCATCTAAAGGTGTTGCCATTTTACTTAGGAAAGGCTTACAAATAAAGCCTACAGAAGTAATAAGGGATAATGATGGGCGTTATATTATCCTCACCGTTAATCTAGAGGAGGATGTAATTACTTTTTTAACGTGTATGCACCAAATGATGCCAAGGAAAGGAAGCTCTTTTATTGTCGTGTAAAGCAGGAACTATCCAAAGAGAAATATAAAAGAAATAAACTAATTATTGGGGGAGATTTTAACTGTGTAATTAATAAGACTTTAGATAGAAATAGTACTAGAGATCAAAACGATGTAGGGAAAGAGAAACTAAAAGATATGTTACATAAAATAGAAATTGAAGATGTATGGAGGAGAAGGAACCCAAGTAAGATGGCATTTACTTTCAGGAGAGGTCATACCAGGTCTAGAATTGATAGGTTTTATATATCTAAAGATTTTGATGAAAAAGTATCCAATGCAGCTATAGAATTTTGTCCGTTTACAAAATCAGATCACTTTGGTGTTCCATGCCTAAATATTAAACTTACTGACAGTATTAAGGGTCCAGGATATTGGAAAATGAGCGAAAGGGTAATAGAGAGCATCCAGTTTAAAAATACCTTTACATATTTTTGGAATAGTTGGAAGGAAAAAAGAAATGATTTCAGCTCCATTAAAGAATGGTGGGACTTAGCAAAAATTAAAATAAAAGATATATGTTTGTCTACAAGTAAAATATTAAACATCAAAGAAAATCAAATACGTAAATTAAAAAAGACTTGCAAACAAAAACTTTTAATAACTAAGTACATCATGATAATATACAACAAAAAATTAAAACTTACTACCAACAGAAGGCAACAGCCGCAAGAATTAGATCAAGGGTTAAATGGCATGAAGAAGGGGAAACATAAACCAATTACTTTTTTTGGATTGGAAAAAACCAGAGGGTCAAATAAAAGATGGACATCTATTAAAGCCAAAGATGGCACTTATAAACAAAATATAGAAGACATACTAAAGGAACAAGTTCTTTTTTATTAGAAACTATTTACAACAGAGGGGTTTAATGAAATAGAGGCAAATGAATTATTAATAAATGTTGATAAAAAGTTAAGTGATGTTGAGAAAAAGAATGGGAGAAGCCCTTCCGACCAGGAAAGAGATAAAAACAGCTATTGATAATCTTAAATGTAATAAGTCACCAGGTTCAGATGGCATAATTTCAGAATTTTACAAAAAGTATTGGTATCTGATAAAGGACGAGCTCACAGATCTAATTACAGATGATTTTCAAACAAGTAAATTGACAGAGAGTCAGAATAAAGGAGTAATTACCTTGCTATATAAACAAGGTGAACGTGAAGAAATAAAAAATTGGCGGCCAATCACATTGCTAAATAATGACGATAAAATAATCACAAAAATATCAGCTGAAAGACTAAAAACTGTTCTACCAGGTATCATACATCCTGACCAAAAAGGTTTTGTGAAAGGCAGGAATATTGAAGAAAATATACGCTTAATTCAAGATATAGCAGAGTATGCAGATCTAGAAAATATTGAGGGTGGAATAATCTTTTTGGATCAAGAGAAAGCCTTTGACCGTGTAGAATGGAAATGGATTCAAAATTGTTTAGTGAAATTTGGTTTCGGTCATAAACTTATTCAGTGGATTGAGATGACATATATTAATTCATGTAGTCAAATATTAACAAATGGCTTTCTTTCCAAATTCTTTAAGCTTAGTCGTTCTGTAAAACAAGGTTGCCCTCTCGTACCTCTGATCTACATAATACAAGCAGAACCCTTAGCTTGTTCTATACGAAAAATACAAATATTTCAGGTATATCTGTTCCATGTTTAAATAATGAAAATATTGAAGCAAAAATAAGTATGTTTGCAGATGACTCTCAATTATATGTTAGCTCAAGAAAGAGTATAATAGAAACCTTCAAATTACTTGTAAGGTATGAAAAAGCGTCTGGTGCAAAAATTAATTATGTTAAAACAAAAGGAATGTACATTGGAGTTTGGAAACAAACACCCCCACGTCACGATCAAATTAAGTGGGTTGAAAATATTAAAGCATTAGGGATAACACATGGGAGTAATATTAACAAAGAAATAATCTGGGAAGCAAAGCTACAGAAAATTAAAACACTTATAGGCAGATGGGAAAAACGAAATCTTACCGTACAAGGGAAAGTGTTAATCATAAAATCACTCTTACTATCTACAATAACATATGAGATAGCTCAAACATTAATACCTGTAAAATACAAACAAATAATCAATAAACTCATTTACTCCTTTCTATGGAAAGGCAAGGTCAACAAAGTATCAAAAGAAACTTGCTATAGAGATCACTCCAAGGGTGGGATAAATATGATAGATGTTGATATGATCTGTAGACCAAAAAGTATAAAAAATATTTATAAGCTTATAAATTCTGAATTACAAACTTGGAATGCCTTAGGCAAATATTGGATTAAAAAATACGATGACAAGTTTGGTATAGAGTTTTTTTCATGTAAATGTAGTAGTACAAAATCTCTTGATTTAAGTAAAATACCAGAGTTCTATAGATCTCAGATTTTGGAGTGGCAGCACTTTTTGAAAAAAATACCAAGAACTATAGCGAAAGATAGTGTTAAAAAACAAATGATTTTCGGCAATGATAAAATATTGATAAAAAAAATCCTTTGTTCTTAAAAAACTGGACTAAATCAGGAATAACTAGGATTGAAGACATATGGGACGAACCACACAATAAATTTATTTCATCTGACATATTGATACGAAAATTGATACAAAAGGAAAATTGGATATCAGAGTTCTCCAAAGTACAAAAATCAATACCCAAAGATTGGTTAGAAAAACTAAAGACAGACGATTCTGCTGATAATAAAAACCTAATATTAACGGAAAACTTTACGCTCCAATACCAAAATAAAGACATAGAACCAAATAAATTATCAAACAAAATATTGCTTGATATCTTATTAGATGAAAAGTATCAACCTAAAGCACAACAGAAATGGGAATCTACATATGAAAATGAACACTTAAACTGGAAAAACATTTGGGAATTAACAAAAAAATCTATCGCAGACAGGAAGTGTAAAGAATTCCAGTGGAAATGTTTACATAACATAGTATCTACAAATTATAAGCTGTTGAAAATGGGTTTCACAGATGGAAAATGTAATTTATGTGATAATTATCTTGAAACTCAATCTCATTTATTCTACAAATGTTAATTTTCAGAAGAAATATAGGGAATAATTGCTCCTTTCATAGAGAAAGCTATAAATGTTGTTTCTCAACAAACAGAAGTTTACAGAATATCTGAATTGGATGTTATGTTTGGGTACCATAGTCTAAATTATAGGTCATGCGTTGTTGCAAATTTAATAATTCTATCTACAAAATGGTGTATTTGGAAAGCTAGAAATAAGATGAAATTTGAAAATATTATTGAAAACAAAGAGTGTGTAGTGAACAATATTATAAATTATTTAAAATTGAACTTTGAAATGCAAAAACGTTAAAAAAATGTCTTTTATTGAAGACTTACTGCACATTTTTGATACCTGATGAATATGTATGTGATATACTTTAAGATATGAATTGTTAATTTACTACTTTGTGATGTACCTCACAATATGAACGAGTGTGAAGCAAATCAAATTTTTGGTGAAACTCTTGTGAAAGATTTATTGTAATAAAAAAAAAGTTGCCTTGGAAAGTTATTAACATCTATATTGAATATTAGGTTGGTTAAATGGTCAGAATCTTGTGAAATTATTACTGATGCGCAGTTTGCTTTTCACCCAGGGCTTAGTACAGTTGATGCTGTATTTGCCTTACATTCTATAATAACAAAGTCTTTTAGTGAAAATAAACGCCTTTACTGCTGTTTTGTAGATTTTAGGAAGGCATTCGACTGTGTTGACCGGATAAATTTATGGTATAAACTATCTAAGTTAGGAATAAAGGGTAAACTTCTGTGTGTTATTAAGTCAATATATAAAAATGTGAGGTCTTGTTTGAAATTCAATGGCCGCATATCAGGTTTTTTTGCTAATGATATCGGTTTGATGCAAGGGGAAATTTTGTCCCCAATTCTATTTTCTATGTATGTAAATGATTTTGAATATTATTTTATCTCAAATTGTAGTAACCAATATAACTTTGGTGAATTAAGTCTTTTTCTTATGTTATATGCAGATGATTTAGTTCTGTTCTCTGAGACTGTTGAGGGTTTACAGGAACTACTAGACAATCTTGCTAGCTATACTGAGCAATGGAAGCTATCTTTTAATATAGATAAGACAAAAATTGTTGTTTTTCGAAAAAGTGGGAAAATTCGCAACAATGAAGTTTGGTCATATAAAGTTAATCCAGTTAATTGTGTCGAGCAGTTCTCGTACCTGGGTGTGTTATTCAAATACAATAATAAGTTTAATATTATTCAGAAATATTTATCTGAGCAAGGTCGTAAAGCAATGTTTACTTTGTTGTCGAAATGTTCTACTCTAAACCTTAACTGTACAACTATGTTAAGTTTGTTTGACACATATATAAGTAGCATATTGTTCAATGCATGTGAAGTATGGGGATCCATAAAGGCACTAGATATAGAAAAAAAATCACTTAATTTTTGTAAGAAAGTTCTTAAAGTAAAAAAAAAACCCCAACATGCAATGTTATGGTTTATTGTGAACTTGGGCGTCTGCCATTAGAGTACATGAGAAAATATAGAATTATCAAGTATTGGTTTAAGTTGCTTGATACCGAAAATTGTATTTTGAATTGTGCATATGAATACAGGTACCTGTTTTAATTGGTTACATTATGTGAAAGATGAATTGTTTTCCTTAGGTTTTGGTGATGTTTGGTTAGCCCAGTCTCCATCCAATATTAATTTCATTTTACCTCTTATTCGTCAAAGAATTATTGATCAAGGCCAACAACACTTAAGAGGCTTGCTAGAAGCTTCATCCAAATGTTTCCTTTATAAACACCTTGTAGACAATTTATCCATACAGTTTTACTTAACAAGATATATTCCTAAGAAATTAAGAGTAAATTTAACAAAATTACGTTTGTCTGCACATTCCTTAGCGATCGAGACAGGCAGATATCGAAATATTGATCGGTCCCAGAGATATTGTACATCATGTAATTCAAATAATAACGTTGAAGATGAGTATCATTTTGTTTTAATATGTCAGTCATATCGAAATTTAAGAACACTATATATAAAGAAATATTATTGGAAAATACCATCAATGTTTAAGTTTTTACAATCATTAAGTACTAGGAATACAAAAGTACTGTGTCAGCTTGGTAAATACATTGTTGAAGCTAACAAGTTGATAAATTGATGTCTTCTTCTTTCATACTAATAATATACTACTCTCTCCACTGTAGCACTGTGTGTCGTGCCAATATTCATGATTTGTATGTATATGCATTGTACTGATGGGTCGGAAGGCCAAAAGTCAATCAAATGAATAGAATTGAACCTAAACATCTCCCCGTCTGTCCATAGAGCTTGTCTATAAGGCTCTCTTCCCAGTGCTCTCTCTCTCTCTCTCTCTCTCTCTCTCTCTCTCTCTCTCTCCTTTTATCTTACTCTGGACCGCCCATCCCCTAATGTGGACTTCACTTGTTGCTAGATGATACGATTGTTGAAGTATATCCACCTGTACTCGAGGTGCAAGGTTGAGATTCCCCCTGATAATTTGCTACTTGAAATAGACCCTAATAATTACTCCACCACTAGGTGGCCACTGTCCGAACGGGAAATTGTAAAGTTTGATTATCAAGAAAGTGGGGATAGTCTATAATTAATTAACTGGCCGAAGCTGTACACCCACTGATAAAATTCTCGGGACCCAGACTACACCAACCTAAGTGTATATATGCAAGTAATTATCCACACCCCTGTGAACTACCTATATGTGTTATATTGATATACTATTGAACATTAAACGAACTATTGTTTAAGCTAACTTATTTCAACCAATCAGTCAAAGATTATTGACTAATGTACCCGAGTTACACTAATATCGAAACCACATTTTGTGACAAAATATTTAAACCCTATTTTGTTACAATTATCTCAGCTTAGAAATTCATGCGGCAATTAATTCAAGTAAGCAGGTGTCCCGAGTTTCTTTAGTTTACCTGAGATAATCACACCTGACAAGTTTATAATGACTTAATTCCAGAAAACAGGCATTCCTGTTCTTTATTTCACCTGAAATTATATCTTACCTGAGTAATTAATACAATAATTAATTCCAGTAAAAAGAATTCCCGGTTTTTTTTAACACTGGTAGGTCATCTTATAAAGCTGAGATGTCAACAAGGTAGCGATTACCTCTCATAACTAAGAAATTTTATTATCATTTTTGGAAACAATCAATTTCTCTTCAGTATTATGTTGTCAGTAACACACCTGTCAAAGGAGGAGATGTCCCCGGTTGTCCCAAAGGTAAGCTTGCAACGAGGAAAATCACAACAAGTAGCCAAAATCATGTTAAACATGGAAGAGACTGTTACATAATACAGGCTTTTATACTTGGAGATTCGACCGATATCGAAAGCGTATGTAGCAAGGGTAAAACGACGTCGGAGTCGACTGATGGAATACTATCGGATAATCTGATAATGGGAACTCCTCTGCATGCCACCCAACACAAAAGAAACGAACCAAAAGGACCAAATATTTCTGTAAATAAACTTTCCTATATAGACAACAGAAGTGTTCTTCATTCTATATGTGAACGACTAAAAACTGTTGAGGCCTCTTTGAAAGAGAGCCACAAAAATGAATGCTAGATGTTGAAAATATTGGATGATCTGCGAATGGAAAACAAAGGACTTCGCGATAACGTTTCAGAACTGCAAAGCATTTTCTCGACCGTTGTTACAGGAATGAATAGTGTGAAGTTGTACTCCGATGTAGTTATAGGTAGTCAGAACAACGTTCCTTACGGTAACGTGCCCAGCCCCTTATACAGGTGAAGATCATAATATACAACAAAATGTCAAGAAATCGCGAACGTCATAGTACTGTACTGGGAAGGATATACCGGCGTCAACGTAGGGGAGATAACTCCTTCACTTGACTGGCTCAGCATTTATATAATTTCAACTGTTTGACGGGTTGGAATTAGGGTGAAATTATTTTCTCTGTGGTATGAGTCGCCAGTTGTGGGCGCTATGTGTATGATTTGCATGTGCAAATTAAGACCAGGGTCGTACTGTTGCGTGTTATCTGTACGTGTCATTCAGGCGGCACAGGTAGGGACACACGGACGTGGAAATTTTTATTCATCATTATCAATTTTTTTCAACTGTGTGGGGTTTTATTTTGCGGTAAAATGTAATAGAAGTTCATCTGGGTGGGGTTTCTGTTGCGGTAAAATGTAATAGTTATTAATGAAAGGAGTGACATATATATACATACATACATTGTATATTGTGTAACAGATTAGTGTATGATTTACATGTTTTAATAAATCAGTCGCGATGCCTCTGTCGCCGTGAAATACATTTTCGTATTTTGTGTTGTTTATCCTATTGAATAATACAATAGAGAATATCAAATGCACTTGCATTGCGTGCTTAGTGCTTTTCCACACCTGCTTACGTCACACCTCTTCTGGCTGTTGCTGGGCGTCGGCGCAAGCGGGTGTACGTATTTACTGTTGTCAAATAGAAATTGAGTAGGTTGACAATGGTGCAGTAGTGATATTGTGTATCTTACGTATGCCAACAGTAAAATTCAGTTTGAAGATTTATCATTTATCTATAAGGGATACATATAATGATGGTTGTCAGAAAAATATCTAGTGGAAAAGAGGTTTATATTTATCATATTATCTGTTATTATAGCAATAACAGATATCAAGAGATAAAGACAGTAATGATATAAGAACTTACCCATTGGTACTGCCCCATCAAAGAGCTGAAGTGACAGAGCTTTAATTTGGAAATATTTAAAATATCCAACCTATAGACATGTATGACATTGGTGGGCTTTCAGATCCAGAGCGTTACAGACCTTATGGGCCTCTTGTTTTTGTACACATTCTACAAGCTTGATGCTTTCTGCTACATGTGACATAATAAATGAAATGATAAGAATGACTGATTTTTTTCTTCCTGTTTTGTATTCTAATGAGCCAAAGACTGGTTCATGAAATAATGTTTAGCCAAGATTTGTATGCATTGTAGTTGTTATCAGTAAACTGTCAAGGATTCAAGGCTTCTATCATACTGATATTTTACGTTTTTATAACTTAAGTAACAAAATACTTGAAATTGTAATATTTCTTTTATTTTAACATTTCTCTGTATATTTTTGAAAAAACCAGGTTTGGATACAATAATACCCAAATCAAATAACTGTTTTTGGAGCTGTGTTAATTGAGCTCTTACACAACTTAACAAACAAGATTTAGGTTTCCAAAATGAAGTTATTTGATCAAGTTCGGCATCTTTGTCAGTTTCTCATAATCCCTTTTATTACATCAATTAAGAAATTGGGTCCGGCCCCTACTCTGGCGTCAGCTCTTTGTTAAAGAATTATTGCGCGTGTTTGAGTCAATTAGTGCTCAGGTAATCTTACGTAACCGGTCTGTTAGATTGGTGTTTTTCTCCTATTTCTTTGCCCGAACACACGCTAACATTTGACCAATCAGCGCTAAGGTCAGAGTGGACATATGTTTTTTATGAGGCCCCTTACAAGTAAATTACCTACTCTGTATTATAGTAATGCCGTAAATAACCCTCCTGGTACCTCACCTTGATTCGGGGAGCACTTGAGTATGTAGTGTCGCACGACACACAAACTTACTAGGCCGCCTATATTTTACAGTTACAAAAACAAAAAGAATAAAAAAAATCGGTACGATATATTGGTGGAGATCCTAAAAATCCTGACTGACTGGCAAAGACAGAAATACCGTCCCCACGGCAGAACTCGCGCAGCAGTAGCAAGGGAGGAGGCAGCAAAAAAACAGCAACTACAAGTCAGAGATCCAGAGCAACAACCACAAAGCAATCAGCACCACAACAGAGTAATCAATAACCCCCTCAGGAAGCTGAACAACCTCTGCAACTATAACAACCACCAGCACGACAGCAAATACAACCCGCACCCTAACAGGAACCAGGTCAGCAACAGGAGCATCCTGAACAGATAAGAGAGCTTAAACTTCAAATACACCTCTTGACTCAACAACGACAGGTAGATACAACAGACCTACCTCCGCCACCTCCTCCACAACCAGCTGAACAACAACTAAATACTATTCCTGAAATGGCTACAGGAGGAATCAATCTGAAGAAGTACAGTGGAACCGAGTCACCGGTCATATGGTTCACAAATCTGGAATCATGGCAAAAGTTCCATAATGTGCCGGACGACAGAACTTTAGCAGCTATGTCCTTCAACATGGAGGGCCCAGCAGCACTGTGGCTGCAAGGACTCACAGATCCTGAAAGGAACGATTTCGGGCAATTCAAAGAAGCCTTTCTAAAAAGGTTCAAACAAAAGTCAACAGACAGCAAGTTCTTTTCCTGAAGCAAGGTTCAGATGAAACAGCTGAGAAATACCTTGAACGAGCAGAGAAATTGGCCCTTGGGCATACTATTGTGGAAACATATAAAGTCCAAGTGGCAATAAATGGACTTCAACCCAAACTAAGGTCAAAGGTGTTGCGGAAAGAGCTCAAGACATTCTTGGACCTTCGCCATGCAGTAGACTTGGCGAAAGAAAAAACTGCCTGCACAACAGACACCGACATTGTAAACATGTTATCCATCACTTAACTATGCGATGAAGTGGTAAACAACATGCAATCACAGATTGTCAACCAAATTCAAGGAGTAAGGGAGGAAGTGTCGGTGATTGCCGCAAAACAACAATACAACAAAACAATTTGTATATGACATGATTGTACGTGACATGATGATGATGATTGTACATGACATGATGATTGTACATGACATGATGATGATGATTGTACATGACATGATGATGATGATGATTGTACATGACATGATAAAGATGATTGTACATGACATGATGATGATGATTGTACATGACATGATGATGATGATTGTACATGACATGATGATTGTACATGACATGATGATGATGATTGTACATGACATGATGATGATGATGATGATTGTACATGACATGATGATGATGATTGTACATGACATGATAATGATGATTGTACATGACATGATAATGATGATTGTACATGACATGATAATGATTGTACATGACATGATAATGATTGTACATGACATGATAATGATTGTACATGACATGATGATAATGATTGTACATGACATGATGATGATGATTGTACATGACATGATGATGATGATTGTACATGACATGATAATGATTGTACATGACATGATGATGATGATGATTGTACATGACATGATAATGATTGTACATGACATGATAATGATTGTACATGACATGATAATGATTGTACATGACATGATAATGATTGTACATGACATGATAATGATTGTACATGACATGATAATGATTGTACATGACATGATAATGATTGTACATGACATGATAATGATTGTACATGACATGATGATGATGATGATTGTACATGACATGATAATGATTGTACATGACATGATAATGATTGTACATGACATGATAATGATTGTACATGACATGATGATAATGATTGTACATGACATGATGATGATGATTGTACATGACATGATAATGATTGTACATGACATGATAATGATTGTACATGACATGATGATAATGATTGTACATGACATGATGATAATGATTGTACATGACATGATGATAATGATTGTACATGACATGATGATTATGATTGTACATGACATGATAATGATTGTACATGACATGATAATGATTGTACATGACATGATAATGATTGTACATGACATGATAATGATTGTACATGACATGATGATAATGATTGTACATGACATGATGATGATGATTGTACATGACATGATAATGATTGTACATGACATGATAATGATTGTACATGACATGATAATGATTGTACATGACATGATGATAATGATTGTACATGACATGATGATAATGATTGTACATGACATGATAATGATTGTACATGACATGATGATAATGATTGTACATGACATGATGATGATGATTGTACATGACATGATGATGATGATTGTACATGACATGATAATGATTGTACATGACATGATAATGATTGTACATGACATGATGATGATGATGATTGTACATTACATGATAATGATGATTGTACATGACATGACATGATTGTACGTGACATGATGATGATTGTACGTGACATGATGATGATGATTGTACATGACATGATAATGATGATTGTACATGACATGATAATGATGATTGTACATGACATGATGATGATTGTACATGGGATGATGATGATTGTACATGACATGATGATGATTGTACATGACATGATGATGATGATTGTACATGACATGATAATGATTGTACATGACATGATGATGATGATGATTGTACATGACATGATGATGATTGTACATGACACGATGATGATGATGATTGTACATGACATGATGATGATGATTGTACATGACATGATGATGATGATGATGATTGTACATGACATGATAAAGATGATTGTACATGACATGATGATGATGATTGTACATGACATGATAATGATTGTACATGACATGATGATGATTGTACATGACACGATGATGATGATGATTGTACATGACATGATGATGATGATGATTGTACAAGACATGACATGATGATGATTGTACATGACATGATGATGATGATTGTACATGACATGATAATGATTGTATAAGGAATGATGATGATGTTTGTATATGGGATGATGATGAGGATGATGATTATGATGATGAAGACTGTACAATAAGATGCATGAGGTGTACAATTGCTTTGGCGTGTGAGGTGTGCAAGGTTGTTTATCTGTATGTTTAAAATGCTTTGAAAAATAAAATAAATTTAATCTTTTTTTTTTTTTTTTTTTTGGTAAAAACACTGACTGATTCTGATTTTGAAGTTGTTGAAGGAATGCTCATTGACAAAGTGCAGTTGTGCCTGAATAGCGAATGCACATATCCGAGAAGTTAGTCTGTGGCGTGAGTCCAGATGCAGCCATATACGTTGATCCAGTGGTCTTGATCTTCTCCATACACCCAAATTTCTCGTCACCAAGTACCTGGGAAATGTAACCATAAGACTAAATGTATGGTCAACAATCTCAGTCACCTATCACACAGGAAATATAGATTTATAGGTTTGCTGAATTTAGAAAATGTCTCTTTGATATGATTGCCCTTGCTCCCATGCATATATGTATCACATTTTAATGAACTGGCAGGAGATGTCAAATTTGACCTTTGACCCGTTACCCTTGACTGATCACCACCTAAATAAAATACGGTGTTGAACCTGTTGGTATGATGGTATGAAGTAAACCTTAACAAGAGGCCCCATGGCTGCAATATTGGACTTCTGACAAGGTCGAAATCTTTTTCAGCTTTTCTTCCTTAACATTCCCACCAACTTTCAGCTCAATGGCACTGGTAGAATTTGAAAAAAAAAAGTTTAAAATAGGTGTTCCGGGAATACATGATTGTGCAATTATGTTACAATACAGCTGCCATGGTAGCCATATTGAACTTTTGAGAAGGCAAAGAAATAATAACACTTTGTCACCAACATTTCGTCTGGATCATATTTCAGTCAAGTTTCAGTTCAACCCCACAGGTGAAATCTGAGAATAAGTTTATAATGTTAAAACATTATGAACAGCAGATGGCACATGGTAGATGGTGCACAAAGATGGACAAAACACATCGTCAGATGACCTAACAAAATGTATTCATAGATTTTCAAGAATATTAACATATCTATTTGGAAAGGAACAGGCCTCCCCCGTTTCCCTATAAAAGGCAAAGGCACACACACATTGTTATTTTTAGCACACTTTCTTAACAATATGTGAATTTCAATTGTAAACGTTGTCAAAGTCAGCGATGATTTCATTGAGGAGACGCAGACACTCTACAACCTCATTGTTTTCCTCCAACTCCATGTAGAACTCGGAAAAGTTAGTGATGGATGCAAACATGATACACAAGTTCTCTGAATCCATGAAGTACAAGTCCTTCAACACATAAACAGATTGTAAGTCTTAAAACAAACATTGTAACAAATGATTTGCCTGTAACAAATCTTAATGACCAATTTGCTTGTAAAACGATCAATTTTTCTGTCCTTACCTTCTCAACACAACCCCAAACCCCACTGTCCTTACCTTCTCAACACAACCCCACACCCCACTGTCATTACCTTCTCAACACAAACCCACACCCCACTGTCCTTACCTACTCAACACAACCCCACACCCCACTGTCCTTACCTTCTCAACACAAACCCACACCCCACTGTCATTACCTTCTCAACACAACCCCACACCCCACTGTCATTACCTTCTCAACACAACCCCACACCCCACTGTCCTTACCTTCTCAACACAACCCCACACCCCACTGTCCTTACCTTCTCAACACAACCCCACACCCCACTGTCATTACCTTCTCAACACAACCCCACACCCCACTGTCATTACCTTCTCAACACAACCCCACACCCCACTGTCATTACCTTCTCAACACAACCCCACACCCCACTGTCCTTACCTTCTCAACACAACCCCACACCCCACTGTCCTTACCTTCTCAACACAACCCCACAACCCACTCTCCTTACCTTCTCAACACAACCCCACACCCCACTGTCCTTTCCTTCTCAACACAACCCCACTGTCCTTACCTTCTCAACACAACCCCACACCCCACTGTCCTTACCTTCTCAACACAAACCCACACCCCACTGTCCTTACCTTCTCAACACAACCTCACACCCCACTGTCATTACCTTCTCCACACAACCTCACACCTGACTCCATACCTTCTCAACACAACCCCACACCCCACTGTCCTTACCTTCTCAACACAACCCCACACCCCACTGTCCTTACCTTCTCAACACAACCCAACACCCCACTGTCCTTACCTTCTCAACGCAACCCCACACTCGCTGTCATTACCTTGTCAACACAACCCCACACCCGACTGTCCTTACCCCACACATTAAGAGTTGTTCATTGGTATCATGTTAACTCCCACTAAACCTCCAGATATCCAGACTGACATTATATCGACGCCCATTAAACATCCAGCTGTCCAGGTTGGTATCATGTTAACTCCCACTAAACCTCCAGATATCCAGACTGACATTATATATTACCACCTGTTAAACATCCAGCTGTTCAGGTTGGTATCATGTTAACTCCCACTAAACCTCCAGATATCCAGACTGACATTATATTACCGCCCGTTAAACATCCAGCTGTCCAGGTTGGTATCATGTTAACTCCAACTAAACCTCCAGATATCCAGACTGACAGTATATTGATGCCCATTAAACATCCAGCTGTCCAGGTTGGTATCATGTTAACTCCCACTAAACCTCTAGATATCCAGACTGACATTATATTGACACCCATTAAACATCCAGCTGTCCAGGTTGGTATCATGTTAACTCCCACTAAACCTCCAGATATCCAGACTGACATTATATTACCGCCCATTAAACATCCAGCTGTCAAGGTTGGTATCATGTTAACTCCCACTAAACCTCCAGATATCCAGACTGACATTATATTACTGCCCATTAAACATCCAGCTGTCCAGGTTGGTATCATGTTAACTCCAACTAAACCTCCAGATATCCAGACTGACAGTATATTGACGCCCCATTAAACATCCAGCTGTCCAGGTTGGTATCATGTTAACTCCCACTAAACCTCCAGATATCCAGACTGACATTATATTACCACCCGTTAAACATCCAGCTGTCCAGGTTGGTATCATGTTAACTCCCACTAAACCTGTAGATATCCAGACTGACATTATATTACCGCCCATTAAACATCCAGCTGTCCAGGTTGGTATCATGTTAACTCCCACTAAACCTCTAGATATCCAGACTGACATTATATCGACGCCCATTAAACATCCAGCTGTCCAGGTTGGTATCATGTTAACTCCCACTAAACCTCCAGATATCCAGACTGACATTATATATTACCACCTGTTAAACATCCAGCTGTCCAGGTTGGTATCATGTTAACTCCCACTAAACCTCCAGATATCCAGACTGACATTATATTACCGCCCGTTAAACATCCAGCTGTCCAGGTTGGTATCATGTTAACTCCAACTAAACCTCCAGATATCCAGACTGACAGTATATTGACGCCCCATTAAACATCCAGCTGTCCAGGTTGGTATCATGTTAACTCCAACTAAACCTCCAGATATCCAGACTGACATTATATTGACACCCATTAAACATCCAGCTGTCCAGGTTGGTATCATGTTAACTCCCACTAAACCTCTAGATATCCAGACTGACATTATATCGACACCCATTAAACATCCAGCTGTCCAGGTTGGTATCATGTTAACTCCCACTAAACCTCCAGATATCCAGACTGACATTATATCGACACCCATTAAACATCCAGCTGTCCAGGTTGGTATAATGTTTACTCCCACTAAACCCCCAGATATCCAGATTGACTTTGTGTTGACTTCCACTGTATAATGGGTATAATCTCATGATTGACATAAGTAATGGGTCACTGTGACATATGATTGAATTTGAATACAACTTCAATACCAAAACTCCCTTTCAGTGCCCTTAGTTTTGTTAAATTTCTATACCATAAATCAATAAAAACTGGTAATGATCACTACAGTTAGAGTATACTTACAAACTTCTGTTATACTGGTGGTACCTGGTATGTACATCAGGCTGGTAACACAGGCCCCATATGCCTCTTGGAATAGCTGGTCTCTTTACAAATGTGATTTTTTTTCAAAAATACTTTTTACAACATTGATCTGTATATCACCATCACAAAATCCAATGATTATCCCGATGATGGCTTTCTGTCCGGGTGCAATGTCATGATCACAAAGAATTTTGAGATCAACTCTCGTGTGACTAGCTGTTTTAATCGCCTATTGGTCCATTGTTATGTGTCTTTGTCATGCATCATTTGTTGGTAAACAATGGTCATTTTAAACTTCTTCTCATAAGGCCAAAATCTAATTTTGATAAAGTTTATATATTGCTGGGAATCTTCTATAGATGGTCAAAGGTGAACCAAAATAATGGACAATTTATTCCATACTCCTCAGGGTCAAAGGTTAAATTGGTTATAATTTCAACATCTTCAAATTGTTATGGTATGCTAGAGTTAAACTTCTCATGGACAGAATGTACAAAAGCATAGTAAATCTTAAATATCTCATTCCTCCAGGTCCCAGATATCCTGGATAACTCTTCATAGACGGAGATATCATTTACCATGAAAGGTGTTTATAGTGTTGTTTTTCTGAGCTGATGTCACTTTCAAGTGTCTGTTTCATGTTTTTAACCATGTACTGTAAACATACTTATTTTAGTGAAACCAAATTTTATGTACTAACAGCGAACTCAACAGGCCTATAGAAAGGAGACATTGTTGAAACAGGTAAGTAACTATTGATACCTTTCTTTTCCAACATAGCTACTGGACAAATACCATATCCCTGAGCATTTTGGTCATTCAAAATATTTTGTCCCAATGAACTAAAAAAGTGGACCAAGACATTGATTTTAACCTACTATTGATTGAATATTATAATTTTTGTAATAACTTTTTATTTCATTATTTGTTTTTGGTATTGAGAAGTTTTTAAAAAAAATCACTTTTCAAACCTAGCTGTGATTTTTAAGTCAATTTCATTAATGCCAGAATTTTGGCAAAAATATTTGGACTGTAAGCCTCTCATTTATTGAAAGTCATTTTCAGGGAGAAATTGATAACAGATACCACACCACCGCATAAGATAAGTTCCCATACAGCAGGTGAGATAAAAACATACCAATGTCTTAGATTAGAGTTTTTAGTCCCCACACAAGGAAGTAGGTGGCATACTGTATAACAGGAAATATCTGTGGGCAATTTTTCCGTGGTTTATACCTAGAAAATAATTTCAAGGATAGAACCATTTCTCAACACCATATAACTGTACACTTTCTTTTGTTTTAAGTTTTTTTCTTCAATATAATAAACATTATGGTCTGTGTTCAGCCACCTCCATGACCTATTTCTCACATATCAGTGACTTAACTAAAATTTAGTTCAGAAGGAAAGCATTGTTCATACTTTGTATGTGGGAAACTTCAGTGATTTAACTAAACTTCAATTCAGAAGGAAAGCATTTTTTACTTTGTATGTCGAAACTTCAGTGACTTAACTAAACTTCAGTTCAGAAGAAAGCATTGTTCATACTTTGTATGTGGGAAACTTCAGTTCAGAAGAAAGCATTGTTCATACTTTGTATGTGGGAAACTTCAGTAATTTAACTAAACTTCAGTTCAGAGAAAAGCATTGTTCATACTTTGTATGTGGGAAACTTCAGTGATTTAACTAAACTTCAATTAAGAAAGATATCATAGTTCATACATTGTACGAGGGAAACTTTATGTGCTACAGAGCTTATTCTTGCCTGATGTTATTCAGGTAATGTTGTTCTACAGCGCTGCTGTGATATTGCTTGATGCATTTGTAAACCACTACAGCATTGCAATGTAGTGTGGTACCAAGGGGATTTTGAAGACAATGTCTTTTTGTTATTATTGTAACTGTAGGTAGAATATGTTAAAGCATATATTTCTAGTGGAGACTTTGAATGGAAAATGTTGTTTGTATATATATATATAAATATATATATCTTATGTATTATGTATGACGTGACAATGTCTTTACCAAGACGTTATAATAAATGTATCACCTGAAGATGGCATTTAGGCCTGAAAACGTCATCGGAATACATTTGCTGTGTTGATTTTATTCTTTTCAAATATATATATATTTGCATTTGACAATTGATAGGAAACATGGAGAGAGAAAGGTATTTAATGATAAAATTAGAACTGTCCTACAGTATATTGTACTGCAGTGATATTCAAACAACAAATATTTTAAAAGAAATTTTATTTTGAAAAAATAATGCTTATCACATACATGTAACACATGTATATCACCAAAAACGTATCTACCTTAAACATTGGTAAACAGTACCGAAACATGATGAAGCGTACATATCCCACATCCATGCTTTACAAGCAGGCACTACAAAGTAAATGGAACTAATCCAATGCAATCTTACTTGTCATCACTAAAGATGCCTTTAATAAAACATTATTATGCACTTCCGATACGAATCCTAATGTCAACAATTACTGATGACAGGGGTCTCCCATGGACAAGCTCTGACCACCATAAAAATTGTACACAATTTCACCAGCAGTTCATTTGGTCCACCATGCTTTAAAAATAAGGCTTATTTCCATAATGACCAAAAAGCATAATTCAATCTCATTTGTAATATCAACAACCGTTTCTTGTGGCAGAATTCTTCCGTCTCTTAAAAAGAAATAAATTCTCTTTATCTGTTATTACATAATTTGGTATTTAAAGCTGTGAACAAATTTCTCAAGAAAGAATTTTTTAACAATAAAAATCACAGGTCTCATTCAAGGTATCCTGAAGCTTAATATCATGGAACCACAACACAAAATTATGATGTGTAATTTCTAAATAAACCACTCCTGAATGAAATGTTCTTGGTTAGTGTTTTAAAGCATGAAAAAAACACCATCAAATGAAATAAAACATAAGCTCTCCCCGATTTTATTTCGTTCCATATCTCCATAAGAGAAACAAAGTTCTGGCAAGTTTTTACGTAATGGAAATTAAAGATTTGAAAATGATAACAATTTACACATCCATATAACTTGTGTGTAATTACATGCAGTATCAGATGAATGATTTCCGATATGTATGACTGAAACACCTGGAAAATGGAGGTAGTAATGGAGTGTTTTAAAATAATTATTTCTGAGTATGGTCAAATGGAACCAGATACAGTCAGTATCTAAGTTTGTTTGGCAGTATTTTATATAATTTTAATTATAATGAAATCTCTAATCTTGTAATTAAACAGTCACCAACAGAGGGCAGTAAAGGGGACTGAATTCATCAATATCATTTTGTAACACATTTCAAATTAAAGAACATGTTAAAATGAACACAAATACTTGTTAAACACAAAAAGGTTAATAACAATGTTGTGATAGTAATACTTATATGTGCTGTACAAAAGGGAAGCCTTTACAAGAATGTTTTGCTGAATGCAGACCTGGTATGACAAAAAAAAAAAAATTTATATAATAAATGTATCATTAATTTCATCTGCATTTTTTCTATCCAGACTGCATTCAGTGAGTGTTCCTTTCAGCAGCTAAACAACATAAGTGCTGGTGCGAGAGGAACCAGAAATATTGTTAGAAATAAAAACTAAAAGTACAAGAAAAGCTGTGTTATTGTTCAGGCTCGACTCTGGGACCTTTAAAACGAAAATATGCTCATGGAGAACCAGCAAAGATTAACATTTCTGAAAAATCAGACATCTCCGATAAAAAAAATCAACAATGTAAACCCGCAAAAATTTCCAACTATGCAGTAATCACATTGCAACTTTGATAACAACCTCATGATATTGATAACAACAGGTAGGATAAAACTTTACCTGGCAAGAAATATCACTTTACATATTTAAACAGCAAGAAGCCGATCCATACCGTAAAATCAAAAGATATCTGTAAGGTTTAAATTTCATGATTCTTCAAAATTTATGACTTTGTTGGCTCTTGTTTTTTGAGGATCAAAAGTAATCACTATATTCATTTGTACAAAACAATTGTGTTAATTTTTAACTGTTTTATCATCTCAGGGACAATAAATTCACGGATTAAAATACCTAGAAAATCAACAAAAATATAAAACATACAAAATTATCATACAGTGTCTAATCTATATTTTTAACAGATGAGAGTAAATGCTTTTTTATTTTCCTGTACCAGTATTAATAAGCCCATTCCTGACTACTGACCAGCCAAGGAAATGTGCTGACCACCTGTGGTCATTGCAGTTTAACATGGTAACAATTAATTACAAAAATTAATAATGAAACACTGAATGCCGTAATTATAAACATAAAAAATCAAGTGAAACTGATAACATTTTGTAAACAATTTCTAAAAAAAGAGGAATGCAAGTAATGTATTTCAATATCACTATACAGTGAAGTCAGTCATATTGTGGTCATATGATACAACACATCTCTGCAGATAACAACAGGTATTTAGCTAGATAATACTCAATGTGTCATTACAAGTATCAGAAAAGTTATGAGCTTTCCATCAACAGATAACCACAAGTATTTAGCCAGACAATACTCAATGTATTATTACTAGTATCAGAAAAGTTATGAGCTTTCCATCAACAGATAACCACAAGTATTTAGCTAAATATTACTCAATGTATTATTACAAGTATCAGAAAAGTTATGAGCTTTCCATCAACAGATAACCACAAGTATTTAGTTTGATATTACTCAATGTATTATTACTAGTATCTGAAAGTTATGAGCTTTCCATCAACAGATAACCACAAGTATTTAGCCAGACAATACTCAATGTATTATTACTAGTATCTGAAAAGTTATGAGTTTTCCATCAACAGATAACCACAGGTATTTAGTTTGATATTACTCAATGCATTATTACTAGTGTAAGAAAAGTTATGAGCTTTCCATCAACAGTTAACCACAGGTATTTAGCTAGATAATACTCAATGTATTATTACTAGTATCAGAAAAGTTATGAGTTTTCCATTAACAGATAACCACAGGTATTTAGTTTGATATTACTCAATGTATTATTACTAGTATCAGAAAAGTTATGAGCTTTCCAAAAGCAACATTTGCAGAAATAAGATACAAAAGCAAATAAGTTGAAATACTAAACCAAATTACTAGAGTCCCTGTGATTTTACATATATTCAGCTCCTAACATAGATTTCTCTCATGAAATGATAGATTAACAATTGAATCGATAGAATGATGCTAGATTTCATATAGTTAGAATGACATTATCAGCATTTATTTGTCCCTAAATAAAAACATTAAGTACAGAATAGCTTGTCTGAAACTTAATAGTGTATTCCCAGCATCTCTCTGATCTTGGAAAGCACTTGGTGTGTCTATAATTGGTATAATACATACTCAGTATTTATCAAAAAATTGATTAAAACTTCAGCAGGTCAGAATTACATTAAAGTTGTATCATACCCTCCACAGTTTTATCTACCTATTGATTGTTCACATTACTACAAGATAAGACTGATAACAACAATTAAAAGTATCAAAAAGGCACCTGCAGACCTTCTGTGCTTAACTATAAAAATAAGGAAAATTTGTCAACAACAAAAATGCTGCAGTTCATATCACCAGGCAAATTAAAAAATGTCTCTTTACTAAATTGTGTCACTATTTCTACTTAAATGTGTGGTCGTGTTTAAACAGGCAAGTGATTGTGATACTAAACTAAAACATGGCTTAATTTGTAAACTAAAACATGGCTTAATTTGTACACTAAAACATGTCAATAATTGATACTAAAATTATCTTCATTTCAGCAAGAATGTATTCATAAATCAAACTCATTGTTATTCATACATCTTACAATGTACACTGACTACTCCATCGATTTAGTCTATCCCTCATACATTCTAAACAAAGGCTCATTGTCATTGTTTGAAGCAGGAGTGAGGGTGCGGTTGGGGTTTAGGGGGGATTGGGGGATGAAAAGACTCTGAATTACTTGTACATTCTCCCATTAAATTTGAATCCCTCTGCTGTGACTTGACATACATGTATTGACCTCTAGATAAAATGTCTCCTCCCATTTTGACTTGAAACATACTTCTCCTACACTAATGTGACTAATTAACTCAAACTCTTAGAATTGAGATTTGACTTATTTAACTTATGTCAAGATCATGCAATGTGAATGGACTCTAAAAGTTAAAATGAAATCTTCCAACTGTAAACTGACTCATTAAAATTAAAATAGAATCTCCTTGTCATGGATGGACTCGACCTATTAAAATCTTCTCATCCCAATATGACTTTAAAAAAATTTAATCCTCCAGATAGGAAATGACTCTACCTAATAAACAGAACTCTTTCCACTGGAATTCACTCTACCCATTAAATATGACTAGTGCCTTTTTTGGATGGCTGCACCTATGAAAATTGACCACTCTAACTACCTGATTTCAATAACTCAATTTTATCCCTGCCGAAGTTGTTACCTTTCACTGAGTCAGGCTTCCACTAACTTATATGTTGTAGAATTAAACTTAAATTAAATTAAAGAATTTTTTCTTTAAATTTTAATATCAAAGTGCTTCAAAATATTCAAAGAGGAGTATGATCATATCAGTTTGCTGTGTTCTAAAACAAATACTCAACAACATCCTTGAAGAGATTTCCAGGTATTTCAATTAAAGTGTGGTGTTGGTTGACCCTTGCTTCATATTTGTCCTATCTTTACATTTCATTGACCGATAGATAGACAGACATGAGATCGAGGTTTGAAATGATTGACAGGTTACAGGGGTCGTGGTGTATGGAGGCCCATCACATGAGCTGTGAGTAGAGGATCATGATTCACACCAGGTGACGCCCAGTCCCCAAGTCCAGTTGGTACACGATCCATACGATGTAGAAGTCGACGAGACAGATGGTAGGGGGCACTGCGCTCCAGCTGACTCAGTATCATCAACACCTGTCTATTAACAATATTAAAAACACAATCAAAGGCACAGTTCATCATATTCAATAAGAGGACCATAGACCTGTATAGTACACTAGAGAATAAGCCCATTTGATAATTCTGTATCTCATCAAAGAATTTTTCCTATCAGAATAAAACCATTAAAATGTTACAACTTATTTCTCAGATTTTTTTTTCAATATTCTTTGAAAAATCGATTGATATATTAATCCCAAGTGTTCTTATGAGGTTGAATCAGTAGGTGAGAGGTTTAAAGAATCTTTCAACCCCTTGAACGTGGAATAGGTGGATCTCAACCTGAGGGGAAAGACGACTAAGTTAGCAAACAGGAGACTTACTGAGAGTTCGCAACTTAATCATCTTTTCCCGAGGGATGAGGGGTTTTCCCTAGGGTCCCCCACTATCTCACAAACAAGGGGGTGAATGAATAGTTTTTGCTTACCTTTCTGACCCCCATTATGTACTAGTAAATGTTTTGGTGTCCCAGCGCTTTGCATCATTTAAATGATTTAATTGTTAATGACAAGTCATTAAATTGTTACTGTGACATCATATCACTGAATGACAGAAGAATCCCCTCATCTCACCTCTCAGGTGAGACGAGGAAATCTCACAACAGTAAAGAGCATGGATTTACCTGTCCAGGGTAAGAGACAAGGAAATCTCACAACAGTAAAAAGTGTGGATTTACCTGTCCAGGGTAAGAGACAAGGAAATCTCACAACAGTAAAAAGTGTGGATTTACCTGTCCAGGGTAAGAGACAAGGAAATCTCACAACAGTAAAAAGTGTGGATTTACCTGTCCAGGGTAAGAGACAAGGAAATCTCACACCAGTAAAAAGTGTGGATTTACCTGTCCAGGGTAAGAGACAAGGAAATCTCACACCAGTAAAAAGTGCGGATTTACCTGTTCAGGGTAAGAGACAAGGAAATCTCACACCAGTAAAAAGTGTGGATTTACCTGTCCAGGGTAAGAGACAAGGAAATCTCACAACTGTAAAAAGTGTGGATTTACCTGTTCAGGGTAAGAGACAAGGAAATCTCACACCAGTAAAAAGTGTGGATTTACCTGTCCAGGGTAAGAGACAAGGAAATCTCACATCATTAAAAAGTGTGGATTTACCTGTCCAGGGTAAGAGACAAGGAAATCTCACAACAGTAAAAAGTGTGGATTTACCTGTCCTGGGTAAGGGGCAAGGAAAGCTCACACCGGTAAAAAGTGTGGATTTACCTGTCCAGGGTAAGAGACAAGGAAATCTCACAACAGTAAAAAGTGTAGATTTACCTGTCCAGGGTAAGAGACAAGGAAATCTCACACCAGTAAAAAGCATGGATTTACCTGTCCAGGGTAAGGGAAAGCATTGTTTATACCTGTGCAGTGGTGGAATACAATCAGCAGTTTTGAGCACCCCTCGAGTTGACACAACATTAGAACTCTCTGTACAATCACACTTGATGTGGAGACATCGGTCAGCATTTCGATTTTCCACGACAAAAAATCCTCCAGACCAGCCGTGCATGAGAGAGTAAACCGTCACAGTCTCTCTCACCTGTGATATACAGACAGGGCAAGATAAAGAGCCATCACAAATTACAGCAGGCAAAATGCAGCATCCTTTTTATTTTTTTGCAATTTTCAGGTTCACTGATGTTTCATATTTAGTTCAAATTGAATACCTTCAACCTATTGCCACATCTCAGTGTTTCTTGTAACAATAAATTCCATCAAATTTGGGCCCATAGAGAATCCCCATTTTACTTCTTAAACATCAATATTAATGTCTGTGAATTTAAAAAAAAAATTTAAGTTACATCACTACTCAACATCTAGGTAATATCTATACTATACTGAGTCACAGTGGAAGGTTTCCAAAGCCAGTATCAAGTGGATAGGTTCAATTGTATTCATATGTTTCATAATAATATACTAGTATATACTGATACTTACACCCTCACGTTTGCCCTTGGCCACAGCAAGCTCCATTACTGCACTAGCCATAGCATACTGATACTTATCAGGTTTTGTATCCAGTTCTTCCACCATCAGAGCTTTAGAGCTATGAACTGTCAGCACAAATTCATGTTTCACTACTGGCTTTGTACCTGTGAAATGAAAAATGTTCATAAATTTTGAATTCAAATTTAAGACTGAATTTCAATTTTCAATGAAGTTTTGAGAAATGTGATAAATCAGACCTTGATTTGACGACAAAATTAATTTTTCAGCAAATGCTGCCGTACATACCTTGTAAACCACAAATATGCATGGCCTATTGCCTCTTTAACACAGGGCAATTTTTGTAATATGATGAATATGAGTATTCATCTTAGTGACCAATCAAGTAACATTACAAACCCAACTATTTTTATCGAGGACATTTCAGTATGATTAAAGTTTTGTTAAAGTTAGCTGTAAAACAAAATTATACTGATCTTAATTATCAATAAAGCATTGAAAAATGATTCAGCTAATCTAAGTCTTGATATACTATATTTTCAATATGCTTCATTTACCAAGAAGAATAGGTAAGGAAGAACAAATTGTTTTGTTACTATTATATGTTACTTCAGTTCATTCTTACTGAGAGTCCATTGGTTGAAGGCCAAAGGGACAAGAATATACTCCCCAGGCTCCAGCATCTTACTACAGCCAACAAAACTCCGGATCTGTCTCTGGCTACTCTCCACCAGGGGACCAAACGCCTGGGTGGTGTTTGACGAGTCTCTTAGTATCAGCACACAGAGGTCAGCTGGGTTCTTACTCTCTGTCTTAGTACTCCTACAAGGCAAATGTTAAATTACCATATATACTGAAACTTAAACAAGGAAAAGTGTAAGTTGTCTCAATAAGGACATGGAACTTTAACTAGACATGGCAAAATTGAAGGTTCCATGTGTGACACCTTGTGGACAAGACGAAAAGACAAGTTTAATCCTTTGATGTACATCAAACAAATTTCGATGTTGCATAACAGTATATTGTAATAGCTTTGACGTTGGGTGTCGCTCCTCTGTAATCTTCACAAGGAGCATATCAGGCTATGATTTGTCAGGATTTTTCTCCTGGAATCAATCAAATTACTTTGATTTTGCCATGACATGTTCCAGGGGTGCAGAGAGCAAAAAGTGATTGTAACCCCTGGAGTATCGAGGATGGGCAAAAGTGATTGTAACCCCTGGAGTATCAAGGACGGGCAAAAGTGATTGTAACCCCTGGAGTATCGAGGACAGGCAAAAGTGATTGTAACCCCTGGAGTATCGAGGATGTGCGAAAGTGATTGTAACCCCTGGAGTATCGAGGATGTGCGAAAGTGATTGTAACCCTTGGAGTATCGAGGATGGGCAAAAGTGATTGTAACCCCTGGAGTATCGAGGACGGGCAAAAGTGATTGTAACCCCTGGAGTATCGAGGACGGGCAAAAGTGATTGTAACCCCTGGAGTATCGAGGATGTGCGAAAGTGATTGTAACCCTTGGAGTATCGAGGATGGGCAAAGGTATAAGGTCAATTACTCTGTCCTTGACCTTTTATAATAAAAAGGTGAAAGATGAATTACAAATTGCTCTGGAATTTTGACAATGCAAAGAATTTAACGTCAGCTGCTCTTTGTCATGGAACTTTAACCTGGCAAAGGTTAAAGATAAACTACACTGACCTCAAACTTTAACCAGGCAAAAAAGTTAAAGGTCAACTACTCTCTGACCTGAGCCTTGTTTTTCTTCAGCTACTAGACATACATGCGCTGTGTGTACTCATGGGCACAATAACTTCAATAATATATTACTGATGTAAATGGATATTGTGCTGTATTACTTCAAACTGGATTTATAAACACCTGGTTCTTGTTCTTATCATAATACAAAGTTAGTTTTTTGCACTATTTCTTAGAGATCACCTAATCACAACTTTATTTGAAACAAACCAACTTTAAGATTAAGTATGCAAAATCTCTGAATAAAATTGCCAGGAGAATAATTGACTCCAGTATTGATGAAAGGTCAAATCGTGACATGACTTGGAAATTTTACAGTAGATATGTGTACTTACCTCATTCCTTCCTGGAACAGACAAATCTCCACTTCAGATGTATAGAACACTGTTAGCTTCACCATTTTGAAAGACTCTCTGGCATTGGATGGCAAAGTCCCATTGATCCTAGTTTCCCTCCAATCAGGTCGCACCTTACAAATGTCAATGCTGTCAAAATATCTACAAAACAAATCGGAAGCATTTTTTTTATTGAAAACAAAAATCGGAAAACAAACAAATGCATCAGTATTTATAAAATTTCCAGTCAGATGGAAGCAAGGGATCCCCTAATATCTATTTCAAATTACAAACAAATTATTGAAAAATCAATAATTTTAGATTTATTTTTCAATAAATGAAAATCTTAATGCATTTAACATCCCAGAGCTGTATTTTTGTATTGTCATTGTAGAACAGACCAAAACAGTATTGTAAACATTCAACATCCCAGAGCTGTATTTTTGTATTGTCATTGTAGAACAGACCAAAACAGTATTGTAAACATTTAACATCCCAGAGCTGTATTTTTGTATTGTCATTGTAGAACAGACCAAAACAGTATTGTAAACATTCAATATCCCAGAGCTGTATTTGATAATGCCATCGTAGAACAGACCAAAACAGTTTTATAAACATTCAACACCCCAGAGCTGTACTATGATAAGACATTCTTTAGAAAATTTTCACACATAATATTCAGTCTTTACATAAAGACTTAGAAAAGCTTCCACCCTTAGGTCCTTAACTTAAGGCTTCTTAAGACACAAGTATTGTATAAAAGATAAAACAGCCATTTATTTTATTTCCTTCAGTGAAGTTTTTGAAAAACTAAAAATATATATCAAACTATGATTTGGGCAAATTGTATACAATGCTTTGCTTTGACCTTGATGACACTGATAAGGATAACACTGTATATGGCACATTGCTCTTTCATGATATGTCATTTATCACATAACTACTCTATCATCAGTGAAACAATACCCATTATATAACTTTGTGCTATCACACATGTGTAATATGACCTAGCAATGATTTGATTGGCTAAAGGTTCCCATTGGCTCCAATGTGACATCATGACATCATAACATCATATGCAGTGTGATGTCATCAAAGTAAGAGATATTAAATGAGAATATTGCCCCAATTTAGATCTTGTATTTGTATTTTATATTTGTCTTATAACATTTTTTTTTTCACAATTTTTTGCAATAATATCTATGATACTATCCAAAAGTACTTCATCAACAGCAAAATTTACCATAAACAAGAATATGCCTGTTAGACATATGGATGAAAAAAGTCCCCACACCCATTCAGATAAGTACCAATGTATGGCAAATTGCCACAACACATAAAAATGGCCTTGAAACCCTGACACTGAAATACATAAGAAATTGTCATAGTTGAACTTAGTATAAAATTTGATTGAAATCTCTCAAGAAAATAAAGGCAATCGAGTGATGACATTGGGTCATGATTGGTTGGGGTAAAACTACAGCCCCCATAAAATATTGGGGACTTGCTGAATTCAACTTTGTTTGCTTTTGTTTGAACCAGATGGCCTTTATAAAGGCATAGAACAAGTTGGCTTACATCATGAGGTCACTGAGGGACATCCAGAAGATGCCTGCATTGTCACCATGTAGCATGAGATCCTCTTTGGCATGATAGCTAATTGTGTCCCAACAAGGCGAGTTATCATACCAGTCACCTTTCCATGAGAACCTTCCCCATGGATTCCGAAGTCGTATTAACCTGTTGACAAAAAAAAGGTGGAGAAAGCTTAATCTACATATTCCTATCTTAATAACCAGTATTGTCTTTCATCAACTGACCAAATTACATAAGAGCTGTTAAAAGTTTTTAGATAAAACCTAAATACTTCAATGTCCTTGACCTACAAACCAACTGTTACCTGAAATTTGTGTGACTTAACTGACAGGTATATTGCTTGGTCATTTACTCACTGGTCAAGTATTACCCTAAGTCTGTAGAAAATACTTCACTTCTGACCTAGATACCATTGTGTCCTTGACCTTGACAAGCTGAGTATTATTTGAAGTCTATGACTCCTTACAAACCAAGCATTGCAACTTTGCAAGTTTGTATTATATGTGTCCTTGACCTACAAACCCAGTGTTACCTAAATTTTTTATGAAATAAGGAACTACTCACCTGTTTCCCTCTACATCCTTGACATCCAAGATGGAGTAAGAATGTCTTGGTCTCAGACCTACAGACTCATAACGCTCTTCATCTACCTTCATGTTGCCCCCTCCACAGGACCCTCCCATCAGGAACCTATAGGTTAAAACAGACAAATAAAGAAGTTGATAATGTTTAACAGAAAAAGTAGAAAAGAAACAATAGATATCATTTCAAAGTCTGACATCAAAACTATATAACATTGTACTTCAATATCGTTTCAGTGTCTGTCATCAAAACTATATAACATTGTACTTCAACAACACTTCAGTGTCTGTCATCAAAACTATATAACATTGTACTTCAATAACACTTCAGTGTCTGTCATCAAAACTATAAAACATTGTACTTCAACAACACTTCAAAGTCTGTCATCAAAACTATAAAATATTGTACTTCAACAACACTTCAGAGTCTGTCATCAAAACTATAAAACATTGTACTTCAACAACACTTCAGAGTCTGTCATCAAAACTATAAAACATTGTACTTCAACAACACTTCAGAGTCTGTCATCAAAACTATAAAACATTGTACTTCAACAACACTTCAGATTCTGTCATCAAAACTATAAAACATTGTACTTCAACAACACTTCAGTGCCTGTCATCAAAACTATAAAACATTGTATTTCGATAACATTTCAGAGTCTGTCATCAAAACTATAAAACATTGTACTTCAACAACACTTCAGTGTCTGTCATCAAAACTATAAAACATTGTATTTCGATAACATTTCAGTGTCTGTCATCAAAACTATAAAACATTGTACTTCAACAACACTTCAGAGTCTGTCATCAAAACTATAAAACATTGTACTTCAACAACACTTCAGTGTCTGTCATCAAAACTATATAACATTGTACTTCAACAACACTTCAGTGTCTGTCATTAAAACTATATAACATTGTACTTCAACAACACTTCAGAGTCTGTCATCAAAACTATATAACATTGTACTTCAACAACACTTCAGTGTCTGTCATCAAAACTATATAACATTGTACTTCAATAACATTTCAGAGTCTGTCATCAAAACTATATAACATTGTACTTCAGAAACGTTTTTATGATATTCAAGTACTTTCCTTTCAAGACATTTATAGCCAGTGTACATTGAAGGGTCAAAGGTTACTCTTTAAATGCCTGAAAAACATTGTTAGATTGTCTGACATCTTGTGATGTATATTTTAGCAAGACTGAAACAGATATTAATATTTACCCAGCATCTCGTGAACTCAGCAGGCGAGCCCAGATAAAGTCTGGGTCAATATCTTCTTCTCTTTGCTGGTTATCTACAAGATAATACTTATGTCTTAGTAATATATTGAATGGAACTTCAGGGAATTACCAAACACAATAAAAAGGTACATAGAAACCTGCTTCTTGTATAAAAAGGTGGCAAAGAGAGAAGAATTATACTCCTTGCAATATATATCTGTTCAATAAAAGAGTCGTTTTGAAGGAGGTTTAGCAAAAGAAAATATGTGGCAATTTACCATGCAGAAATTTGAATTGGAAACATAACGCTGAGTTATGAATAAAATAACATTACTTTTTTTTCCCCCATTAAGTTTGACATTTAACAGTTTTGGAATAGGATAACCTTAATGAGACCCTATATGTAGATGTGATTTGACAAACCTGGGAAAATGGTAGTAGTAAATGATAGGTACCAAGCTGAGGGTATGAAAGATCTGCCAGGAGTGTTAGTGTTATTTACATACCTTGAAGGTCAATATTCTCACATGGGGCACCTGTCAAGGTGGCAAGGCCTTCTATTGACTTTCCAGCAATCAATGCCTCATAGCAGCCATGAAGCTTGGCCATAGCTTTCTCAATCAGGGGCACCCACAGTTGTTTTCTCTTGGCCTGCAGCACCAGAAATACATACAAATATGTATTTGTAACAGTCTAATACCATAAAGCATATTTTCACAGTGTCTAATTTTTGCCATATGGATGTATGACAAATATTGAACTTGTGAATATTAAATTACTTGAAGTTAAATAATGTAGTTTTAGCCCAGCTCCTCAATAGTGAAAGTCTGACATGGTGAAATAAGGTAAAAATATATTCAAGCTTTTTTTGTAACACCTAATGGAGTAATTTAGGAGGTATTAAATCCATTATGTGGTATACTGCTATTGGCATGCATGAACAAATTACCTATGGTACTGAAAATCTCATTATCACACTGGCTACAAAGTATCCAGACAAAATGGGTTTCATTCATCAAGAAATTATTGAGTTCAAATAATTACAAAATGCATTAAATTCATTAATGTGTTAATTAAAGATCCATTTTCACAATAACGCTCTATAAGGGGACATGTTATCCTACAGAAACTGAGGAGCTGATCAGAAATTACCTGTGAGAACATGAGTTTGTTCCTTGGGTCACAAGGCAGAAGGTCATCAATAAGGACAATCTGCCAGTTACCATCCTTACACAGTCGAACCTGGTAAACTCCCTGAGGACAGTAGTCTTTTGTCAGAATGATCTTCTCTACAAGTTCTGGACGCTCTGCCAACACTGCTAATGCACTCAGGAACCTGTATTCATAATTACAGGTCTAAATAGAGTTTTCATTTAAACATCTTTAACATAAATTTACAATAATTTCTAATTATTTCTTACTCGAGTAGATTTAAAAGAATTTCTTTTTCTTTCTTTTGAACTTATCAAACTTTTGTTAATTTCAACACACTTTTCCAAATATTCTGACCTTGAACACCACTTCGGATTCAAAGACTAAGGTTAGGTTATCTATGTGTTGTCTTATACTTTTTGTTTTTGTTAGTATCTACATGTATTACTACATCATTATTGTCTGGACAATGATAAATAAATTCACAAGGTAAACACAAAAACAATCACCAGAACAATCCATATTTCAAGAACAAAACCTTTACCCACATTTTCCTGCAACACTAATCCAAAATTCTCCAACATGTTCATTGCATTTCATATTTCCCCAACTATATGCACCCTGAAATAACTAATGTGTAACTTGTTACAAAGATTTTTCTAAATTTTACTTTTTAAATATTGTTACCCATAAGTCTGTGTTTTGTACATGCCAACAGTTACCTTAATTCCATGTGTTGTGTAGTGCCAAGAGTTATTCCTGCAAGAATTCACAGTGATGCATATACTAACAATTATACAGAATGATCTTTGTTGTGTATACAAATTTCCTGTGATGTACACACCAACGGTTACCTAGAATTTCCTGTAATGTGTATAGATGTACACACCAACGGTTACCTAGAATTTCCTGTAATGTGTATAGATGTACACACCAACGGTTACCTAGAATTTCCTGTAATGTGTATAGATGTACACACCAACGGTTACCTAGAATTTCCTGTAATGTGTATAGCTGTACACACCAACGGTTACCTAGAATTTCCTGTAATGTGTATAGATGTACACACCAACGGTTACCTAGAATTTCCTGTAATGTGTATAGATGTACACACCAACGGTTACCTAGAATTTCCTGTAATGTGTATAGATGTACACACCAACGGTTACCTAGAATTTCCTGTAATGTGTATAGATGTACACACCAACGGTTACCTAGAATTTCCTGTAATGTGTATAGCTGTACACACCAACGGTTACCTAGAATTTCCTGTAATGTGTATAGATGTACACACCAACGGTTACCTAGAATTTCCTGTAATGTGTATAGATGTACACACCAACGGTTACCTAGAATTTCCTGTAATGTGTATAGATGTACACACCAACGGTTACCTAGAATTTCCTGTAATGTGTATAGATGTACACACCAACGGTTACCTAGAATTTCCTGTAATGTGTATAGATGTACACACCAACGGTTACCTAGAATTTCCTGTAATGTGTATAGATGTACACACCAACGGTTACCTAGAATTTCCTGTAATGTGTATAGATGTACACACCAACGGTTACCTAGAATTTCCTGTAATGTGTATAGATGTACACACCAACGGTTACCTAGAATTTCCTGTAATGTTTATAGATGTACATACCAACGGTTACCTAGAAGTTCCTGTGACATACATATGAACAGTTACCCAGAAGTCCTTGTGGTGTACATTGTATATACCAACAGTTACCCAGAAGTCCTTGTGGTGTACATTGTATATACCAACAGTTACCAAGAAGTCCTTGTGTTGTACAATATATACCTAGAGTTACCCAGAAGTCCTTGTGTTGTACATACCTACAGTTACCCAGAAGTCCTTGTGTTGTACACTGTATATACCAACAGTTACCCAGAAGTCCTTGTGTTGTACAATATATATACCTACAGTTACCCAGAAGTCCTTGTGGTGTACACTGTATATACCAACAGTTACCCAGAGGTCCTTGTGGTGTACACTGTATATACCAACAGTTACCCAGAAGTCCTTGTGATGTACAAACCAACAATTACCCAGAAGTCCATGTGGTTTACAATGTATATACCAACAGTTACCCAAACGTCCTTGTGGTTTACAATGTATATACCAACAGTTACCCAGAAGACCTTGTGATGTACATTGTATATACCAACAGTTACCCAGAAATCCTTGTGTTGTACAACGTATATACCTACAGTTACCCAGAAGTCCTTGTGTTGTACATACCAACAGTTACCCAGAGGTCCTTGTGATGTACATACCAACAGTTACCCAGAAGTCCTTGTGATGTACAAACCAACAATTACCCAGACGTCCATGTGGTTTACAATGTATATACCAACAGTTACCCAGAAGACCTTGTGATGTACATTGTATATACCAACAGTTACCCAGAAGACCTTGTGATGTACATTGTATATACCAACAGTTACCCAGAAGTCCTTGTGTTGTACAATGTATATACCTACAGTTACCCAGAAGTCCTTGTGTTGTACATACCTACAGTTACCCAGAAGTCCTTGTGTTGTACACTGTATATACCAACAGTTACCCAGAAGTCCTTGCGTTGTACATTGTATATACCAACAGTTACCCAGAAATCCTTGTGTTGTACAATGTATATACCAACAGTTACCCAGAAGTCCTTGTGTTGTACAATGTATATACCTAAAGTTACCCAGAAGTCCTTGTGTTGTACATACCAACAGTTACCCAGAAGTCCTTGTGTTGTACAATGTATATACCAACAGTTACCCAGAAGTCCTTGTGTTGTACATACCAACAGTTACCCAGAAGTCCTTGTGTTGTACAATGTATATACCAACAGTTACCCAGAAGTCCTTGTGTTGTACATACCAACAGTTACCCAGAAGTCCTTGTGATGTACATACCAACAGTTACCCAGAAGTCCTTGTGAAATGTCCTCTGGCATTGGTGTCCTGTACACTGCCCAAGGTATTTCATCCTCACCCACTTGGTCCATTGTGATGTCATCAGGCCGACACCAATTTACAGTTGTGGACGTGAATGGTGCAGAACTATCATAAAACAGGGATTTAACAGCAGGAGGGAAAGCGTCATCTATAAATGGTTCCTTCTGCTACAAAGGAAAATACAACACAACTGATGAAATAACTATGTTAGTGGTGTGTTTCCAAATTTTTGAAATAGCTTACTTACTTAAATATACTCTTTCACAAGGATCTATGAGCTACAACTTTATCAAAGGCCATGTTTGAATAAAAACATTTTTAAATTACATGTATACACACACCATCTGTTTGAATGTAACTCACATTTGTTTAGCTGTATTGAAACAAATCAACAAAATGCTAGCAGAAGTAAACAATGATTCTATAGACTTAAAACACAGAAAAGTTCACATAACTAAGAGATTGCAAAAATCATCTGAAGTTTTTAAGAACTAATTCTGTTTTTGACTCCAGTAGATTTATAGAATAACATACCTGAACTCTTACAAGCAAAAGGCACCTTACATGAGATAACTCTCTGATGGCACAGACCTTAATTGTTTCTATGGTGATGGTTATATTTACCTGGCGACAAAAGAAAGTAATATGCTGCCACAACTCCAGAGCATCGCTTTCTTCTGTCTTTCGTATATCATCCATGAGTGTGCTCTGCTGTCGTTGTAATGACATGCTAGACGAAACGTCTGTCTTTGTGTGGAGTGTTCTACAAACTTTGCACTGAGTGTTATTTAGTGAGTTCTTATAGGTACATTCAGAACAAGACCATACACTTTTAACCTTATCTAAACTATTGTCTTTACCTAAAGAACCTTTGTCAGGTTTGTCTTTACCTAAAGAACCTTTGTCAGGTTTGTCTTTACCTAAAGAACCTTTCAGTTTTTTGTCTTTTCCTATAGAACTTTTGTCTGTTTTGTCCTTTCCTTGACTGGATTTATGAGAAGCACTTGCCGCAGATGACTCCTCTTTAGGCGATGTTAATCTCTGTAAATCTTCCAGGAAATTTGATTTCCTTTCTGGTTGCTTTCTAGCTGGAGTTATCTTTTGTGTACATGTATCTTCCGAGACACCTGATTCTCGTCCGATTTTTTTTCCGCCTGGAGATTGCCTTGGCGTTTGAATACTGCTATCCTTTTCACTGCCCGTAACACCAGCATGGACATCAATACCTATCTCATCACCGTCTCTACTTCCTGTGCTGTTTTCCGTTTCACTTTTCATTTTGCTTCCACATGCTTTGCAGACAGTCACTTCTTTTCGATTTCTTAAAGTACATTTGGGACAGTTCCAATGTAAATCGGATGGCATTGCCTTTTCAGTACCACACATACCACATGCTAGAACTGTTTTTGGATTCTGAAAAGTACATAAAGGGCAATTCCAAAATTTTGTCTTACTTTTAGGTGGGGAACTCACATCTTCTGATTTTAACTTAGTTACTGAACGTTTACCTAAGGGATTATGATTCAGTCTGGGGGATTGTTTTTCTGAGTGACCTGTTTCTGCTCTATTTGAGGACTGACTGATCATCAAAAGCCTGTCTGGTGGGGAGACAGGAATACTGCTTGCTCTTTGATGGGCAGGACTTGAACTACCAGCAGGAGTTGTCTGTCTTGACACCAAGCAGCACGTGCACTTTGCACTCCAAGAAGGATTACATGAAAAACTGCATGACTTACACACCCATTCATCTGTCATAGCAACTAGAGTGTCAGATTTTGACCTCCGTGATATTCCAGCATTATCACGTGTTTTGGGCATTACACCGGATTCATTTCCTTTCGTAGTTTTCACCTGCCTTTGGACACCGTTTTTATTTTTATGGGACTCAGACTCCATACCGTCTGGGACACCTCGTTTACTTGAAGTAGGAAACTCATCAGTTCTATCATAAGCTAAGGTTGGCATCTTAATTTCCTTTGGAGTTTCGCATAACGAACACTTTTTGTTACCAGGAGCATTTGTCAATGTGCAGCGTTTACAAGCCCATTCCTGTGGTGCAGGTTTTTCCTTGCTAGCCTTCTCCAATGTTGGTTCAGATTTCCTTGTTGGAGCCATGGAATTTGCAGGCTCCAAAACAGTTGGGGAAGAGATATGGTTGTATCGGACAACATACTCATCGTCATCATTAATGATAATTACTTCCTCCTCCTTGTGTGTCCGACAATTCACACAGTTATCAGAGCCCCTTACATTTTTCATTGCACAATTGTCACAATCCCAAAGTTGTCCCTGTGTAGTCTCCATGTCAACAGTGATAGGATCAGTTGGACCTCCAAGAGGGGAGGGTCTAGGGGGAGGAACTTTAGAATTACTTGTCAAAACTTTTGGTCTGACTCCTCCCTGCGGTGAGAGAGGACTTGTATGACTAGTTGCCCCATCTCTGATATTGCGGGGCTCCAGAGGGGGACAGTGTTGTCCAGGAAACAGCTGTCTTTCCCTCCCACAGACTGTACATGTATCTCTTCCCTCACCATTGGTAAGGGTACAGGAATCACAGGTCCACAGCTGCTCGGGCACTTCATACTCCATCCTCAGGGGCCAGGGATAACCATGGTAACTGCAGGCAATGTCCCCAGAACAGATGAGAATTCTCAAAACCTTTTATTCTGAAAAAAATGGAATTGTATTATTTGCTTTGAATAAAACAAATTATATTTGAAAAGATTTATTTGATCCGGATTGATTCATACATATACTATGAACAAAAGTGTCATAACTTAAGTTGGGTTGACAAGAAAGAAAAGGTACTAATATGTGTGTTTGGCTAATTTGGAGTTTTTATTTTATTAGTTTATAAAACATTAATAGAATAATTACTGTTGTTTATTATTTTAACTCAATAAAGCAAATTTTGAAATAAGATCCTCCTGAGAATTACAGTCCCTTACATTAACACATTGCCTCACCAAGGTGAATCAGGCAAACCCCAGGTATGAAGTTCTAGTGACAAGTAGTGTAGGAGGTAGAGTCAACAAAAATTTTGTTAGATGCGAGTCAAAGGTCAAAATGTAGGTCAGAGTGATCTCTGTAATCTAATCACCAGATATTTTTTTATTTACTTTTGAGTTTGTATAGGTTTTTCATATTTATTCAAAAACATATTACTATGAAAATTAAACAAGTTTTTTGTTACAATCTATTCATGGCTGTGTTACAATTCATATTAATTTGCTTTCGTTGTACAATACTCAAAGTATAATATTTTTATAAGTACTTTGCCAGGTGATCTAGTAATTGTGACACTAAATAGATACAAATTTGTTCAATTGGAACAATTTAAAATCACATTTATTTATTTGTATCATAGCCCATTACAATGTAAATATAGGGGTACAGAATTATGCTAGTATATACTCGAGGAAAATGATACCCAACACATCAATTTAAATCCAAAAGCCAGTACTTGGTAATATAAGAGAGGAAAAAAAGAAGACTGAATTATTCACCACAAGTTCTAATCTTCTATAAAACCAGACACGTGTGTATATGTATTGTTTACTAACCAGACAATCCTACATACACATTCTGCCTGTTCAGTACAGGAAGTAGAAACATCTCTACAGGTATGCACAGTATTTGGTGGGAAAGCACTGTTTTTCTTACCTGTACGAATTAATTGTATTAAATTTCATGGCTGGTGTCATATAAACAAACTGTAGATCCCAGCGCTGTACAGCTACCTGCTTAAAGCTATGTATACTACATTTTAACCGGTAGAGACATGTAGCCAGGTATATGTATGTACCAGGTATATGTGTATACCCTTACAAAGTCTGACTCATCCTGTGTGTTCTCTCATCATGATCACTCTCCCATAAATTGTAAACATTGGAGCGTGAAAACACCAGCACACTGCCTTTTATTACCATTATGCCTCACTGATCACACATACAGAAACATGTAAGCTTTGGACAAAAAAGAAAACTTTCTGACTCCCAACACATATATATATAAATAATACACACACATGTGTAAGTGTTTAATGACCCATTAATAACTTAGTAAAGTCTTAATTGCTAGTATTTTTCATAGCAGTGTTGATCTTTATATAGATGTAATAACTATAATCATAATGGTTTGTTTACTCATGATACACCATGTAAACATAAATGTAAACAGTCATGAAAAATAACATCTACAGGGACTTTGATGTCATGGTCAAACCTCTTAACATGACACTTGTTAATCATTACCACAGGAAAGTCTACAAATATTGAGCGGTGATATATACTAAAAGGATAAAGAAACTCAGGGTGAACTTTAAACCAGAAATTAAGTATGATATTGGGCTTCATTTAAAACGAAATTTTGTATACTTACAGATAAATTAAAGCTTAAAAATGTCCAAATTCTGTATTTTGCACCTGACAATTGGTTTAGAGGTTCTAACGATTAAATTGAATGGACCCATAGGATTTTGAAATTGAAATTGAACTGAGTCATCAATATCTTGTGTGTCTGCCGTTTGCTGTGGTCACGGCCCTTATTCTTCTGGTCATAGAGTTCATGAGAGCGTTAATCCGTCTTATGGGGATGTTGTCCCACTCTTCAATCAGAGCTCTGGTCAACTGCTCTCGAGTAGCAGGGGCTGGCTGGCGCTTTCGAACCTGTCTATCCAACTGGTCCCAAAGATGCTCGATCGGGGACAAATCAGGGCTATATGGCGGCCAATCTAGTGGTTGAATGTTGTTGTTGGCCAGAAAGACTTGGCAAATCCTTGCTACGTGGGGCCTAGCATTATCCTGCTGGAGGGTTAGATTATGCTGCTGTAAGAAAGGGATAACATGGGGTCGGAGGATTTCATCTCTATACTTAGCTGCTGTTAAATTGCCATCAATAACAACCCATTGTGATTTTAACCCGTGTGAGATTCCTCCCCACACCATTACTGAACCGCCCCCAAACCTATCCCTCTCTACAACACAAGCGTTCGAAAAACGTTCGCCACGACGTTGGTAGACACGTTGACGGCCGTCAGATCGATAAAGACAGAATCGAGACTCGTCCGTGAAGAAAACTTGTCTCTACTGCCTCAGTGGAAACCGTCGTTGAGTATGCGTAGCGACCCAGGCCATACAGGGGTAAGCTGTGGACCTACATAGGGGCGACGTGCTCTTACACCAACTTCTCGTAATCGATTCCTTACAGTTTTTGAACTTATAGGACGCCCAGTATTTTCACGAACATTAAGTGCACTCTCAACAGCAGTAAGGCGCCGATTACACACATGAGAGACGACAATATTGCGATCCTGACGTCGTGACGTTACGTGCGGACGTCCTGACCTAGGTCGATCGGCCAATCGCCCAGTTTCCCGAAGACGTTCTATGGTGGAAACATTAACACCAAAGTGCCTAACAACCTGATTTTGCAGCTGTCCTTGCATCAGCAAATGAATGGCCTGACCCTCTGAACTTCTGTGAGTTGTGCCATTCTTAAAACGAATCAAATACTCAATTAATTTTAAGGAAGCAGTTGGTCTGTATAAAGACTAATGAAGAGTGACTTGACCAACGCTGCATGAGACCAGAACAACATGATGCACGAGATTCTTGTTTTTTCCTTCCTCAATTTACCAGAGCTGCGCACTGTACCATGACTAAATTTTCGATACATGACAATCCACAAAGTTTCACATTATTTGGAGAACGCGTTTTCAAAATATCGGAATAAATATTACCCTGCGTTTCTTTATCCTTTCAGTATATAAAGTAAAACACAGAAAGATTGTAGAAGAAGGGGTGATACAGACATGATACTCTGTGGCATAAATTTAGGAAAATTAGCTTTAGTAAAGGGAGGGGGCACAGTGTAATAGGTTCTACATGATTAGAGGATTGTAAAGAAACTAGCTATGTAAGACCATAAAACACAGCAGGACTGCAGCAGAGGGTTGACACAGTATAACACAAGGGACAGTAGTAGAGAAGTGCCGTAGTATAACACAGGGGGAATCTAGTAGAGAGGTGATACAGTATAACACAGGAGGACTGTAGTAGAGAGTTGATACAGTATAACACAGGACTGTAGTAGAGAGGTGATACAGTATAACACAGGACTGTAGTAGAGAGGTGATACAGTATAACACAGGACTGTAGTAGAGAGGTGATACAGTATAACAAAGGGGGCTGTAGTAGAGAGGTGATACAGTATAACACAGGGGGCTGTAGTAGAGAGGTGATACAGTATATCATAGGGGGACTGTAGTAGAGAGATGATACAGTATAACACAGGACTGTAGTAGAGAGGTGATACAGTATAACACAGGGGGACTGTAGTAGAGAGGTGATACAGTATAACACAGGACTGTAGTAGAGAGATGATAGAGTATAACACAGGGGGACTGTAGTAGAGAGGTGATACAGTATAACAAAGGGGGCTGTAGTAGAGAGGTGATAAAGTATAACATAGGGGGACTGTAGTAGAGAGGTGATACAGTATAACACAGGGGGCTGTAGTAGAGAGGTGATACAGTATATCATAGGGGGACTGTAGTAGAGAGATGATACAGTATAACACAGGACTGTAGTAGAGAAGTGATACAGTATAACACAGGGGGACTGTAGTAGAGAGGTGATACAGTATAACACAGGACTGTAGTAGAGAAATGATAGAGTATAACACAGGGGGACTGTAGTAGAGAGGTGATACAGTATAACACAGGGGGACTGTAGTAGAGGTGATACAGTATAACACAGGACTGTAGTAGAGAGGTGATACAGTATAACACAGGGGGACTGTAGTAGAGAGGTGATACAGTATAACACAGGACTGTAGTAGAGAGATGATAGAGTATAACACAGGGGGACTGTAGTAGAGAGGTGATACAGTATAACAAAGGGGGCTGTAGTAGAGAGGTAATAAAGTATAACATAGGGGGACTGTAGTAGAGAGGTGATACAGTATAACACAGGACTGTAGTAGAGAGGTGATACAGTATAACACAGGACTGTAGTAGAGAAGTGATACAGTATAACACAGGGGGACTGTAGTAGAGAGGTGATACAGTATAACAAAGGGGGCTGTAGTAGAGAGGTGATAAAGTATAACATAGGGGGACTGTAGTAGAGAGGTGATACAGTATAACACAGGGGGCTGTAGTAGAGAGGTGATACAGTATATCATAGGGGGAATGTAGTAGAGAGATGATACAGTATAACACAGGACTGTAGTAGAGAGGTGATACAGTATAACACAGGGGGACTGAGAGAGGTGATACAGTATAACACAGGACTGTAGTAGAGAGATGATAGAGTATAACACAGGGGGACTGTAGTAGAGAGGTGATACAGTATAACAAAGGGGGCTGTAGTAGAGAGGTGATAAAGTATAACATAGGGGGACTGTAGTAGAGAGGTGATACAGTATAACACAGGGGGCTGTAGTAGAGAGGTGATACAGTATATCATAGGGGGACTGTAGTAGAGAGATGATACAGTATAACACAGGACTGTAGTAGAGAAGTGATACAGTATAACACAGGGGGACTGTAGTAGAGAGGTGATACAGTATAACACAGGACTGTAGTAGAGAAATGATATAACACAGGGGGACTGTAGTAGAGAGGTGATACAGTATGTAGAGGTGTTACAGTATAACACAGGTGTAGTAGAGAGGTGATACAGTATAACACAGGGGGACTGAGAGGTGATACAGTATAACACAGGACTGTAGTAGAGAGATGATAGAGTATAACACAGGGGGACTGTAGTAGAGAGGTGATACAGTATAACAAAGGGGGCTGTAGTAGAGAGGTGATAAAGTATAACATAGGGGGACTGTAGTAGAGAGGTGATACAGTATAACACAGGGGGCTGTAGTAGAGAGGTGATACAGTATATCATAGGGGGACTGTAGTAGAGAGATGATACAGTATAACACAGGACTGTAGTAGAGAAGTGATACAGTATAACACAGGGGGACTGTAGTAGAGAGGTGATACAGTATAACACAGGACTGTAGTAGAGAGATGATAGAGTATAACACAGGGGGACTGTAGTAGAGAGGTGATACAGTATAACACAGGGGGACTGAAGTAGAGGTGATACAGTATAACACAGGACTGTAGTAGAGAGGTGATACAGTATAACACAGGGGGACTGTAGTAGAGAGGTGATACAGTATAACACAGGGGGACTGTAGCAGAGAGGTGATGTAGTATAACACAGAGGGACTGTAGTAGAGAGGTGATGTAGTATAACACAGAGGGACTGTAGTAGAGAGGTGATAAAGTATAACACAGGGGGCTGTAGAAGAGAGGTGATACAGTATAACACAGGGGGCTATAGTAGAGAGGTGATACAGTATAACACAGAGGGACTGTAGTAGAGAGGTGATACAGTATAACACAGGGGGACTGTAGTAGAGAGGTGATACAGTATAACACAGGGGGACTGTAGTAGAGAGGTGATACAGTATAACACAGGACTGTAGTAGAGAGGTGATGTAGTATAACACAGAGGGACTGTAGTAGAGAGGTGATAAAGTATAACATAGGGGGCTGTAGAAGAGAGGTGATACAGTATAACACAGGGGGACTGTAGTAGAGAGGTGATGTAGTATAAGACATGGGACTGTAGTAGAGAGGTGATACAGTATAACACAGGGGACTGTAGTAGAGAGGTGATACAGTATAACACAGGGGGACTGTAGTAGAGAGGTGATACAGTATAACACGGGACTGTAGTAGAGAGGTGATGTAGTATAACACAGAGGGACTGTAGTAGAGAGGTGAGAGGGGGCTGTAGTAGAGAGGTGATACAGTATAACACAAGGGGACTGTAGTAGAGAGGTGATGTAGTATAAGACATGGGACTGTAGTAGAGAGGTGATACAGTATAACACAGGGGACTGTAGTAGAGAGGTGATACAGTATAACACAGGGGGACTGTAGTAGAGAGGTGATACAGTATAACACAGGAGGACTATAGTAGAGAGGTGATACAGTATAACACAGGGGGACTGTAGTAGAGAGGTGATGTAGTATACCACAGGGTACTGTAGTAGAGAGGTGATACAGTATAACACAGGGGGACTGTAGTAGAGAGGTGATACAGTATAACACAGGGGTACTGTAGTAGAGAGGTGATACAGTATATCACAGGGGGACTGTAATAGAGAGGTTATAATGAAGAATGATACACGAGGATACACGTGGGTTTGCTATTGGAGGGGGTAGTCAGCTGATTGTGTGGAAGCTGGCCTGTGCGGCAGTATGAATTGAGTGACATTTCACTCATTAGTAGAAAAAAATCACATCATATATTTCAGATGAAGTAAATGAGTAGTATAAACAGTCATTATAAATATCTACATGAGGACTACAAGAGACACCGCATCTTAATCGGGCGTTAGAAGAAGAGACATTCAGGATCAGAGAAGATAGTCTAATATAAGTAACTTCAATAATGTACATATACCTCGCAACTCCTTCCATGGATTTTGAAACAGTTTTCACACATAGCCTAAATAGACTGTCGAAAAAGATGAAAGCCATATTTACCTAAATTTCTCCTTTCCCTTTGTCACTACTTTTTTCTCGACAAGACAAAATAAACACAGATTTTCTTGATGATACGGGGATTTTCATTCGTCAACGAAAGTAGTATCTTCCAATCAGAAACCTGGATACTAAGAAGCTACAAGAACGTCAGATTTCCGGAAATGGCCCCCAGAAATCATCGCTCTATGGTCGAATTGATCGGGATTAAGCTTCCTGAATGTTGCATTCTCGCAATCTAACAACAATATGTTGTGGAAATACGTTTTTTGTAACCAGAAGACGCAGTTAAATTAATCGACCTATTTCAAACCCACAGCCATGAACAAGATATCGAACGTTGTGTATTCGGGTTGGATGGTTAAGTCTCCACCAGAAAAGAAGTATCGCCTGACTGGTCCATGGAAAATATTCCGAGCTGTAAGTCAAGTCAGTTTGTTTAAATACATTATTGCATGCAAAATTGACAGCGAAGTTTTATTTGTTTGCATCTGATTCGCTTCAAAGGGAATTAACACTGGCTTTATGAAGTTTTCTGGCTTCAGATATGGCCGTGTGATGTAAACAACGTTACCATTGCGGAGCCCTTAATTACTGAAATATTTGCTCTCGTCAGTCTTGTTATTACGATTGACAGTTTACTAAAACATTTTCAGTTACGGCGTTATAAACGCATTCGCTATCAATAGACATGTGAAACACGTACTTAGTTCAAAGGCTATGCAATATTGTTTAATTTGATAAAACTGTGCCCCACCCATCAACTGGTACTATCACATACTGTTTTGATAATGTAGTAAATGATTTAAACTTGATAAACCTAATGTATAACACTTGACGATGGAATCATATGTATATTCAGTGTTGTATAAGTAAGTTATATCTTTTTATTTCCAGTGTCTGACTACACTAAATTGGAGTATATTAGTTTTAGTGTGTGTGTGAGGTAGACTAGGTAGCTCAGCCCATAGAGCATTGGACTTAAACTTCAAAACAAGTGAAGATCTGAAGTGTGTAAAGATTTGTTGATTCTTTCTGAAAATAAATTATTGTTTCTGGAAGCTGGACCAGATAAATAGGACTTTCCAATGCTGTTGTCATTGTGTCATAGGGCAAGATACTTCAGTTCCCCAATTGCTTTGGAAATTAAATGTCATACAGCAGGTCTTCTGTTATTCAATGAGGTAACCACCAGCTACTACAAGGAGATCCTGCCTAAAATGGCCCTGGCAATTTACCATGTAATGATAAATTAAACCCTGCAAAAAAATAGCAGAACAAGTGAGCAAACTATCTATTAAAGTTACCTCATTTAGTTGAGCTAATTGAGCAACCCCACTCAAAGAAAAAGAAGAAGGCAAGCTTTTCAAAAGGTGTTTTGGGTATGGCACATTAAAGGGTTTTTGCTATAAAGTTTTTGGGGACAGCTTTTGGTAACAAAATGCATGAGTTTCATAGCTTTTTATAACTGTATTGGCCTGAATATCACAGGATCATCATATTATGGAATTTGTCAGGAAAGAAAAGCTTGGTTCCGAAGTGATTAATTTGGCTTAACTATAAATCATTTTATGTTATGTATCCATTGCTTTAGCACATTTTTTAACCCAGTCCAAAGCTTTAGGGCTAAAAATTGACCTGACTGTGTTTGTATGGGTCATACATAGGATAAAGGAAATATGGTAAGTTATCTTGACTATACATATACCGGTAGTAGCAAATTAACAGTTGAGATACTTTCAGCATTTGTGCTTAAGCATACTTTAATAACATTTATATATATTAGTATGTACTCTACATATATACCACTTTCCAAATATTTCCACCTGTATTGTACTAATTTAGGTCTGGATATTGATTAAGGATTACAGGAAGATCATGTTATTTAAAAAGCATTCAAATTAGATTTATGTTATTATTTTGATGAGATTGATAGGTTGGATGGGTCTGTTTACGTCCTGCTCCTTCAGTATTAACACAACATTCAATGTTTGAATACACTGAACGACAGACTAGTTCTCACAGACCAGTCAAATAAGGATTCAATAGACATGCATGTTTCTGATCAAAGCTCGACAAGAACATGATTTATGTTACATCGTAAATGTTTCTGTGTTGACGTACTGCATCCTGGAAAGTAAACAATAAACTTACTACCGTATAAATTCTGTTAATTTTATTGATGTAATTGATAATATTTAAAATTTATTGAATAACACTGAATTAAAGCAAGAATTGATACCGTGTCTATGTTCATAGTGTTTAGTTTCTGTTTCGTTACATTCATTGTTTTACTGCACATAAGTTGTATCTTTCGATTTTTGGAATGGAACCCACTTGTATTACTGTCCTTGAAAATCCAAATTGGCATGGGACAGAAGGTGGCAGTAAAATGGTGGACTAGTATGTATGTTGTAGAGAATCTGTAAGTGATAATGTTAAATGTAACATAATTAGTGATAACACTTGCGTTTAATAGTCCTCTCAATCTGACATTATATGGGATAAATATATGTTGCCAATCATATCACAGTAATTCAGTTATTATCAAATGAATATAATTGATAAGATAATTTGTCTCGTAATCACATGCCTTGTTCTATAAGCATTATTGTTCTCAGCTTAATCTGTAGCAAGAGGACAGAGAGTGTATAGAGAAATCAGTGTAGACCACAATGAGGTCATGGAGGTGATCTGATTGAAAATGACAGAGGGCCTCAATTTGAAAATATCTCTGGTAATCCTCTAGAGAAATTTGTACATTATTAAAATTAACTACAAGGGTCTAAGCTCCTGGTTTTAAGATACAATGTTGTAGAAACTATCGGGGGATGCCTCTGTGCTTTTAAATTTGTCGTTGCTTTTTTAGTCCGGTCAAAATAATTCTAGTCTTTGTCATCACACAATGGATACAGACAGGTCTTCAAGCACTCCATAGCTACTGCATGAAGCTTGTTGAGAATGCTGAGAAATTGAAATCGAGTGTTGTTGTTTTTGTTACCTTAACTGTTTAATAAGGATACGTTTGAATCACTTGATAAATGTTCCCACTTCCTCAACTACAATTATATCATCGATAAGATTTATAGTCAGATGACTCTTAAGGCCAATGGGCTTCCTGTAATAAAATATTTGTAAGTAGATAACATCCATATTCCTTGCTCTAATCTATGACTTTGGTTATTTTCCCCTATATATATTCTACATTTTTAAGACACCTAAGACTAAGTACCAGGGTGACCTATTGCAATCCCCTTTTGTCCCACGCAGTGGATTGTGAGTCGTAAACTTTTAACATTTTTGACTTCTTGAAAAATCCTGTACTGATTTTGAATTAAATTTTACAAAAACCTTCCATGACTAAAGGTTCTCCCCCAGGGGCCTGAGGGGTGGGGTCTAAAAGGTCAAATTGATTGAAACTTTAAAAATCTTCTCAAATCCCATGTATGGGAGAATCAAATCTTCTTCATGGATTGAATGACTTGCAGATATTTTACCAAAATTGTAAAATTCATGACCCCAGTGTCTCACTTTTCTTCCTGGGGATGGAATAGAGTTTACTACAGGTCATATAGAATAAATACATTTATGAACACAATTTGTTTATTTTCTCTTGGAAATAGTTTAAACTTTATTAGAACTACTAGTATAAGATGAAAGATTGATGAGATGCTCATATTGATCTCGGCTGACTCCCAGAGGCTGTTGGGTGCGGCCAAAAATGGGTCAAATTTTAAAATCTTCTTCTCCAAACACAGATATGTTGAAACCAAAATATTCTTCATGTATGGAAGTGTTTTACAGTGCTTTACCAAAATGGTAAGTTTCATGATCCCAGGATCTTGCAATTTCCTTTAGGAGAGGGGGTTAAATTTACTAACGTTTTAGAAAGAAAATAAATCTTTTAGCATAATTTGTTTATTAGGTCATCAGACCCGAAGGGTTAGGATGACCAATATCCATCATGTTTCGTCCGTCGTCATGCACACTGCGTCGTGCATCATGCACTGTGGGTAAACTTTCCATTTAAATTACTTCTTCTCAATTACCAGAAGTCCTAGGTTGCTGATATTCAGCATGGAGCATGATAGGATGAATGGTTACCAAGTTTATGATATGAATGACCTTGACTCACTTTCAAGGTCACAGGGAATAAATAAGTTTAAATATTTAAATGATGTCTTCACAATAACCAAAAAGCCCAGGGTGCTGTTTATTATATGAATGACCTTTACTCACTTTCAAGGTCACAGTGGTCAAATAAGTTAAAATATTTCAATGATGTCTTCATAATAAACAAAAGGCGCAGGGTGCCATTATTAGGCTGTTAGCATTCTAGAATGTAGGTCTACCAAGTTTGTCACTATAAATGACCTTGTAATGCTTTCAAGGTCATAGGTGTCAAATATGTCAAAGTCTTTAAACAAATTCTTCTCAATAACCTAAAGGCCAAGGATGCTGATATTGAGCTGTTGCATGCTGGAACGAGGGGCTACCAAGTTTGTTAAAATGAATGACCTTGACTTACTTTCTAGGTCATAGAAATCAAATATGTTAAAACATTTAAACGACTAATTCTTAATAACCAAAATGCCCAGGGTGCTTTTATTAGGCCTGTAGCATGCCAGGATGTAGAGCTACGAAATCAGTTTCCTCTACAAACAGATGTTACCAAGTTGACATATTTTACTTGACATATATCTTTTACTATCTTTATTTCAAACTTTATTTTACATGAAAATGTGCCTCATTTAAATGAGACTTCATAACTTAGTGCATGTATATACTAGTGTGTTGGGGAGGGAGTTCCTACTGTATGTGTGTAATTAATCATTACTACAGGGGAGACACAGTAACTTGTGAAGGAAAATACTGCCAGAATGTACAAGTAAAAGTACTTCTATATCACCATTGTTTAAGTGTTACACAATGAAGAAGAAAAAGTCAGACACAATACGTGACGTGATGTACTTGACTTAGAAATAAGGTTATATATGAATATTAATTACTCCAATAATATCTCATCATGACGGATACCTCTGTACATAACTAGTCTCATTTTACATCATTACATAATCTAAGATAAAGGACTAACTAGTATATATAGAATTCCTACACTGTATGGTTAATATCATTACACTGTACACAAATGTCGTGAACTCATTATATATATTGATAACTTAACTTTCACATAGTTGCCATGCTATTCAGCGTGTTGCTATATCCTTATCATGATTCTGTGTTTAATTTCAAACAGTATGATCTTTGACACTGGTAGACAACCTGGATCATCATGGCAAGTTTGGTATGGTTTTTAATAGTGTGCATACACATATATACTGCATTTTAATCAGTGGCAAGTTTTGTTATTCTGCTATCAGGAATTATCAGAGAGATCTTATCCAGTTAATTATTTCTGAGCCTTCCTACCTAGGATATGCTCTCACTAAAATAAAAAAAATAGACTCAGTTTATTGTCTTTCGTACAATCGGTCTCCTGTGAATGAGATATGAGGTCATATATTTTTTTAAAAATGTATGAATATATACCGCCTATGATAGCAGTGTTATACAATTTAGATAGACCGTTTGAGTTGAATGACATGCCCTGGTTAGTAGTTATCATATAACTATTGTTGAAACAACCAAATTAGAAATATTATCTTTGTTTTGTAGTGATAAGTTGTTGTAATGTATTGATTATAGTGTTGATTTGTACATTTCATTTAGTGTTCATTTCCATAACTGCCAACTTTTCCGATTCAGTCAGGAGTTTCTCGATTTTCACTCCCCCGCCCCGCCTCCCGATCAGATTGATCAAATTTTGGGTAATCTCCCAATTTCAGAGGTCCTGCTAGGTAGGTCATAAGTAACCTTGCTATATTTGTCAACTTTTGTTTACTTTTTCTGAAAAGTCCAAAAAAAAAGTATACTTTTTTTGTACTTTTCAAAGCAAGCTATCATCACTAGTTTAATTTTTTGTACTAAATTTGGACAATGTAATTTTTTCCTACTTCACTGGACTTAGAAATTTTCCAGATTACATTTTTGTGCTTACATCTGACTTTGTCATTTTTTAGTGTACTTTTTTCCTACTTCACTGGACTTTCCAGGTTACTTTTTTTTTGTACTTATATCTATTTGAGTTTGTCATTTTTCCAGTGTACTTTTATGTACGTAATTCTGACTTATAAATTTCTCAACAATGCTCATAACTGAAGTAGTGCTTTTTCCCACTTTTGTAGAACTTAGGATTTTTCAGCTGTACTTTTTCTGCACTAAATTCTAACTTAGGATAAGTTGACAAATATTGTGAAACACTGTGTACTTTTTCTGTACTAAATTCTAACTTAGGATAAGTTGACAAATATTGTGAAACACTATGTACTTTTTCTACACTAAATTCTAACTTAGGATAAGTTGACAAATATTGTGAAACACTATGTACTTTTTCTGCACTAAATTCTAACTTAGGATATGTTGACAAATATTGTGAAACACAGTGTACTTTTTCTGTACTAAATTCTAACTTAGGATAAGTTGACAAATATTGTGAAACACTATGTACTTTTTCTGTACTAAATTCTAACTTAGGATATGTTGACAAATATTGTGAAACACTGTGTACTTTTTCTGTACTAAATTCTAACTTAGGATATGTTGACAAATATTGTGAAACACAGTGTACTTTTTCTGTACTAAATTCTAACTTAGGATATGTTGACAAATATTGTGAAACACTATGTACTTTTTCTGTACTAAATTCTAACTTAGGATATGTTGACAAATGTTGTGAAACACAGTGTACTTTTTCTGTACTAAATTCTAACTTAGGATATGTTGACAAATATTGTGAAACACTGTGTACTTTTTCTGTACTAAATTCTAACTTAGGATATGTTGACAAATATTTTTCCTACTTATATCTAAATAACCTTTCCCACAAAGACTCCAAAAATATCTAAAACATATATTTGTCTTTATTTTGTTAACTTTTCAAATTAAGAATAATTTAAATTTCTGTTAAAGAGCAAAATAATGTTTTAAATTTTATTTTGGAATTATATTATCATCGTTATCATTGAGAGGAAAGAGTTGGGAAGAGAGAAAATGTTCCATTTTATTTGGAAACCTGTTGATGTAACTGAGATCTAATCCGCAACAGCAGTGATTGGCAGACCGTGCATACACATTCAGTTCACAAGCATCACAGGACAGAATGTACAAGTCAGAACAAATTTAACCCGCCAGATGGTTTTAGTTCAAAGAATCTCCGAATTCCAATAAACGATATATGTAAATGTATGTCAGTTTATTAGCAAAACAGAATTTTGTGAATTAAGTGCACAGAAATCTCGAGATATGTTGCTGTTTACCAAACTGCAGACTTGAGCAAGTCTTCGTTGTTTACATTTTTTTTTTTTTTTTTTCGGCTATCATGCCACATCTTGAATCTTGCACTTTGCAGTGTTTGACGTCATATGTCATGTAGCAAAACTGGTTAGTTCAATCCCACAAAATATATTAGCTTGCAAAATCCAAACTACATCAACTTGATCCACGTGTTTTAAATTTAGATTCAGTCTTGACTCACGATCTTCTGATATTTTTCACTGGAAAACGAATGGTGCTTTCATGATTCAATGAAAAGGTTCGACGAAATTGTTGAAGAATTTGCTTCTGCAAGTGCAGACATGGGGAGAACTGCTGTCCTCGTACTTGTAAAAAAACTTGGATGTCAAAACTTATCAACTATTACTAAGTGTTTATAGATTTTACACAATGTTTTCTTCTGCAGTTTTACAACATCTTGTTCATGAATAAATTCAGAAGTGCTTTTGTCTTAATTGTAACAACATTTTGGGATATTTTTCTTCGTTTTGGGAAATAACACACAGAGGAAAGAAAATCACTTTATGTTTCGATCGTAAATAATATACTGACAATGGTCAGATATGTTTATTTGAGTCAAAACTTGTAGTGGTTCATATTGTGATATACAACTGACTGATCTCATGTAGAGCAGACTTAGACAAGCGAGGGACAACAAAAAAGAAAATTTATTTCAAATATGAGTGGTAATTAATTTTCATCTGGTGGTTGAGAATTGGCATCATAAAAATCTAACCTTTAATCAGGTTAATTAATACACATTTACATTGAAATAATTTAATTTTTGCAACATTGATTTGTTTGAGATATTTATTTTTCATTACAATCATTACAGAGTTTATACAGTATATGATATAGCTATAGAAAATGATAAACTGACAGATTAAAGGCCATATCAATTTGATTTATTGTTACTCCAGAAATCTGTTAATTTGAAAGCTTCATTGTTGGAGTTATTGAACTTTAATTTTTAGATTTTCAAAAGTGTTTTTATTAAATGAAGTAAAAATGCTACATTATAAAGTAAAAAATGGTAAAATTCTGTGGTTTTTGAGTTCTTCAGATGTACTTTTTGTGACATATTTATGTACTTTTGAGTACTTTTGTTTTTTTTTAAGTACTTTTTTTTTTATCTCAAAAAGTATAGGTAAAGTACAAAAAAGTACACTTTCAGTACTTCTCTGAGAACAAGCTGGATAAAAGTTTATTTCTGTATTTTTATTGACCTTTATAAATGCTATTTATGACATATATTTAACTTTTTCCTAGTTTTTGCAAATTTTTTGGATACTGTTGTAAAAGTACAATTAAAATACAACAGAAGTACTATTCTAGTAATTGTCCCACACACAGTCTGTATTTTTTTTTACTGCTTATACAATATACCCATTTTTTACTATTTTTGTACTTTTTTTTAAATTACCTGTAAAGTACCATTAACAGTATATACAAGTACAAAATAAGTATAAGTTTAAATAATTTTGGTCGTATGTACTTTTTTAGTACTTTCTATTATTTTTGTACTATCTATATGCTAGATCTGTGCTTGTGAAAATTATCAAATGTACCAAAAGTATTGTTTTATTAACCTTTTTTTGACACAATTTGGAATCATGTTAAACTTTTGGTTCCAAATTGAGTCCAAAAAAGTATACTTTTTTGTACTTTTTTGAGTGTTTTTTTTCCCATACTTTTTTTTATACATTATGTCGGTATGGGTGCATTCCATGCACTTGTACACGGCTGATTGCTCCCTACCCTTGGGCCATGGTAAATTTTTGGTCAAGATGAGGTAATTTTACAGTTAATTAAGCAGTACCATGGTCATACTGCTTATTTGGTCAAACAACAAATTCAACAAGAAAATTGTTTGAAAAACGATCTTCTTGAATTTCAAGCATGTTTAGTTCTCGACAAAAATGTGATAATGGTTAAACAGAAAGTAGCTACAACTTTGTAAAACAGGAACAGATCTGGATCAGATTTCCTGATTTGTATCGGTCTATAGATATTTTCTAAATTCATATTTCACAGTAAATACAAAACTTCAAATATCACGGACCATTAGATCTAGATCAAAACATTTTGAATTTTATGACAGAATTTATTTCATTTATCTTTTTTACCTCTTTCTCTAACATTTTAATAAAATGCCACCTTAAAATTTCATGAAATTATTAACATTATTTTTCCTTATTTCAATTAAACATATTTTTTCAGAAGCATCTTATCCAGAAATGCATATTCATACTAACAACCAAACAGACAATCACCAATCTTAATATCTGTTATATTGTCTGAGCTCTGTGAATACTGAGAATGTGAAATGAATAAATTCCATCTTGAACCTTACTTACGAAAAACGCAGATATATTTTTTTCATTGCATGCACTTTATCAATTTAAAGTTAACTAGATGTTAAGATGTTTAGATTAAATATACATTAATTAATTTCATCTTTGTGACAAATGTTGCGATGCACAAGGTATCGTGACGAGTCACACACTTTTCACCCCCATGAGAATTTTGAAACGTTGGCAGGTACCTGGTATGTATCATACTTAATGTGCCAATTAAATAGGAATGGTGCTGTAAGTTAAAATGTAGAGGCCTATGATAACTCAGTGTGCTAGAGAAACTTGATAAAGAAATAACCCTTGTGTGAATGCAGACTTAATTTCATCTTTTTTTAAAGGGGACTAGAGTATTTGTGTTACATTGTGTTCAAATTTACGATGCAAATTCGTATACAATGTATAACCGAACCTTTCACAAAAATTTCAGTGTAAGATCTGTACTTGTAATTATGGTGACATATCCTGGTTGTGAATTACTTACCTGATGGAAGAACTGATATGTTATCGTAGTCTGAATTGGTTACACAATCAAATTCAGAATTGATTGATGGTAAGATCCTCCTAAGTAGTGATTAGATCTTATAGGTAAGACATGAAAGTAAAATCAATATATTTTTTTTATTCTATGGGAAACATTTAATCCAAATAAGTGTTGTGATATACAGAATCGTTGAATTAAGCTCCATTTGTGTACAGGTAACAAATGAATAATGAGTTATAACATATTTTTTTTCACTGCTTCTTATTCTTCAATAGGTTGAAAACTACATTTGCACTTTCCCCTCACTAGTAAATTTTTTTTGGTCAGGGAGTTTGTGGGGGCGGGTGGCGGGGGTGTATTTTTCATTTCACCTTATTATATATTTCTAAGAATTTAACAAATTCATTTACAATTTCACTACATCACACACCTATTTTTGCTTGAAAATTTGATTTTTAGTAATCAAAATTTAAAAAATTTATTTCAGTGGCAACTGTTTAAATATGCCATATACCGCCAAAAGTTTTAGCAGTGATATTTGCTGTGGACAGATTGAGAAAAATTTTGATCTTCAAAACAGAAAAAAACCCTTGTGCCATTACAATTTAAATGTTAAAAGACAAAAGAAATGTCTTAAGTTTGATGTGAATTTTAACACAATAAAAAATGTGTAATCAGGGAAGGCATCTATTTATTTGAGTAGAAACCTTTACTTTTACAGATCCGACTTCTTTGTAGTGTTTTTTGCCACAACTGTTACATACACTGGTGACTTTTGATTGTGTGTGTTGGAGCGTTGGCTTTTATGTCACAGTTTTACCTTCCATTTCAGTGTTTAGAACTTCTCGTCTGCAATCTGTCACATGAGACCAGGTGAGCTATTCTGGATACGCTCACCTGGCCACTGTTTACCTGTGAAGGTTTAGCTCAAAATTTTCTCTACAAATAAATGTGTGAAGTCTTGTTATATTGAATTAGTAAATTCAAGAATGTTTTTCTCCTAAAATTATTTTCTTTTGGTCACGTAATAAATGTGGTGACCTAATTATGAAAGACAATTGCTGCCATCAGTTTGATGTTATGTTTGGTGTACATGGCCATGCTTTTTATATCGATTAGTTTAACCCAAGCAGACTAAACACCAGGGGATCTTTCTCAGATAATACTTAACAAAAGGTGTTCCCTATCCGTTACTCCACATACGCGTCTGTCACCTGTTGTTTATGTAAAATCGTCTTTATTTTTGTGTGATGAAGAACCTTGATTTTAACTGATGATTGTCAAAGAAACACATTGGAGTCATATTGACAGGAAAATTAGTAAATCAGTAGGTTGCAAGTAGAAACGCACATCTGCCTATCATTGGTTTACCGATGATTGGAAAATGACATGTGGCAATCGAGGACTTTGCTTGTACCCCTGTTAAATTCCTATCAAATATGCCATACATTGACTAGGTGTCAAGAATTGAAATTTGAAGGGATGCACCTTCATATATATAGATAACATTTGTGATCAGTACATGAGATTCTGTGCCAGCTTGGGAAAGTAAACATGTTCTGTGTGTAGGAAGTGGCTATGATTATTACCCGTAGATTAAACATATGGGAGATAAATGGTTTTATGGATGAAGGATTTTTTGATTGAATTACTGTTAATTGGTAAGCAAAATTAATCTTAAATTTTCATTACATTTGAAAGTTTGGTTATTCTGTTTGGTAGTGTTGTTATTTTTAATTGTCTGCCAAAATTTCAGTTCTGCTTGTTTACTGTTCAACAGATATAGATATAAAACTATACTTTGGTTTGTTTTTGTGCAATACTAATACGCAAATTAAGTTTTTTTAATTTGGTCATAATTTTTTTTTTTCCCAAAGTCATAGCCATTCAATTTTTAAGACTTTTACCATATATTTTACATGCAGGACAGAGATTTTATTTCACAAGTCATGAGTACACCTCAATAACACTAAAAATATCCAAACTTCTTCTTGGTTGCTGACGGGAGCATTTATTTTTCCATTTATTTTATAGTTTGGTTCGAAATTCCAATTGAATGAATATTGAAAATGATCATTATTGATCATAGTTATTGTTTAATATGAATCTCTAGATTAAGGACAAATGTATTTGTTATTCGTAAAATTACGGACTTTAAGATTCTTTGAACATAATTTCATGTGCCATTCAAGGTGATGTTGATATCATTTTTGATGGGCAAGGACTGAATGGTAAAAACCTTATGTAACATTTAGACTCACATTATAAATTCTGTCAAAGCTGATGAAAATATTGTGTGTAAAATTTCACATACAAAAATAAATTTGATATTTGCTTCATGTTATGGGACATTTTTTTCTTGGCTAATCAACATACATGTATGTATAAGATATATACCTAGTCAGATAAGTAATGAACATTTGACTGCCTCTTTATGAGTTTATCTGGTCAACCATTTTATTTTGTCAGACTTTTAATCAGAAGGGCAGTCCATGTATCTGGTATACTAACATCTGTGTCTGTTAAAACACTGATACTTATCAATGCATCGCATTTCACAACCATGTTCTCATCTTTTGGTATTACAATCCTTCTACATTTGGAGTTACCTACCCTGAATAACCTTGCATTCTCCCTTACCATCTTTCTGATACTGGTCCCCATTTTCGATGCCACTGATGATAAATGATGTGAAGACACAGTATTTTAGCATGGCAGCTATCCATTATATCTCCTAAAATTTAAACCTGTTTTCTTGCGTATTAGGATGAAATTCGGTCTTTGCCAGGGCTCTTTTTTCTCGGCTGTTGTATCTAGAAAGCCAACGTGTTTGTGGTTGTAGTGTCACATTTACCACAATGATTCTTATTATTTCATACAAAGTTCTCATGTCCGTTTCTGTTTTTTTCTTCAAATTGACAGTTTGCCCAAGATGCTACTGACACCAACGTAAGTGTATGAATTTTGTGTAAGAATTGTATTTTTGGATTGGTTTTAGGATTGAGTGGAGTGTTCCCTTGGTGTAGCACACTTCTCCTTTTTTACAAATACTGCATGGCAATTTGGTTTTGTTGGTTTTAATTTTCACCTCCTGGAAAGTGTATTTGCAAGCTTTATGCGAGCACTGTACGCACCATCAGCCTGTTACGTGGAATGCTCATAGTTGCACGTCCTATGTATAATGTTAGCCTCAGCTCTGTATATTTATACATATATATATTGGATATTTATAACTCAATTATGATACCATGTTTACTAAACCATGCAGAATATGAAACCTAAGATTGATATAACTTCTGATTAAAATAATTAATGACCAAGTTGTAATATCAACATGATTTATATTCCATTTTTGATATTTTTAAGAAGAAACCTTTTATTTGTAAGTTTCCAATAATCAGCTCTTGGATTAATTCAATATCAACTGGTAAATTAGCCTGGTTTAATTTTAAGCTTTAATTAAAATGAAGTTATGTGTTTTAAATGAAGTTATGTGTTTTATATACAAAACAAAGAAACAAATACAGATCATGTTATGGAGATGTCACGAGAAAATCTAGTGTAAATACACACTTTTCAAGTACTACTAATCCTGTACAAAATATCTAGTTTATAACGATGGCTGGTGTTGAGAACATGCTCAGTAAAAAGTTTGTAACATATGCATGTCCTATTCAGTGACTGATGATGAAGAAGCATGATGATGTGGCCTGGCCTGATGGACAACAATTCTAATAGTGCATGTCCTTCTTGTTTGGTTTTCTGTTTAATTTATCACTGTCATTTTTGTGATATGTTTTAGAGTTTTGTTTATTGTTTCAATTAGTGACATTCTTTTCTGAAAATTTATGTTTAAATTTGCGTTTTCATTCTTCATGGTTCCAGGAATTAGGGAGATGCTTGAAAGCAGTATGTACATACAAGTGGATTACAAGTGTTATTTGAATAGATTTAAATATAGTACATACTTGTATTTAAGTTCAAGTATGAAAACACACTATTGACAAAATATCTGATTTCATTTAGAGATATGACTTCCTGGTTATGTAAAAGGTCACATATGAAAAAGATTTAAAATTCAGAACAGATTGTATTTTTCAAAGGCTCCATCTTTAATAATATTTGAATGTGATCTAATGATGAGGTCATTTGCTATTTTTGATCTTTCAAACCAGATCAAAGAATTATTTTAAGGATTGAGTTCAATTGCAAAGCATGTCTCAGATTTTTTCAAAATTTGTCATCCTCTCTTGAGATCTTGAGAAGATAAATACCACCATTATTTTTTTATGAAGATTCAATATTGAAAAAAGTAATCATTCTATGAAATGTTATTTTGCTAATAAAATATAGAAATATTGTAAATGTGTTTTAAACAATAATGTTTGTGTATAATTTGTTGTACCGTGAAAACTTATATCTAAATTTACACATCCATAATAACCATCCTGTTGTTACATGTCTTAGGTCACTCCCATGTGTCCTTACACCTGTATAGCGCGTTCCAGTAATCATTTCCTTGTGTTCGGATTAAATGGGAATTTATTAGATTTTATCATTTATCATGTATGATGTAAAAGCTGTTCAAGGGATATTGTTCATTTTACCAGCTTTACGTCATAATATGTTGTGCAATAAAATTTGTTTTTTTTTATAATTTTTTAGATGAAAAATGTTTATACATATTGCTGTTCTTAAATATTCTACAAATACAAAGGGATGAATTGTGTACTTTAAACATAGATTCAATAGTTTGTTAGTGAATTTAAAAATAAATTTCAGGTTTGTCTTGTTTTATATAACAGATTGGAAATGGTCGAGCTCCACTTGCACAAATTGTGTAGATTTTTTGTACACACATTGTATGTTGTAATTGAATTGTTTTAGAACTAGTAAACCTGTACAGATAATCACTCATTGTGTCTCTGGATGTAAACTGTTAGTTATGGTTGATATATGGTTAGTGTCTCCCCCACTCATTGTACATGGTAGTGTCTCCCCCACCCATTGTATATGGTTAGTGTCTCCTCCACTCATTGTATATGGTTAATGTCTCCCCCACTCGTTGTATATGGTTAGTGTCTTACCCACTCATTGTACATGGTAGTGTCTCCCCCACCCATTGTATATGGTTGGTGTCTCCTCCACTCATTGTATATGGTTAATGTCTCCCCCACTCGTTGTATATGGTTAGTGTCTCCCCCACCCATTGTATATGGTTAGTGTCTCCCCCTCTCATTGTATATGGTAAGTGTCTCCCTCACTTATTGTATATGGTTAGTGTCTCCCTCACTTATTGTATATGGTTAGTGTCTCCTCCACTCGGTGTATATGGTTAGTGTCTCCTCCACTCAGTGTATATGGTTAGTATCTCCTCCATTCATTGTATATGGTTAGTGTCTCCTCCACTCATTGTATATGGTTAGTGTCTCCCCCACTCATTATATATGGTTAGTGTCTTCTCCACTCATTGTATATGGTTAGTGTCTCCCCCACTCATTGTATATGGTTAGTGTCTCCCCCACTCATTGTATATGATTAGTGTCTCCCCCACTCATTGTATATGGTTAGTCTCCCCCACTCATTGTATATGGTTAGTGTCTCCCTCACTTATTGTATATGGTTAGTGTCTCCCCCATTCATTGTATATGGTTCATGTCTCCCCCACTCATTGTATATAGTTAGTGTCTCAACCACTCATTTAATATGGTAAGTGTCTCCCCATTCATTGTATATGGTTATTGTCTCCCCCACCCATTGTATATGGTTAGTGTCTCTCCCACCCATTGTATATGGTTAGTGTCTCCCCCACTCATTGTATATGGTTAATGTCTCCCCCACTCATTGTATATGGTTGGTGTCTCCACCTCTCATTTAATATGGTAAGTGTCTCCCCATTCATTGTATATGGTTATTGTCTCCCCCACCCATTGTATATGGTTAGTGTCTCCTCCACTCATTGTATATGGTTAGTGTCTCCCCCACTCATTGTATATGATTAGTGTCTCCCCCACTCATTGTATATGGTTAGTGTCTCCCCCACTCATTGTATCTGGTTAGTGTCTCCCTCACTTATTGTATATGGTTAGTGTCTCCCCCATTCATTGTATATGGTTCATGTCTCCCCCACTCATTGTATATGGTTGGTGTCTCCACCTCTCATTTAATATGGTAAGTGTCTCCCCATTCATTGTATATGGTTATTGTCTCCCCCACCCATTGTATATGGTTAGTGTCTCTCCCACTCATTGTATATGGTTAGTGTCTCCCCCACTCATTATATATGGTTAGTGTCTTCTCCACTCATTGTATATGGTTAGTGTCTCCCCCACTCGTTGTATATGGTTAGTGTCTCCCCCACTCATTGTATATGGTTAGTGTCTCCCCTACTCATTATATATGGTTAGTGTCTCCCCCTCTCATTGTATATTGTTTGTGTCTCCCCCACTCATTGTATATGGTTGGTGTCTCACCCACTCATTGTATATGGTAAGTGTCTCCCCCTCTCATTGTATATGGTTGGTGTCTCCACCACTCATTTAATATGGTTAGTGTCTCCCACACTCATTGTATATGGTTTGTCTCCCCCACTCATTGTATATGGTTTGTCTCCCCCACTCATTGTATATGGTTTGTCTCCCCCACTCATTGTATATGGTTGGTGTCTCCACCACTCATTTAATATGGTTAGTGTCTCCCACACTCATTGTATATGGTTTGTCTCCCACACTCATTGTATATGGTTTGTCTCCCACACTCATTGTATATGGTTTGTCTCCCACACTCATTGTATATGGTTTGTCTCCCCCACTCATTGTATATGGTTTGTCTCCCCCACTCATTGTATATGGTTGGTGTCTCCACCACTCATTTAATATGGTTAGTGTCTCCCACACTCATTGTATATGGTTTGTCTCCCACACTCATTGTATATGGTTTGTCTCCCACACTCATTGTATATGGTTTGTCTCCCACACTCATTGTATATGGTTTGTCTCCCACACTCATTGTATATGGTTTGTCTCCCACACTCATTGTATATGGTTTGTCTCCCCCACTCATTGTATATGGTTTGTCTCCCCCACTCATTGTATATGGTTTGTCTCCCACACTCATTGTATATGGTTTGTCTCCCACACTCATTGTATATGGTTTGTCTCCCCCACTCATTGTATATGGTTTGTCTCCCACACTCATTGTATATGGTTTGTCTCCCACACTCATTGTATATGGTTGGTGTCTACCACACTCATTGTATATGGTTTGTCTCCCACACTCATTGTATATGGTTTGTCTCCCCCACTCATTGTATATGGTTTGTCTCCCCCACTCATTGTATATGGTTTGTCTCCCACACTCATTGTATATGGTTTGTCTCCCACACTCATTGTATATGGTTTGTCTCCCACACTCATTGTATATGGTTTGTCTCCCCCACTCATTGTATATGGTTTGTCTCCCACACTCATTGTATATGGTTGGTGTCTCCACCACTCATTTAATATGGTTAGTGTCTCCCACACTCATTGTATATGGTTTGTCTCCCCCACTCATTGTATATGGTTTGTCTCCCCCACTCATTGTATATGGTTTGTCTCCCACACTCATTGTATATGGTTTGTCTCCCACACTCATTGTATATGGTTTGTCTCCCACACTCATTGTATATGGTTTGTCTCCCCCACTCATTGTATATGGTTTGTCTCCCACACTCATTGTATATGGTTTGTCTCCCACACTCATTGTATATGGTTTGTCTCCCACACTCATTGTATATGGTTTGTCTCCCCCACTCATTGTATATGGTTTGTCTCCCACACTCATTGTATATGGTTGGTGTCTCCACCACTCATTTAATATGGTTAGTGTCTCCCACACTCATTGTATATGGTTTGTCTCCCACACTCATTGTATATGGTTTGTCTCCCCCACTCATTGTATATGGTTTGTCTCCCACACTCATTGTATATGGTTTGTCTCCCACACTCATTGTATATGGTTTGTCTCCCACACTCATTGTATATGGTTTGTCTCCCCCACTCATTGTATATGGTTTGTCTCCCACACTCATTGTATATGGTTTGTCTCCCCCACTCATTGTATATGGTTTGTCTCCCACACTCATTGTATATGGTTTGTCTCCCACACTCATTGTATATGGTTGGTGTCTACCACACTCATTGTATATGGTTTGTCTCCCACACTCATTGTATATGGTTTGTCTCCTCCACTCATTGTATATGGTTGGTGTCTCCACCACTCATTTAATATGGTTAGTGTCTCCCACACTCATTGTATATGGTTTGTCTCCCCCACTCATTGTATATGGTTAGTGTCTCCACCACTCATTGTATATGGTTTGTCTCCCACACTCATTGTATATGGTTTGTCTCCCACACTCATTGTATATGGTTTGTCTCCCACACTCATTGTATATGGTTGGTGTCTACCACACTCATTGTATATGGTTTGTCTCCCACACTCATTGTATATGGTTTGTCTCCCCCACTCATTGTATATGGTTTGTCTCCCCCACTCATTGTATATGGTTTGTCTCCCACACTCATTGTATATGGTTTGTCTCCCACACTCATTGTATATGGTTTGTCTCCCACACTCATTGTATATGGTTGGTGTCTACCACACTCATTGTATATGGTTTGTCTCCCCCACTCATTGTATATGGTTTGTCTCCCACACTCATTGTATATGGTTAGTGTCTCCCACACTCATTGTATATGGTTTGTCTCCCCCACTCATTGTATATGGTTTGTCTCCACCACTCATTGTATATGGTTTGTCTCCCACACTCATTGTATATGGTTTGTCTCCCACACTCATTGTATATGGTTTGTCTCCCCCACTCATTGTATATGGTTTGTCTCCCCCACTCATTGTATATGGTTAGTATCTCCTCCATTCATTGTATATGGTTTGTCTCCCCCACTCATTGTATATGGTTTGTCTCCCCCACTCATTGTATATGGTTTGTCTCCCCCACTCATTGTATATGGTTTGTCTCCCCCACTCATTGTATATGGTTTGTCTCCTCCACTCATTGTATATGGTTGGTGTCTCCACCACTCATTTAATATGGTTAGTGTCTCCCACACTCATTGTATATGGTTTGTCTCCCCCACTCATTGTATATGGTTAGTGTCTCCACCACTCATTGTATATGGTTTGTCTCCCACACTCATTGTATATGGTTAGTCTCCCACACTCATTGTATATGGTTTGTCTCCCACACTCATTGTATATGGTTTGTCTCCCCCACTCATTGTATATGGTTTGTCTCCCCCACTCATTGTATATGGTTTGTCTCCCACACTCATTGTATATGGTTTGTCTCCCACACTCATTGTATATGGTTTGTCTCCCACACTCATTGTATATGGTTTGTCTCCCACACTCATTGTATATGGTTTGTCTCCCCCACTCATTGTATATGGTTTGTCTCCCACACTCATTGTATATGGTTAGTGTCTCCCACACTCATTGTATATGGTTGGTGTCTACCACACTCATTGTATATGGTTTGTCTCCCCCACTCATTGTATATGGTTTGTCTCCCCCACTCATTGTATATGGTTTGTCTCCCACACTCATTGTATATGGTTTGTCTCCCCCACTCATTGTATATGGTTTGTCTCCCCCACTCATTGTATATGGTTTGTCTCCCACACTCATTGTATATGGTTTGTCTCCCACACTCATTGTATATGGTTTGTCTCCCACACTCATTGTATATGGTTTGTCTCCCCCACTCATTGTATATGGTTTGTCTCCCCCACTCATTGTATATGGTTTGTCTCCCACACTCATTGTATATGGTTAGTGTCTCCCACACTCATTGTATATGGTTTGTCTCCCACACTCATTGTATATGGTTAGTGTCTCCTCCATTCATTGTATATGGTTAGTGTCTCCTCCATTCATTGTATATGGTTAGTGTCTCCCACACTCATTGTATATGGTTTGTCTCCCACACTCATTGTATATGGTTTGTCTCCCCCACTCATTGTATATGGTTTGTCTCCCCCACTCATTGTATATGGTTTGTCTCCCACACTCATTGTATATGGTTAGTGTCTCCCACACTCATTGTATATGGTTTGTCTCCCACACTCATTGTATATGGTTGGTGTCTACCACACTCTTTAATTAGGTAGTATCCTCTGGGATTTCCTTACTTGTCCCCATTCTTTTTACAATTGATCTTTTGATCTTTTCTTTCAGTTGCTATCTCTGCACTTGGTTCTTCTTCCTTCCCCGTACATTAAGCTATATACATTTCCCTTTCTTCATTTTACAGTCATTGCTCTATCTTCCTAAATTAATCTTGCTTTCAATCCCCAAAATGTAATTACTATACTTAAATTTCTTCTTCCTATAAATTTGGTATTTTGTTTTTAATTGTACAGTTAGCTTTGTTGTTAGAAGGAACAGTATATTTGTGCTCCCAAAATACTCATTATCGGGAAAAAATACGGTGGTAAGAACACCCCAGGGGATTTGTGACAGGAGGAAGCTGTAAGTTGTTTGTACCATAAGGAACAAGGAAATGGGAATGTTTACTCAGGTAAAGTAGAATCACCTGGTTAGATTAGACATAAACACCAAGGTGTATCAGACACACCTGTGTAGATGGAAGCCAGAAATGAGAAGTTTGTAATGATGGTTAGAGAGACAATACCAGGCCTGTGATGTCATTACTGACACAACAGAGTGACTGTTGATGAGGGGTGCTGGGACTGGTGATTTGTGGGAGCGTGTGTTTACACATTTACAGTGTGAGATGGGTGTGTGTCACTATGTGTTGGGCTGTATAATTAACACTAGGTATCATCAGCTGTAGATCACAGTAACAGGACACACACACAGAGAATGTGGCGGAGAATGTGCTGGCGGAATTACATTACTGAAATGTATTTCTTATGATAGAAGGAATATATAGTGAAAAAAAAACCCTCACTATATCATGATGTTGTCATCACTGGAAAGCTTGATTTTATGACTAGGCACGTTTGATTCCGTGAGATGAGGATGCACTGAAAGGTTGGTGATAGGTCAGGAAATTTTAACTGAGGTGTTGATGGTAATACAATATATCTTCATTGTTGTGTCTTTGTGAATGTATATATATCAGCTTCGTCCGTAGGATATATATTACACTGTTATTCATGTAAAGTATAGTAGGGAAAATTCTGTCCATGGGTACCTCATGCCTTGGCAGGACCTACTGTTGAGAGTGAGGTCTGTCTGGTTGGGATGTACCAATAACAAGCCTCGGAGAAGAATCTAGTGAGATGAATGTCCGGAGTCTGTCAGTGTTTATAAAGTCTGTATTAAGTTGTATTCACCATGACAATACACAACCGAGGATCCGGTAAGATAGAGGGGAGAGTTAAGCTGCTAACCATGTGTAGTTTGAGTAGCTGTTAGTGTTAACATTTTCTCTTTTCTCCTATTATTTGTAGTGATTACCTTCATTTTCTTTATCTTACTCCCTCACTCACTTAGGTCACCTATCAGTCCTGTCCTATTCTTTACCTATTTTACATACATATAACAATATCAAAGGATTTTGATATACATTTTGTTCTCACCTCAGTACTCCAGTTTCCTCCCATCAGTAGAACCCTTCTCCAGTTTAGTTCTGGCAGACAAGAGTGGTTAATATAAGCTGGTAGCTTGTTTCACAAAAATTGTAAAAATTATAATATAGATTACAGGTATGTGAATCCTGTTTATCATCATATAAGATTAAGTTGTAAATATATAGTATGGTAATGTAATATCAGTTTCAGTGTACTTTAATTTGTTGTACATGATTGTGCAATATTGAACACTTTTACAATGTAATTCATATCAGCAATTTTTGTAGAATTCTTTCTTGTGAATTCCTACCACAATATCTAACATTTTGATGAGTTCTGTTACAAAGAATTATAATCGATTCACAAAATTTGTACATAATTTTACATGTGTAACATAGTTAATCCCCAGTGTAGTTAAAGCAGTTGTGGCACATCATTGTACAAGTGTAACATGGTTAAACTCATGTGTAGTTATAGCAGTTAGTGGTTTATCATTGTACATGTGTAACATGGTTAAACTCATGTGTAGTTATAGCAGTTAGTGGTTTATCATTGTACATGTGTAACATGGTTAAACTTCTGTGTAGTTATATCAGTTAGTGGTACATCATTTCACATGTTTAACATGGTTAAACTCTGGTGTAGTTGTAGCAGTTAGTAGTACATCATTATGTGTAACATGGTTAAACCTCAGTGTAGTTATATCAGTCAGTGGCACATCATTGTACATGTGTAACATGGTTAAACCTCAGTGTAGTTGTAGCAGTTAGTGGTACATTATTGTACATGTTAAACATGGTTAATCCTCTATGTAGTTAAAGCAGTTAGTGATACATCATTGTACATGTTTAACATAATTAAACCTCTGTGTAGTTATAGTAGTTAGTGATACATCATTGTACATGTTTAACATGGTTAAACCTCTGTGTAGTTATAGTATTTAGTGGTACATTTATTGTACATGTGTGTCATGGTGAAACCTCAGTGTAGTTATATCAGTTAGTGGCACATCATTGTACATGTGTAACATGGTTAAACCTCAGTGTAGTTGTAGCAGTTAGTGGTACATTATTGTACATGTTAAACATGGTTAATCCTCTATGTAGTTAAAGCAGTAAGTGATACATCATTGTATATGTTTAACATGGTTAAACCTCAGTGTAGTTATAGTAGTTAGTGGTACAGCATTGTACATGTTAAACATGGTTAAACCTTTGTGTAGTTATAGTAGTTAGTGGTACATCATTGTACATGTGTAACATGGTTAAACCTCAGTGTAGTTATAGTAGTTAGTGGTACAGCATTGTACATGTTAAACATGGTTAAACCTTTGTGTAGTTATAGCAGTTAGTGGTACATTAATTGTACATGTGTTATATGGTTAAACCTCAGTGTAGTTATAGCAGTTAGTGGTACAGCATTGTACATGTTAAACATGGTTAAACCTTTGTGTAGTTATAGCAGTTAGTGGTACATTAATTGTACATGTGTTACATGGTTAAACCTCAGTGTAGTTATAGTAGTTGGTGGTACAGCGTTGTACATGTTAAACATGGTTAAACCTTTTTGTAGTCATAGTAGTTAGTGGTACATTTATTGTACATGTGTAACATGGTTAAACCTCAGTGTAGTTATAGCAGTTAGTGGTACATCATTGTACATGTGTAATATGGATGATTCAGTTGTCACAGTTTCAGATTTAAGATTCTGTTTTAATGCTGTCTTGATCTTGTTGACAGAAGTGGAAGCGACGTTTCTTCGTATTGTTCAAGCCAGCAAGTAGCCTTCCTCACCAGTACCTCCTCAATTACTACACAGATGAGCACTGTAAGAAACTCAAGGGATGTATAGACCTTGAGCATTGTGAGCAAGTGATTGAATCTCTCGACCTTGACATATTTCCCTTTCTCCTGGCATTAAAGACTTTCCACAAGGGCAGGGAACGGACTTACTTTTTGTCTACGGATACAGAAGATGAGATGACCACTTGGGTCCGCAACTTGTGTAGTGTTTGTGGCCTCAAGCCAGAGGAGAGTAAGTACATGACATCTGTCTCAATATAACTAAACAGGATCTTTGAATTTTCCCACAGAAGCGAACAGGATGTTGCAAAATATAATGCTGTCATGATATGTTAACATTAGAGATCGATGGATAAAAATATTTGTTATTTGTAAATTTGTACTGGCAAGCAAGCTGTGATGTTGTCTACATGTTTTTCAGGTCCAGATTTGCCCCCAGAAAAACCAGACCATGACAGTAGCAGTGCCATGGCAGCACCTGTGGCTGTGGTGCCACCCCGTCCACATAGGTCCCAGACAATGATATCCCAGCCACAGTCAGATCTGGTGAAGATGAGAGGACGATCTATTGGAAGAACTAACTCTAAATCTGGTTCTCACTATATACCACTCTCAGATTGCCTTAGTGAAAAGTCTCGACGTTCCAGCATACCGGACGAGGTGGCGCCTCCACCTCCACAGAAAGCTCCTAAGGCTCCTGCCCCTCTCCCAGAGGGGGATGACAATGTGTTTCAACAACCTTATGACACACCCAAACAGCGTGTCATAGAGGATGACTCTGACTCTGCATTTGTGTACAAAGTGCCTCCACCACGGAGAGAGGAAGGGTCCACCCTGGAGGTGTATGACATCCCACCTCCAGCACGTCAGTCCCCAAGTACTCCTCGTTCCTCCAGCAGTGAAAGCCAGAAGGACTCTGCATATTCCTCCCAATCTGCCTTGACAGGCCTCACCTATGACTACCCCCCTTCCCACCCTGACCGGGGGCCTGTATCTGATGAAGTGTATGACTTCCCACCGCCCAACCCACAGATGATACACTCTCAGTCAGACGTGCCCCCTCCTCGACCACCCAAAGCCTCTACTCTGAACCAAGAGCCCTATCAGAACTTGCCCTCCAACAGTGTTGTTGTAAAGGAACACACACAAACCAGTATGGATTTAAATGTTGTTGTACCACCCACAATGTCAGATGGAGCCCCAGTGGGTCAGAGTTATGATGTACCACGGGCACAGAATGCTGTTCGCAACCTGTCTCTTTATGACATGCCAAAACCACAACAGAATGGTGTACCCAAAAAAGACTCAAGTCTATTGGCTATTCCCCCTCCTCCACATTCTTCTTCTGGCATGTCATCCCATAGTTATATCAATGCTGGCCGTAGCTATGTTCCCATCCAGAAAGACAAAGTGGAGGATGCCTACCTGCCTATGGAGCGTGCCTTCCCTCCAAGTGACTCTTTAGACCATAGTGCATACTCTGACATGTCACGAATACCCACGTCTCCAGTGAATATGAATTATACAGACATGTCAGCATTGTCGCCAGATTATGATACTCCACCCAAACCTGGCCTCCCTCCAAGGATATCCCCTCGGACTAACAATGACCACGCCCATGAAGGGATGACACGGACAGGTCAGTATAATCATATACATGAACAGAGAGAAAGATCTCCTGTGTTTTAAACTCAAATTCTGTCTCACGGCTTAGTAGAACATGTGTTACATATTACTCTTAATTATTTCCTGAATAACAGAAATCTTTGTTATTTTTTTTAGCAACTTTTTTTAAATAAATTTTTGCCTTGATTTAAATGTTATAGTATGATACTTTGATATTAAGAAAATAAAACAATATAATGTGAAAATTTCATTTGATTTAACAAGATTAAAACTGCATATCAAGATATAAAAAAGAAACTTTGAAATATAACTGAAATTCATTATTTGACCATCATTTAGTTTTAACTTTATTAAAGACCTCATTCTTCGGCAGAGAAATTTTCAAGAACAGTTTTCATGATTTGATAAAAAGGGGTGGTCTCTGTGCTTTAATTTTTGTAATTTTCACCCAAATAGCCAGTTTTCCAAGATCAAGAAACAAATGGAAATATTAACTTTTGGGTCCTAAAGTTCAGATAAAAATGTGCACCAAGGCAGAATTATGATTTGGTTGGTGGTAGTAATTCCTGCAAAATTAAATCTACCAAAGATTTCCGGAGTTATACTCAAGAGAAGTACCTTAGCAAGCAGAAAATATTGAAATTGTTAAGTTTATTTATCATATCACACAATTAATTACACCATCTGATTGTTGATAGTTGTGTCCCAGAACTTAGCAACTGTCTGGCAGTTATGTCCCCTTTCTTAGTTACAATGTGACAGTTATGTCCCTTCCCTAGTAATTGTCAGCTGAATATATGGTGCTATTTTTTCCAGTATTAATAGCACCAGTTCAGCCCTAAATATGCCCAGTAAAACTGTTTAATTTAGGTGATTGTGATAGTTTACCTTTCAAATATGCTACTTTTCTTTTCAAATGATTATGAATTATGAAAAAGCCACTCCTTGATTTACAGTATGATGGAATGTGGTTCATAAATACCTGACATGCAGTCAACAGATGGACAAAGACTGTTTTGAATTAACATAAATTTTATCACGTTACCCTGTGAGATATTTGGTTTTTTTTTTAATATGTTTAATTGACACTACTTCTGCTTAGTTTTGTAAATATGTATTGTTTACATCATCATTCACCAAAATATTTAAATTCCAGACAAATAAAAATTATCTGTAAGGAAGCAGATTTCCTGTTTGGTTCATTAAGATATAGACTCACTGACTCAAATCAGTCTCTATCAAACCCAAACTTTCAGTGTATGGTTGTTGGTATTTGCTTCGGTATTTAATATTCTTGAATGTTTTTGCTGTTTCAGAAGGTGACACCTACACAATATTTAGTAATGCGCGAACACGCAGCTTCAAGCGTAACAACTGTATCGACCACAGGTAAACACAGCACAGCCTGCTTGTTCTGTAGCTAGAGCTCACAGCCCACTCCTACTGTCTTGTATGCCTACAGGTGTTGATGTATATATGTTACCTGGATGGGATTTTAGGATATTAGCTAGGATGTATTGGTTCTGACTTACTTAATCTATGAATCTAAACACCTAATATTTGATATAAGCTATGATTTTATTGATTTAGACTTGGATATGTCATCTTTTCACCCAACCGTTTAGGATATAAGCTATGATGAACTTGTCATCTTCAGGATACATCATTTATTCACCCAACTATTTTGTTTTGACCTGCAGATACATCATTTATTCAATCCACCAATTAGGATATAAGCTATGATGTTAATACGTACACATAGTAATGTTATCATTATTTTTCATTGGATGAACACTAATTGATTATTATGAATATAAACACGAAATCATTATTTTATCATTTTGTTGTAATTTAGAGAATAAGATTAAATGAAGACCAGATGGTATATTTATGCAGATGAACCTCTAGTTTTGTTGTAAATTTTGTAGTATATTATAGATGTAACATATATTTCAGCTTTCACTTTTTTATTTTTTTTTGTCTTTTAAGACAGCGTTTCACTGGTTCACCAGTATTAAGATTACCAAGACCAAACAGCCCTGATGAGCTTATGCTGTGGTGCATTATGCCTTGTCTGTTCATTTTTAAGTCTAGTCCATACAACTTGTTAGTGGGTTCAAACCTGGCTAACAGTTCCTCCTTACTCAAAGATGTCATTAATAGATCAGAAAAAACTGTACTTGGAATGCGCTTGAGACATCCTCAGGAATCCTCTCAGTTAATGTCCTGGTCTGGTTGTTGTTATTAGATAGATAGATAAATGATCTATTGGTTTATGTTGTCAGTGGCAGAGTAGATGCTCCTACAACGCTTCGAGTCCAGTTGCCCTACATGTCAAATAACCGTCACCCAGATTTTTCGACTAGTTCAGAAGAAGAAGATGAGCCAGTACTAGGGGACCCTTCCCAAGTAATGATGCCTTATAGTGTTCTGACTGGCCAAGGAGGACATGTATGTATACTTATATAGGATGTATACTTATAGGATAAACAGGACATATACCCACACTGTATACAGGACATGTACCCACACTGTATACAGGTCATATACCCACACTGTGTACAGGACATGTACCCACACTGTATACAGGACATGTACCACACTGTATACAGGACATGTACCCACACTATATACAGGTCATATACCCACACTGTATACAGGACATGTACCCTCATTATATACAGGTCATATACCCACAATGTATACAGGACATGTACCCTCATTATATACAGGTCATATACCCACAATGTATACAGGACATGTACCCTCATTATATACAGGTCATATACCCACAATGTATACAGGACATGTACCCTCATTATATACAGGTCATATACCCACAATGTATACAGGACATGTACCCACACTATATACAGGACATGTACCACACTGTATACAGGACATGTACCCTCATTATATACAGGTCATATACCCACAATGTATACAGGACATGTACCACACTGTATACAGGACATGTACCCTCATTATATACAGGTCATATACCCACACTATATACAGGACATGTACCACACTGTATACAGGACATGTACCCACACTGTATACAGGACATATACCCACACTGTATACAGGACATGTACCCACACTGTATACAGGACATGTACCCACACTATATACAGGTCATATACCCACACTGTATACAGGACATGTACCCACACTGTATACAGGACATGTACCCACGCTGTATACAGGTCATGTACCCACACTGTATGTATACAGGACATGTACCCACACTGTATACAGGACATGTACCCACACTGTATACATGATGTACCACATTTAACACTAGATATGTAAATGTCACACTACACAGTATCATATAACACAATGTTTTACCTTTTGTGTGAATTTTTGTCTTGTGTTTAGTATTGAGAATCCAATTTGTTATTAAATGCTTTTTATTTCCTTTAATAGTACATAAAATGAAATGAAATAAATATCTTTATTTTCTCTTAACATGTCAAGATCAATGCAACAAAATAACACTTTAGAAATTAAACCATACCATGCACAATAATTTGGCTGTTTGTCGTTAAACTGTTACACTGAAGTTTTGCTTAAAGAGTTATGTATTTTGTCTTGGGATCTTTTAAAAGCTTCTGCCTTATTTAGATTTGTAATTCTAGAACTTCTTAGGATTTTTTTAATATCTTATCTGATGTATTGCAGAGTTCAAGTCTGTGGAGCAGTACACCCCCGGCACCAAAGCAACAAGAGGCAGAGCTTCAATACCTTGACCTCGCTCTCGATGACACATCAGACAAGGAAGCCATGCGATCACCGCACAGCCACACCGGACATTCCACACCCACAGAGTACCGTGAGATAGACTTTGTGAAAACACAGGCACTAAGTGATGTCAAAAAGACTGTTGACAATCAGCGTAAACATGATGACCAATGACCTCTGCCTGTAACCTCTGGTGTAACGGCAAGAGGACTTTTAAACTGAGGGATTATGCTGTTTATGTTTCAGAGAGGATGAAATCAGAACTGTTACACTTGTGTTGGCTAATTCTGTTTTGTGTCATTATGAAACTGTTATGCTTTCTACATGATGATGCTGGCTAATTATTGACTGATGGGCAGTCAAAGAAGGTTCTCTCTGTTGCACACTCATCAGTGTTATCAAATATCAGAAAGTGTTCTTTGATGTCAGATGCAGGTTTATACTAATACTCACCAGACTAGAAAACACTGGTACCTGTATCAGAGTGTTTCACACTGCATAAAAAGAGGATAATACCAGTGTATTTACATATAAAGTGCAGGATTCCTACTTCACAATACAGTCTAGTTACAAGTGTATTTACATGTAAAGTGTGGGGTATCTATTTCACAATACAGTCTAGTTACAAGTGTATTTACATGTAAACTGTGGGGTTCCTACTCCAGTCTAGTTACAAGTGTATTTACATGTAAACTGTGGGGTTCCTACTCCAGTCTAGTTACAAGTGTATTTACATGTAAACTGTGGGGTTCCTACTCCAGTCTAGTTACAAGTGTATTTACATGTAAACTGTGGGGTTCCTACTCCAGTCTAGTTACAAGTGTATTTACATGTAAACTGTGGGGTTCCTACTCCAGTCTAGTTACAAGTGTATTTACATGTAAACTGTGGGGTTCCTACTCCAGTCTAGTTACAAGTGTATTTACATGTAAAGTGCGGGGTTCCTACTCCACAATACAGTCTAGTTACAAGTGTATTTACATGTAAAGTGAGGGGTATCTACTTCACAATACAGTCTAGTAACAAGTGTATTTACATATAAAGTGCAGGGCTCCTACTCAACAATACGATGTAGTTACCGGTGTATTTACATATAAAGTGCAGGGCTCCTACTCAACAATACGATGTAGTTACCAGTGTATTTACATATAAAGTGCGGGGTTCCTTCTCAACAATACAGTCTAGTAACAAGTGTATTTACATATAAAGTGCAGGGCTCCTACTCCAGTCTAGTTACAAGTGTATTTACATATAAAGTGCGGGGTTCCTACTCAACAATACAGTCTAGTAACAAGTGTATTTACATGTAAACTGAGGGATATCTACTTCACAATACAGTGTAGTTACCAGTGTATTTACATGTAAAGTGCGGGGTTCCTACTCCACAATACAGTCTAGTTACAAGTGTATTTACATGTAAAGTGCGGGGTTCCTACTCAACAATACGATGTAGTTACCAGTGTATTTACATGTAAAGTGCAGGATTCCTACTTCACAATACAGTCTAGTTACAAGTGTATTTATATGTAAAGTGCGGGGTTCCTACTCCAGTCTAGTTACAAGTGTATTTACATATAAAGTGTGGGGTTCCTACTCCAGTCTAGTTACAAGTGTATTTACATGTAAAGTGCAGGGTTCCTACTCCAGTCTAGTTACAAGTGTATTTACATGTAAAGTGCGGGGTTCCTACTCCACAATACAGTCTAGTTACAAGTGTATTTACATGTAAAGTGCGGGGTATCTACTTCACAATACAGTCTAGTTACAAGCGTATTTACATATAAAGTGCGGGGTATCTACTTCAAAACACAGTCTAGTTACAAGTGTATTTACATATAAAGTGCAGGGCTCCTACTCCACAATACAGTCTAGTTACAAGTGTATTTACATATAAAGTGCAGGGCTCCTACTCCACAATACAGTCTAGTTACAAGTGTATTTACATGTAAAGTGCGGGGTTCCTACTCCACAATACAGTCTAGTTACAAGTGTATTTACATGTAAAGTGCAGGGCTCCTACTCCACAATACAGTCTAGTTACAAGTGTATTTACATGTAAAGTGCGGGGTTCCTACTCCACAATACAGTCTAGTTACAAGTGTATTTACATGTAAAGTGCGGGGTCCACAATACAGTCTAGTTACAAGTGTATTTACAATACAGTCTAGTTACAAGTGTATTTACATGTAAAGTGCAGGGCTCCTACTCCACAATACAGTCTAGTTACAAGTGTATTTACATGTAAAGTGCGGGGTTCCTACTCCACAATACAGTCTAGTTACAAGTGTATTTACATGTAAAGTGAGGGGTATCTACTTCACAATACAGTCTAGTTACAAGTGTATTTACATATAAAGTGCAGGGCTCCTACTCCACAATACAGTCTAGTTACAAGTGTATTTACATGTAAAGTGCGGGGTTCCTACTCCACAATACAGTCTAGTTACAAGTGTATTTACATGTAAAGTGAGGGGTATCTACTTCACAATACAGTCTAGTTACAAGTGTATTTACATGTAAACTGTGGGGTTCCTACTCCACAATACAGTCTAGTTACAAGTGTATTTACATGTGAAGTGAGGGATTCCTACTCAAGAATAAAGACATCAACATGTCACAAACTTTATCACAAATATGTCATCCACCATTTCAGAAACAGGAAAGATGTATGTTCCAAACAAGTCACAATTCAGCTCCAACTTAGTCATATTTCAGGGTTATCATTGATGTTCATTTGTGTTATAAACTTTGAACAGTAAGGGGCCATAACTTTCCTCCCACACGATGAATTCTAGTAACTGATAATTCAATTCCCTCTGATGTTGTGTGTGTGAATTATATCACTAATTTGTAAATTAGAAATGTCACAATTATGGATGATAGATTATATGTTAACCACCTCTGTTTTATATTCCATATAGTATTCAGTTCATTAATATATATATCATGTTGTATTGAAATTATATTCCCAAGGAACGGCTTTCAATACAGAAACAATAAACAAATGAAACGTTCTCGATTACACTTCAAAGTTCTAGACTCAAAGAAAGTTGTTTCAAATTATCTGTATCTCTGATTATGGGAAAATTGATGAGTGAATATTGAATTTTCTGATTTTGGGGAAAACGGATTTAAGAATATTGAATTTTATAATCAGAAAATGTGCTACTGTTCAAATGCAGCATACCAAGGTCATCTCCAAGGTTCTAAGGTATTGCACCTGATTATGTTCACCGAGGGAGTTATCGGTGACTGCGGTATGCTTCATCAGTGGATAATATACATACTGAATGTGATCACTATGGTAACTAGGTGATACCTCTAATCACTTGATCATGTGTCCACTTAGCTCTAAACTGCTGGATTTTCTGTCAAATTATTGAGGTGACATGTTGATACTGCTTGCTATAGAGGACATCTTGTAAAAACATGTTACGAATGTCCTAAATTAGAGTGTGTAATTCCATTTCTACAATGAATTCCCAATCAGAATCATACTAATAGTGCAATAATTCAGTATTAGTTACAAATTTTTAAATCTTTCATCAATTTGGGTATCACTTGTTTTTTGATTCCCTTCAAATTATGTCAAATTTTGTGCCAATTATACAGGTGTCACTTACAAATTGTTTTTGTCACATTTTGTCATCATCATTCATTGTGTATCTTATTTAGCTTTCACATTGTACCATGCAAAATGCTTGGACTTTAAACATTTGAATATAAGATATAATATAATGCCACCAAGTTATTGCAGTATAGTTAAAAAAAATTCTAGATTTTGGAAACAAAAATAAATTTTTGAAAACTCTGGACATATATGTATGTTGTTCTACCAGCACTAACTACATAGGACCTCAAGAGAGACGGATTCCTTGGCAAGGGAAATAACTCTAACCTAGATTTTTATGACAGAAAATTTTTAACAAAGCATTTTGAAAATTATTAGAATATGTTTGATGCTTTCAGTGATACATAAATGATAATATGTTTTTAAAAAAGGTACGTAAATGTACAAATCTCAAATTAATAGGAAACATTTTGTATGTCATTTCAAACACGACGATGAAACGTTTTAAATAGGAATGTGACATCCTAAGTTTTGTGCTGAAACATCTAGATTAAAACTTTATGTTGATATAATTGTAGAATTAAGTTGGTGATCAATATTGAGATCTTTTTATAGATGTGTTCTTCAATTACATGTTTTATTGTTGATATTGTTTTAATAGCTAATCATTGTAGCGGACGTTTTATTTTAGAAGAAATGAATATTTGTTTTTATCGGCTTTAAATTGATCAAATTTCTATTTACTTTTATTCCATGGAACAGAGACTCTACCTATGTGTTACACGAATAACAAAAAAACTGCAGCTGTTAGATCAGGACCTGAATTGAGTTTTTGTGGCAGAAATGTTGATATCATACATCAGGAAATATTAGGTTTCTTTATGCGATAAGAAATTGGACATGTTGGATGTTCATTAGGATGTCTGGCAGTTCTGTTTTTGTTACCATGTTCTTTGTGAACATGACATTTCTTACTTCGGCTAAATCAAGAAGAGGTATTTGATCAATGTTAAGTTGTTAGGTATGCTAAAAGAATATTTGTCATACTTTGGCCTTTTGTCCACATAGGTGAACAGAAAGTCCTCATGATTCCGTCTGTAGTTTACTTAAGGAAGAGATATTCCTGTCATGCTTCAGCCTGTATTTGGTTAAAGGAAGAGGTAGGCTTTTCATATATCAATCTTTAGCTGACCATAAGAAGAAATTGTAGTCGTGTCATATTTCAATCTGTAGCTGACCAAAGGAAGAGAGTCTTGTTCTACTTCAATCTGTCGTTGACTTCTCTTTTTTTTAATTCAAATAGTAATTAATATTCCCTGCCTTTTGGTGAGGATTTCTTTGAGCAGGATCATTTTCTTTGATTTTTGTGTGAACCTTTGAAATATTAGTAACTATTATACATATTCCCGTTATCGCTAACTTGATTATTGAATGTGGGTGGAAATATTGATGGAACTGCTAATGCTGACATATACTGTATACTCTTATTATACGTGTGGGGCACGCACTGTATTCAAACTAATTCCTTACTAATAACTTATTTTTTTATCTGTTACTGTAAATATATTGTATTGCCATGTCATTTATTAGGAGATCTGTGCATCTTTTTAAAGCTATTTTTTGTTATATTTATTTTTTATCAAAATTGTTTCTTCTATTTACCAAATAAGGGTGTATGAATTAAGGTCAATGTAATTTTGTGGATTTGAATTAGAAATGTAAACCAAGCCCCTCCAGAAGACCTTGGCTGTTTATGGGGAGATCAAAAACCCAGGAAATAAACTCTTGAAGAAATCTATGTTGTATGATGTAACCAAACTGGAATCTGAAATGTCTTCCTCAATGCCAAGATAACTGATAGCTTAGATGACACTTTGCAGCAAATGATGCTGACAATATGCTGATGTTGAAAATATATTTGTATTTTATGACTAAAGAAAGCATGGTTTTACCCAAAGGTAGCCTTAGAAACCATACAACTGGATTTATATGGATTTCCACCAATAGAACGTGTGATAAGACTTTGAAATATTGGTTTCCTTGTTATTTTCCCAAGGAAATTAGAAAGCTTACTCCTCCCTCCAGTTCGGATTTTACAACAATTTATAAGTTATTATAATCTAAGTGTGAGCTGTCACAAAGTTTGTAAAATTAACCAATTCAGCCAAAACAGCACTTATGTATAAATATTTATCAGTCATGACACATGTCGTGTAACGGATTTGAATTTTTCTATATCATATGTAATGGCACTTTGTACAAAATGGCAAGTATATTGTATTAGTGCTGCTGGTTATAAAACCAGATGTCTTTATAATCATGTCTACATCATGTATACAGTGTGGTTATAGCTGCTAATGATGTCACTGTCTTGTGATAATGTAATGATGCCATAGAGGATGTGGTTAGTCTATATGTCAATTGTACATGACCTGTCCATTGTTATCAAAACATTGATTCAATCTGGTCAATATTTCCACTGATCAGATGACCTTTTTAGATCTGAATGTAAAATCCTCTGATCAGGGAAAGACATTTTGGATCTAAACTTTATGTTCCCTGGAGAGAGTCCCTGTTGACCTACAAAATAAATGACGAAATGTTTAACAAGTATTTGTGTTTTCTGTTTTTGATTTGGCTGCTGTTCGTATACGTGTATCAGTCCAGTTTATTTGGGGTGCCAAAGAAAACAAGTACTTATTGTCACCGTTCTTATTTTATTGATAGATGTCAGCAACATAACCGTGTTGTACATACCGCTTCACTAACATTTATAATGTATGTAGTGTCACACAGTGTCCAAATCAGCTGGACTTCAGACAAGCTACACAAACCACAGATTCTATTTGGTTCCTGTTAAAAGATGAATTAAATACCTTTACACTTTACAATGACCTATTTACTGGATTTCAACATACAACACTTACCATAGGTCATCAAGTACAAGTATTCATCCACCACAGGTCACAGAATACAAGTTCAAACATACTACAGGTGACTTAGTACATGTTTACACCTTAGGTCACCAAATACAAGTTTACCTGTACCACAGGTCATCAAGTACAAGTTTACACATAACATAGGTCACCAAGTACAAGTTTACCTGTACCACAGGTCATCAAGTACAAGTTTACCTGTACCACAGGTCACCAAGTCCAAGTACAAGTTTACCTGTACCACAGGTCATCAAGTATAAGTTTACACATAACATAGGTCACCAAGTACATGTTAACTTGTTCCATGGGTCATTGATAACAAGTTACACAAAAGGTCACCAGGTGCATGTTTACACACACCACAGGTAACCAAGTGCTGGTTTACCTATGCTACAGGTCACAGAGTACAAGGTTAAACACACCATAGGTCACCAAATATAAGTTTACACATTCTACAGGTCATCAAGTGCAAGTTTGCACATACCACACGTCCCCAAAAATAGGTTTACCTGTAGCATAGGTCACCAAAAGCAAGTTTACCTGTAACACAGGTCACAAAGTACAAGGTAAGACATACCATACTTTAGGTCACCAAGTACAGGTTTACTTACATCACAAGTCATTGAGTACAAGTTTACACATACCACAGGTCACTGGGTACAAGTTTACACATACCACATGTCACTGGGTACAAGTTTACAAATACCACAGGTCACTGGGTACAAGTTTACAAATACCACAGGTCACTGGGTACAAGTTTACACATATAACAGGTCATCAAGTGCAGGTTTACCTGTACCACAGGTCACCGAGTACACTTTTACATGTTAGGTACACAGTTACACTGAGTACAGGTAGTTGTGTTAAAAGTTAATGCATAACTACAAGTAACAAACACAACGACAAGTTAACAAGCAAATGTCATTAGGACCAGTTATGTAACATTAAACCACTCAAAGTTCTATTTATGGAAAATGGAATTCTACAACCGATCCTAAGTTAAGATACATATTAACAATTCAAATATTTTCAAGTGGGACACCGACACACTCAGTCCAACAAAAAGCACCAGCAGATGAAGTGATCTATGTGTGTATATATACAGCATGGTTTTAGTCTCGCCTGCAGGAACATCAATCAATAATTATATACAATGAGATGTTGCCACAAGTTTTAAGCTCAAATCAACCCAACTCTGGTGAATAATACAAATATGATTCACAGACAAGAACTAACAGTTTGGAGTGGCATATCACGACCAAATAATTTTGTCTTCATCTTCAGTGATATTCACTGCTGTCTGTCACCAAATCACAGATATGACGTGACACATGACTGATGTTTATCCAGAGTGATGGTCTGAAATCATCGCTAAAACAAACGTTTAACCAGCGACTGAAACTAGACCCGTTGAAAATCATAAAGAGTGTGAATACATCCAATTTACATGACAGTATATAGGGCACCTCTATTTCATATGTTTTATTTAGAGGAGGGGAAGAGTAGTGGGGGGAAGGGGGGGGGGGCAGTGTTAACTTGCAAATCTCGATAGATTTATTCAAAAATTGAACAAATAGCACATGATAAGCATTCTCTTAATCTAAATTTATTTTGAGAAAATCTTGTAGGATCAACAGATTGTTAATATGGGGTCCATGAAAAGGGAGAAATGAAAGTGCGTCATTGAATCTAAGCCGTCATTTTGGAGATTTACCTATCACTGGCAAACACTACAAACCATTAGCCACAAAATCAACTCTACTGGGCACAAGTCAGCATCATTGCCAAAAAAAAAAAATTCCCTCATTAAGAAAGTGGAAGAATTCAGGCTGATCAAACAGTGTTGGCTATGTTCCTGAACAAGAACAAGAGACTGAACATTTACATGATAACTAATGCCAGCCAGCAGTGAACAACATTGATACAGATTAATTGTTCGGTTGTAATATTACTAGATTAGAATGATTTTCTCTTGTACAGGAAGTCAGACATACACTGAGCTGTTGATTCAGTACAAAAAGTAAGATGTTTGACACTACGACAACCTCAAGCAGTCATGACACATAGAGAACAATGCACTGATATTAAGGTGGCCGCAGACCCCAAAATGTTTTAGACTTCAACTCACCACTTCTTTCTAAGTCATTAAGATTAACACAAGCTGATAACTTGGTTTGTAATTATTGTCAAAGCATATAGTTTAGTATGATGGTTCTGACCATAATTACACAATCAGTAAATACTACTGTGATTATTGTTCATATATTTATCCTGCGACAGCACTACAATTGTTAGACTACATCTGCCACATAGTTTTGCTGGAGTCGGTAATGCCGGAAAATAGCTGTTATTTAGCGTGTACATTAATTTGACAATCTTACTCTCTAAATTTACTTTAAAATTAAATGAAAGTATAATAACTATTTATGTATGTTGTAAAAAACAAACCTATTTTCAAAAGTTCACAAAATGTTTTGAACCACTCTTATATGTTTCCATGCAGAGCAATTATTTTGCTGTACGTCATAAAACAAAACTCCACATAATTTCAACATCAGGTTATCCAATAAACTGTCTACATTTTGACAGCCTGAATTTTCGATGCATGTTGCAGGATAAATAGAATACATGAAGAGTGTCTTGAAATATAAGTTGCATTTTGGCTTGGCACAAAAAGACAAAAGTTTTTTGCCAGGGACTCGCCACTCTTAACCCTTGCAAAAATATATTTCAAGACACTGACCATGTATTCTTTATTTTCAAAAAACTTACAAAATTAATGATTAAGTTTATAGCTGAGTTGTTTGTTGTTATCATCATTTATAATATTCTGTGTGGGGTGAAAACATCCAACAAACAAGTCTGCTTTTTGTATTTATAGTATATACACTTTAATGTATGTAAGCTAACATAAATGGGGGAGATGTAACTAGATAATTTCATTAATAGACTTATATATCTGACAAAGTTAACTCAGCTTTAAATCATTTTTAAACAAGCAACATAGTAAAACTTCTTATGTTTATATGCTTCTAATTCAAAATAAAAAAAAAAAGGACGATAATATTGCACAAGTTGTTTAATGGAGTAGCCAGTCAGAACCTTGATGATCAGTAAGGTCAAAGGTCAAACTATCAAAACATGTTATAAAGTGTACAATTTAATAAATAAAACAAATATTTCCTTCATAACGCTTCTTTCAACAGTCAATAAGAACCACCCTGTGAGACATTTGGAGTGACCTTGAGAGATTGTACATGACCTTGTGAGTTATATACAGGGTGGTTTTGGAAGATGTACAAATACTGACTGGGACTTTGTAAATCTGTTGAATCATTGGTTCCATCACAAAAACCTGAGAATCTAAAAGAGATCGTGCCTATCATTGTAGTGTTTGTTGGTTCTACATCAAGTTTGTTTTATCCCTTCTCTTTCCTATTTGTTTTCTGCTACATTGACAGCCGAGGAATCAGGTGGTAATATTTTCTTCTGTCTATCAGTCTCCAAATTAACAAGCAATAGAAACTCACAAATCAAATAAGATCTTCCCATTGTATTCTAGGAAATAAATATAATAATTTGCATATACTTATTGGTAGCCATCGTGCAAATCACGATCTATTTGCAATCAAAGTTGGCCTCTGCTACGACTCGTTTATATGAGAAACAAAATATTTTTAATGTCAGACCACCAACAATATAATGACTTGTACAGCTTTTCATAGAATAAAATAAAAACTCACTTCAATGGAAAAGTGAAATTGTTCATCCTGTACTTACAATTCTGTACACTGTGTGAATCATGATTATAAAACACATCCCTCATTGATGACAAAACTTTTGGCAAGATGATTTAAAAATTATGATGTTTTTACCCAAATAAAAATAAAACAAAACCGCAAATAATAAAAAAAAATAATCAATACGTAAGAATTTTTTTTTTTTGTGGTTTAGATGAATTAGCAACTAGTGTAAAATGAAGAATACCTATACATGTATTTCAATATCTACGTAATATGCTATATATATATATATATATATATATAACTATCAATTAAGTGGTGATATGTGTTTTCTCTTATAGAACATCAATCTAATGGTATGGCACAATCATGATACAACATATGTACTGTAGAGTGAAGCAAGTCCACCATAACAAAGGCTGACCTCTTTGTGGAGACAATGAGATTGCTACTGTAATCAAGAATCATTTCAAATTGCCTGGAACCTCATCCTACCTTTAATCCACATCAACTTTGTCAATAGTTTAAGGAGCGCCACTAAATTCACATCACAGAAATTGAAGGGCAGGACTAGATAACAATACCTGGGTTCAAAGTTCATGACACAGGTAACAATACAAAGGATCAAAGGTCATTAACAACAGTAACATTAACTAGGTCAAATGTGTTTTATATCTTGTGTAGTATCTTCACACATTACTTAAATGTAACGACCTTTGTCAAGATCCTGAAAAACTGTATCCTTTGTAAAAACATGCATACTTTTATATATTGAAGTAAGGTCATGACCTTGACATAAGATTATAAATTAAACATAGATATTTCATACAAAATTAATTGCATTGCATACAACGAGCTGACAAAATAACAAAACAAGTTACAATTAAATAATACTTCAAAGGCATCGGACATATAATTAACGTGAAACAACATGAACAGGGAAGTGTTCTCCCAAGGTAGAGAATGTTAGAAAATGTGTTCACTTTACTAGTCACTCAGAGGTTTAAGGAGAAGGTAAATGCCCAATTTTCACTCTCAAGTCTTTAGATAAAGCTACCAACCTAATATAAACCAGTGACATGAAGAGCATGTAAATGTTTTCCGAATGGAAACAGTTCTGATCTTTACCATCACAGGGGACCACTTGTTTTATGGTATCATAAAGGTGGTCGGGTGGCGCAGTGGTAACGCACTCGCCTTTCACCTAGCCGACCGGGGTTCGATTCCCGGAAAGGACATGTAAAGGTAACGGGTCACCTGTCCGACCACGTTGGTTTTCCCCGGGTACTCCGGTTTCCTCCCACAAGAAGACCCCTCCCGCGCTAACATCCCGGCCAACAAGAGTGATTAGCATAAGTTGAAATAACATGTTTCGTAATTGTTGTAAAATAAATAAAGTTTATATATCATAAAGGAATTATTTTTTGTGAGAATATTTTCTCACTGACATTAATTGCCTCTTAAAGCAGATAACCTTAGGAAGCACAACTTCGTTTTTCAAAAATGGCTGACTTGACACTGGGGTTAAAATCTTTAAAACGTCTTTATCAAGACCCAAAGCTAATGTGAAAGATAAAATACATACTTTGTTATTTGTTGTTTTAAATGTAAACACAGGAACAGACCAAAACCCCAGTTATTCACTACTGAAACAAAGGAACTAAAATGCAAGACATGTTTCAGTCCCTCTTTCAGGTTTGAAAATACCAAGTAGACAAGATTTTTATGAACATGAAAACAGCAGTAGCATAATTTTTCTGGTAAATTTAGGAAAGAAAGCTTTGAAATTACTTGGGTGAAGACGAGTATTTTATTTTTTTAATCTCTTTACTAAACTCTATATAAATGATTACCTAGACATGGAAATACCTCAGACATAATAAACAAAACAAACCCATCATTTCTATACATCTAAAAAGGGCAATAAGGTTAATGCAATTTAATTCCAGGCCTCCCTTGAAACCACTGATATTGTCTTGTACCAGTTATATTTCTTGTCCTCTATTGTATCTAAAGCCAGTACAAATCAGCCAAGCTTGTATCCTCCAGCCATTCACCCCACCCACCTCCTTTTCTTTTTCCTCCACAAAACATCACTCATGAACATGATCCATTCTATTGTAATTAAGAAGTTAAAAATGTAAAAAAAAAAAAATCACCCATCACAGATTAAATAAAAAAAATTATCAAGACGGTTAAAGCCAAAAGAAAGGGTAACCATAGCAATTCTTGTTTCTTTATCAAATAAAATATTACCAATAATGGCTCTTAAAGTTTTCCAGTTCAGTTTTTTACTTTGTTTCAGAAAGTCTCTTGGGACCGAGCTTCCCTTACATTGGACAAGTCAGTACAGTTGGTCATTTAAGAGGGCGACATTGGTCAACAAACATCAACAATATCCCTCACTCTATAGCAAACTGGTGGCTGCAGCAACTGACACAGCATATAGATAAATAAATAGATTATCCGATAACTTTGATTCTATCATGACATTTACAATACCTCCCTGTATATCCTGAAAACTAATGCCGTTATTCGACATTAACAAGATCTCCCTGCATATCCTGACAATTAATGCCGTTCATCGGCATTTACAAGATCTCCCTGTATATTCTGATAACTAATGCCATGCTACAACATTTACAAGTACTCCTATATCCAATAATAACTGCCAAGCTTACTGGTTGTAGTACATTAAGTGGCAGCATACATATGGTATGTCAATATCACAAAATCAGTGAGTTTACATCCTCAATTTCTCACTTTCTTTTTCACCTCCTGCTTTATCTCAACAAGTTGCATCCTCAAGTAGATAAATATTTGAGTATTCTATATACATGCATGATCCGCTTTCAAGCCATTTCTGAGTCTGTCATTACTAACACATTGTATGGAGTATCTCAAGGCAAGCTGAAATGATGACAAGGGTCACCAAGAGGAATCCTGGTTGCCTTTCTCCAGAAACATGTCACTATGGTAACAACTTCCACACGCGCGATATCTTGTGACAAATCTCTTGAGACTATTATAATGGCTGTAGGCTGAACAGTTCAAATAAAATCACTGTACAACATTATAGAAATTGCAAAAGCTTTTTTGATCATGCAGCAAAACGGGGTCCATATTCTTCAAGGCCCTAAGTCTATATAACACAGAATACACCTGTTCTTACCTAAATCTACAATGGAATGTTCCAGTCTTTTTGAATGGGCAATGTGATTTGAGATATTATGTGTGAGAGGTTACAAAACAATGACATATCTACACAACATCACAACAGCACTTGTCATCTTCAGCTATGCTAGATTAAGTCACAACAGTTATCTCCCTTCATCAGCTAGAGTTGGTAGGGGGTGTGTATCCTGGTGGAAACTCCATTGACGGTGAATGTCGTACCTCCTTGTAGCAGGGTCGGCAGACAGGGACTGGTCGGCGAGAGTAATGACCAGGCAGAGGGATACTCTTAGCTATACATCTCATACAAAATACCTCACCACACTTCCAACAGTGAAACTGCAAGCATAAAAAAAGTCTCATTACAGCATATAAAACACCAGTCTCCTTACTACATATAAAACTCTCTTGTTACAGCATATAAAACACCAGTCTTGTTACAGCATATAAAACAACAGTCTTGTTACAGCATATAAAACAACAGTCTCATTATGTCTTGTGAAATCAACAGTCTTGTTACAGCATATAAAAAGTCTTGTTACAGCATATAGAACACCAGTCTTGTTACAGCATATAAACATCAGTCTTGCTACAGCATATAAAACACCAGTCTTGTTACAGCATATAAAACACCAGTCTTGTTACAGCATATAAAACACCAGTCTTGCTACAGCATATAAAACAACAGTCTTGTTACAGCATATAAAACACCAGTCTTGCTACAGCATATAAAACACCAGTCTTGCTACAGCATATAAAACACCAGTCTTGTTACAGGATATAAAACACCAGTCTCGCTACAGCATATAAAACACCAGTCTAGTTACAGCATATAAAACACCAGTCTTGTTACAGCATATAAAACACCAGTCTTGTTACAGCATATAAAACACCAGTCTTGTTACAGCATATAAAACACCAGTCTTGCTACAGCATATAAAACACCAGTCTTGTTACAGCATATAAAACACCAGTCTTGCTACAGCATATAAAACAACAGTCTTGTTACAGCATATAAAACCACAGTCTTGTTACATGTTAGATACTGGCTCTATAACCGTCAAAATCTATTTCCAAATCCTGCATTTAAAAAAATACGTGATATAATTCAAATGGCAGCAAGGCTCAAGGACTATCTTAAATGTCTTTCATTCCGCTGTCTTAAACATAAACTATAAATAACAAAGTGCAGTCATGTGATTAAGTACTTAATGATATACAAAGTTTCCCCCGAGTTCTAACAACTGTCACATTGTCAGCATTGATTAGGTATAAGCCATTTTCATAGATCTGTTTGACCAGTAGGTCCTGGATTGTTTATTTTTTTTAAGTAAAAGTGGCCCTACTGATTTTACATTTTTTTCTAATGAGCTTTGACTAAGTCTTTCAATGTCTGTATTACTTTCTGCTGGTTTATGCTTGTAATGTTTAAGTTTTTAAACATTTAAAGTGCCAACAAACTGGTTTGTCTACAAAGACGTACAAGCCATGGTCAAGTTTTGGAAATTTCAGAGATTTCTAGTTAACTTATTTTTGAATGATAAATCCGTCTCCATTGGAAATGAAATTACTTTTATTTTAGAAAATCAAGTGTAATATCTCCATTTTTTCTTATCTTTTCTCATTAGTATACCATACTACTACTAAGTTAAAGAAATAAAAGAAATATTAATTCTGAGTAAGTTGCATCCATACTGTCTATTATGATGTATATATACATTACACACATAACAGGAACCTGATATACAATCCCGTCAGAACATGCATATACATACAAACAGGTAGTTACAGCTGTTTATCTCAGGGCTGAATTCAGCCAATACAATATTACATAATATCACATGTGTAATTTGACCTGTTACGACCTTGGGCATTCATTATGAAATGACATTATACATTAAAGATTATATAGTGACTTAATAACAGAGACCTATCATATAAAACCAAACTGACTTCAAATCTGACCTGGAAATATTCATTTTCTATTACATTTTGACAGTTTGTGAATGAGTAATAAATCATGTGATAAAAAGAATCTTAAATTTGTTTCCATTCAACATACCGGTAATTTATAGAACTATTTACCAATTTTTTTATCTTAGCTTGCTAAAGGCTCGCTGAAATTAAAAATTCATAGATTTGTTTTTTAAGTCACAAATCAAACAGAAACTCATGTAAGATGCTAGATATTGTACACTACCATACTGAGTAATCACTGGTTATAATCCATTACACAGACATGCCTCCATCACCAAAAAAACAGGGGTATACAGGTGTCAGTGTACACAGTATAGTGAAGTATATTTCAATGCCAAGTTGCATATAGATGTAAATATTACGTGCATCAAAACTAAAAAGTGGGAAAACTTTATGATTCATAAGCAATTTATTAAACCGTTTATGGAACTGAGAGAAATAAATTTTGAGCAGGAAGAATTTTGGATATATCCACGGTATCAATTTTCAATACAGTGTTCTATTTTGACTTTGTATGCAGTACTTTTTTTTCAGCTATCAGGTATTATTATAAAACTGCCAAGAGACATCTTAATGACTTCAAACCTTCAGAATTTTGCAGAACATTTCATAAAGCATAATCATTTCCGTAATTTCGATACGGAAAATCTTATATTTAATGAAGTTAAAAAAATCGAAATTATTCACAATTTTAGTTTGATCATATTAACCATATAAGGAAACTAAAAAAGAAAACTTCAGCATTGCATAAAGCTTAAAAGCTAAAAACCTTAAAGCTGCACATTCATAAAAGATTCAATTAAACAAGACCTAGAAATGCCAGTATTGCCTTGATTATAATAAGTGTATGACCATGTTTCTGAGCAAATTTTCTTTATCGATGCAATTATATTAGATATAGATCTATATGGCAGCAGACATCTATACTATACAGGATATAAGATCTATTTAGTGGGGCGCTTGCCTTTTTAGTGAAGCAATCAAAGGGGGTAGCGCACGTGCAGGTGTGGACATGGCGAAAGGACTTCCAGTCAACAGCCACGCTTTGAAGCTCCAAGAGGAGCTGGTCCAGAGAAAGAGTCTCAGTACCCCCAGACAGCATGCTTGACTCCATGGTACCCACGCCCTCCTCTATACCTGACTTTGACATCTGGGAGGCGACCTCGTCCACGCCTGACTGTGACATGGTTGAGCTGACCTCATCGAACCCTGACTCATGGTCGCTCATGATGTGGTTCATCTTGTCCTTCTGGTCTTTGTGTGGTGATCCATCTGACTGTTGTGTTGAATCGTCTGAGCGTTGTGGAGAGTTATCAGGCGATGTCTGTAAGGACCCATTTATTGCCTGATTCTTCAACAAAGAGTCACAAAAAGCATTTATACACCCAGACATCAGTTTAACCTTACATTATCCATTAAACTGTATGTTAATAATATGCTAGTTCACAGATATTATTTTGATAGCTGAAAACTACAAATCTTTGTTCTGTACTCTATACAAATACATATATATATGCTCCTACTACAAGACATCTTTGATAAAAAAGCCAATACCTACGACATCTTTTGTCAGAAGGTCCATACATTCAACAATTTATCAGGTATCCTTCAAAACCTTTTATATAAAGGCTTACCTTGAAACTAAATAGAAAATGTCCCTATCTCGGACTGTTGTATTGTTAGGCCCTACCTTGGACACCTTTTGTGGAGGAGGCCCTTCTATGTGACCAGCCAGATAGCCATCTAGAGACTCCATTGACAAGAACCCATCCAGTTTTTTCTGTATTGTTTCTTCAGATTTCCCCAAAACTTTGCAGATCTGGGTAATTCTCTGCAAACAAAAAAATTCAATCACCATAGTATTAAATCCCCTTTTGTTCCTTCATCATATTACATGAACTAAATTTCCCTTTGTCCAATTTTTTTTTAGGGTAAGTGAAATTTCTATCCTTTTGGATAGAAAACAGTTATCTCATCCTCCTTATTATATATAATGTCCCACTCCTAACACAACCATGGTTACCTCCCTTTCCATGCTCCTAACATAAATATACCCTTTGTCACATTTTTATCATGATATTCATCTCCCCTCCCAATCCTTGTATTCAGCATTTTTACAGGCTTATCTTGCCTTCAATATCCTCACCATGGTTATCTCCCCTTTCCAATCCTTATCTTTTCTTCCAAGTTCTCACCATGGTTACCTCCCCTTTTTATTCTACTTCTTCGTTACCTTCGAAGCCTTATATTTCACAACAGTTTACAGAATCATCTTCTCTTCCCAATCCTCTCCATGGTTATCACTCTTTTCCGTTCTTCATCATGGTTATCTCCCTGAGCCATATATCTAACAATAGTTTACAGAATTATCTTCTCTTCGCTACCCTCATCATGGTTATCTTCCCTCCAATATCAATATCTTCTATTCCCAGTTATTACCAAAATTATCTCCTTGATGTTCCATTCCCAATCCTTACAATGGTTATCTCCCTTTTCCATTCTTCCTCATGGTTATCTCCGTAAACCTTACATTTATCAATAGTTTACATAATTATCTTCACTTCCATATCCTCACCATGGTTACCTCCCCTTCCCAATCCTTATCTTCTGCTAGTCCTCACCATTGTTATCTCCCTTTTCCATTTTTTATCATAGGTTTCTTCTTAAGTCTTATGTTAATGAATAGTTTACAAAATTATCTTCACTTCCATATCGTCACCATGGTTGTCTTACCTTTCCTATCCTTATCTTCTCCCTTTTCCATCATTCATAATGGTGATCTTCCCCAAGCCTTATATTCAAAAATAGTTTCAAAGATTATCTGCCCTTCCCAATCCTATCCACCTTTCACTATATTTACCTTCTCCAGGAGCCTGATGTGATCCTCCAGTGAGTCACTGTGGTCCTTTGCTGCCCCTAGGATGTCAGTTATGTGTTCCCTTGAATGGATTCCAGTCTCATAACGATTGTACATCCCTTTCCAAAACCTGGGTAAAGGAATTCAATTGTCATTTATGGATGCATTACAAAACAAATCTACAAAGGAGGTATGTAAAGTCTAATTAGGGACAAGGAGGTACGTAAAGTCTAATTAGGGGCCAAGCAGGTACGTAAAGTCTTATTAGGAGCCAAGCAGGTACGTAAAGTCTAATTAGAAGCTAAGCAGGTACGTAAAGTTTAATTAGAACCTAAGCAGGTACATAAAGTCTGAGCAGGTACATAAAGTCTGATAAGGAGTCAAGCAGGTACGTAAAGTCTGATTAGGAGCCAAGCAGGTACGTAAAGTCAGATAAGGACATATGTTATTAACAAACAGTGTCCTTATGGTTCATAATTGCTATATAACTTTTCAGAACAACACATCAATTTGTTTGTATAATAACGGTTTCATATAGTTTTTCTTGGGAATTAATCATAAATGTATATTTTGATCAAAGATTTGCAGTTCTTTTACAAAAACCGACAGTTTACAGGTTTCTCTACACAGGACACATCTCACTGTGACAGTTTACATGCCAAATAACAGAGCATAACTGATAAACTGAGAAATGGTTTGCCTACAACCTACCTTTTTTACAGATACTTATGTATAGCAGTAAGTTTCAACCTACATCATCAACCTGGGTATGTTAAAATTAAACAAAACATATTTAAACAATTAGGAGTCAGTTGTCTTATATCTGTTGTAAACAAGGTAAAATTCATGCTAGGGGGACTGGTTTATTTGCCTACCATTTGAATGAACATCTCTTACACTTAGGGCTGGTTTGCCTACCATTGCAGACTCAGACCTCACACATCGAGGGCTGGTTTGCCTACCATTGCAGACTCAGACCTCACACATTGAGGGCTGGTTTGCCTACCATTGCAAACTCAGACCTCACACATCGATGTTTGGTTTGCCTACCATTGCAGACTCAGACCTCACACATCGAGGGCTGGTTTGCCTACCATTGAAAAAGACATACCTCACACACTGAGGACTTGTATCTGGTACAACCACAGGGTGTTGTATTTCATATTCCTTCTTATACAGAGGGTTTAGAAACTCTGTCATATGTCGTGAGATGTAACCCCACAGAGAGTATGTCCTTTCTGACAGTCTGCAACAGAAATATATGATAATGATAGAATAATGGAGGAATAATCCTTTCATAAACACGCATGGAAATATGACTATAAAAATAATATTTGCATAATTTCTTTCCACATCGCATAAAAGAAAACAAATTGAAAATTGATTCATAGTGTGAAAAAGATGTTATGTCGAATACAATCCACACGTGAAATGTCTTGCCTCACCTTAAATCTATGCGGTCTTTTTCACAGTTGCCTATAAATGTACCAAACTGACAGGAGAATGAGTGGTCATGTATGGTGATGAGAAAGCGCTCATTGAATTGGAAAGCACATGGAAACTGCTGCATGATCTGCCACACACACTCAATGAACTGGGTGAAGACTGGTGACACTTCCTTTGGATCACCTGTTCCGAGGAACCCACACCTGTCCGTGAATTTGTGGCCAAAGGACAACCATTCCTTTTCAATCAGAGCCTGGGAAAATAATGATCACAAAACCACTCAGTGTTATATGTGCAAAAATCTCTGTAACAAGTGTTACCATAAATGCTAGAACTATCAGATATATGTACAGATGTAAGCATATTTTGTGTAAAAATATTCAGATAATAAAACCTCTTTGGATAAAATCTATCAACAGTTTCAATTATCAAAAGATATTTCATAAGGCATTTGCTTGAAAATCTATCCCCTCAGTAACATTTACCCTACAATGTATCCCCTCAGTAACATTTACCCTACAATTTATCCCCTCAGTAACATTTACCCTACAATGTATCCCCTCAGTAACATTTACCCTACAATTTATCCCTCAGTAACATTTACCCTACAATTTATCCCCTCAGTAACATTTACCCTACAATTTATCCCCTCAGTAACATTTACCCTACAATTTATCCCCTCAGTAACATTTACCCTACAATTTATCCCCTCAGTAACATTTACCCTACAATTTATCCCCTCAGTAACATTTACCCTACAATTTATCCCCTCAGTAACATTTACCCTACAATTTATCCCCTCAGTAACATTTACCCTACAATTTATCCCCTCAGTAACATTTACCCTACAATTTATCCCCTCAGTAACATTTACCCTACAATTTATCCCCTCAGTAACATTTACCCTACAATTTATCCCCTCAGTAACATTTACCCTACATTTTATCCCCTCAGTAACTTTTACACTACAATTTATCCCCTCAGTAACTTTTACCCTACAATTTATCCCCTCAGTAACATTTACCCTACAATTTATCCCCTCAGTAACATTTACCCTACAATTTATCCCCTCAGTAACATTTACCCTACAATTTATCCCCTCAGTAACATTTACCCTACAATTTATCCCCTCAGTAACATTTACAAAACAATTTATCCCCTCAGTAACATTTACAAAACAATTTATCCCCTCAGTAACATTTACCCTACAATTTATCCCCTCAGTAACATTTACCCTACAATTTATCCCCTCAGTAACATTTACCCTACAATGTATCCCCTCAGTAACATTTACCCTACAATGTATCCCCTCAGTAACATTTACCCTACAATTTATCCCCTCAGTAACATTTACCCTACAATTTATCCCCTCAGTAACATTTACCCTACAATTTATCCCCTCAGTAACATTTACCCTACAATTTATCCCCTCAGTAACATTTACCCTACAATTTATCCCCTCAGTAACATTTATCCCCTCAGTAACATTTACCCTACAATTTATCCCCTCAGTAACATTTTATCCCCTACCCTACAATTTATCCCCTCAGTAACATTTACCCTACAATTTATCCCCTCAGTAACATTTACCCTACAATTTATCCCCTCAGTAACATTTACCCTACAATTTATCCCCTCAGTAACATTTACCCTACAATTTATCCCCTCAGTAACATTTACCCTACAATGTATCCCCTCAGTAACATTTACCCTACAATTTATCCCCTCAGTAACATTTACTCTACAATTTATCCCCTCAGTAACATTTACCCTACAATTTATCCCCTCAGTAACATTTACCCTACAATTTATCCCCTCAGTAACATTTACCCTACAATTTATCCCCTCAGTAACATTTACAAAACATTTTATCCCCTCAGTAACATTTATCCTACAATCTATCCCCTCAGTAACATTTACCCTACAATTTATCCCCTCAGTAACATTTACTCTACAATTTATCCCCTCAGTAACATTTACCCTACAATTTATCCCCTCAGTAACATTTACCCTACAATTTATCCCCTCAGTAACATTTACCCTACAATTTATCCCCTCAGTAACATTTACCCTACAATGTATCCCCTCAGTAACATTTACCCTACAATTTATCCCCTCAGTAACATTTACCCTACAACCCGACATTGTACAAGTGATTAGTTGTATTATCTGCCTGGTACATTAGTATGGTGTACTGGTATTTGTTAATTACATACAGGATTATGAAGAAATATCTATTGTACTATTAACTACAGGGATTATCTGGAAATCATGTGATTACCTGTAAGCCATATAAAATTTACCTGTAAGTTACCTGTAAGTCTGTATGATTTACCCAAAAGTCTTAAAACACTCAAAACTATATATATATTGTAACGCTTTACTGTAAATTGTAAGATTTACCTGAAAAATTTTGTATTGTTTACCTGGAAAATATTATTTTTTACCTGGCAATTGCACACTTTACCTGGAAAATATTATTTTTTACCTGGCAATTGCACACTTTACCTGGAAAATATTATTTTTTACCTGGCAATTGCACACTTTACCTGGAAGCCTTGTATAGTGCGATAATATGGATCCAACATCAGGGAAGCGAGAGAGCAAGTCTGAGCTGTTCTATCCCATCCATCTGAACAGTGCACTAGAACACTGATGCCGTTACGTACCGCCTACAACCAAAAAAAAAAGCTGTACATGTAAGGGTGCTCCTGGCATCTTTATACACACATCTTTAGGGCTAACTGTCTAAGTACATCTGTAACAGGCTTTCTAATACTATCCACAAAGGATTTATGTACAATTTACTTATTCAAGTAGGTTGAGTCACTACTATGAATCAAATTATTCAAATGCTACAGCAGACCTATTTTCATGTAGCAGATATTTCTATTTTGAGATAAACAGTATACTTTGAAACTAAAGAAATGTTTACCGACAGATAGGTAGAAAAAAAATTGTAATGGGAAATCGCTCCATGAATGCAGAATTTTATACAATCATTTCAATACTGACATGTTCAAATTTCAATTTTTTTAAAGAAATAAAATAATTGATGAATGACTACACAAAAGTAGCTCCATGGGACAGGAACATGATTATGATGACTTACATTGACGATAAACACAGAGGTATCGATGACAGATTTGATGTGTTTCAGCCATCCACTAGCCTCTATACTTGAAAGGAATGAATTCATTGATGGATTCTTTAGCTCACAAACTGCAAAGAAACAGAAAATCTTTATATATTTTTATATATTTCTGATTAAACTAGTAAACTCTGCCATTTATTTATAGATTTTATCCTGATAAAACTTTATCTTTTAGTAAAGTCTGCCACCTGTTTACTGTAAATCACCTTTATTTCGTGTTGGTTTTCTTTTTGCTTAAATACATGAGCAGAGACAATCACGAATTCAAATCCCTCAAAATCATTTGAATGAAATTAAATGTTGATGACATCCATTTGGATTCTGTTACCAATATCAGACTCAATATATATAATAGTCCATCTTTTGTGAATTTAAAGTCATTTCTAGATCACCATTCTCAAAATCATGTATTCACAAATATGTCTGAAGAGGTAAGTTCTTAAAATAAAATTCTCATGAAATTTAAGTGATTTACAGTGTATATTTCAACCTGATAAAACTATCATCTATTTATATATTTTTACCTGAGAAAACTTTAAAGCTTAATCACGTTTAAACATTTGAAATACTCTACCATCTATTAATTTCTGTAAACCATTCCTCATCACGTGAATGTTTTCAATGCCCAAAAACTGGAACTTGATGTCGGAGTAAAAGTTCTCATTCTCGTAACCCTTCCCGGCAGCCTTATTTGCCATAGCGTTGATCTGTGGGGAAAACCATGAAATGCTAAGTAAGACTATTTATATCAAAACATTCTATAGAAATAAAAACTGTACAAAGGATATCATGATCATTAATTCTTCATTAATATCAAAATATAATCTACCTAAAATAGTTTGAAATTTACAGTTAACCCTGACCATTAAATGCTTGACCTTGGAAATGAATAGCAATTGACCTTTGAGGAGGAAAGTGATTGACCTTCAAATAAAATTTGTAGTTGATTATTAGTGTTTTGAGTGACTTTGAAAAGAGTTTGCAAATGACCTTATAGATTTAGGAGAGTATAAAAATTGATATTGAAAGGCAGGTTTTGACTAACATTTAAATCACATAGCATCCTTTATTAACTAACCTTAGGTCGTGTATCCACAACATACAGGAACTTAGAGGATGGATTTGCCCTCAAAATCGCATGGAGCATCTGTTCATCTTCAACACATCGTGCACTAAAGCCAGAGAGTGGCTGGCTACATCGACATATAGCCGCCTGGAGTAACAGACATCACAATCATCAAAACACACTCATGTACATATAGATAATCAAATCAAGTATTGGTCTGGTTTATCATCCTATCATGATCATTTTTGAGTGACTTGCTGGTGGCCACTCCACTGAACAACATACAGAAGGTCTGAAACATGCCATCTAGTGTAATTGCAATAAAATGCCCTACTTAATCATACAACCACAACACCACAGACCAGTCCATTTCTTAGCTTCTTGAGAAACATATTACCGCCCACAAGGAGCATCCAACGACACACCTCAGATTTTCATCCAAGAGTGGTGTAAGCCACTTAGTGACATTATCACAGCCACTATAACTGTAAAATGTAGTACGAGGATTCCCTCAATAACTAGTAGTAATCCAGGAATGATTAAGAGCGCAATGATTGGTATCCATATCAGTAATACATTACACGATGTTGTATCTACATTGTAGATTGAAACAGAGCAGAGAGCCAGTTTTTATTAACATTAATGGGTCACAACTCTAAATTAGATTTTTTTAAAAATTGTATAAGGAAGATGACCTGATTGTCTCGATGTAGGTAGGAGAGAGCTGGTAATCGTCCTCTACTTCTGAACTTGGAGCTGCCTACCAGGATAGGTGTGGTGGCTGTGACAGGAACATAAAGATCTCTGGGGTACGTGTCGCACAACTGTGGAGAGAAAGGAGACAAATGTGTCACTGGGTACTTGGCAAAATGGATGTACATTGTATTGTAATGTCAGGTCTAGTGAGCACCAGATATTCTAAAATAAAACAGATTTTCCGAGAAGGAGTCCCATAGGAAAGAAGAGAATCAAAGACTCCAATCCATGTTCCAAATGTTACTGAAGTAGTTTTTCCCTCTCAAAATTACTGACCTCCTTTTAAGAGGTTGTAATGCTCACCTCATACTCCTTGTTCATATTTGTGAGTACCCACAACTCATTAGGAATTCCCATCCTTAAGTACTCAGTCTGTGTGTCATACATGTCCCATCCATACGACTTCTGCACCGTCGGCAGAGAGAAGTGGAAAGCATATAATGCATCTATACTTGCTGAAAATGACAGAAAAATCTTATATTACAGAGACATCAAAGGAAATATTAAGTTATTGAAATATATTTTCCAATCAGTGACTTGCATTTTCAGTAAAATAATTCTACCTGATGTTATTTTATTTTGTTTTTCTGGTCATATTTTTTTTTAAATATATATTTTTTACAGTTATTCAATAAAGAAAAAATTAATGAATAATATGTACATTTGTTCTTTCTTTGATGTTAATGTGATTTCATGAAAAGAAAAAAATCAAAACTCCAAACAAAATTTTCAGAATAATTCAATAATAATAAAAATTTTGGTCTGAACAATATTTTTTAATACTTCAATTTTCTAACAATCAATAAACAAACTGACAATAGGTTTCTTACATCAATAACTGTCAGTAGTTATGAAACGATGCATGAATTACGAAGAACTTAATCACAAAGTCTAACCAAAGTGTAATGTATTAACAGTTTACTGGTTACGGCTCTGTAGGCTTATTATGTCATTATACGTGATATTTTGCTGACCTGGACGGGAGAGATTCACCAGTGATTCGTATATGTCCTGACATTCTCTATCTTTAGGTATAACAAACGTCACACAGCGGAAGTCTTTACATCGCAACTGTAAAGGTGATCCACCTGTCGTCAATGGCAGCCGATCAATAGCTGCTATGTGCATATGTAAAATCTGAAATAGTAAAAATTTGGATCAACTTAAATCACAAGTCAAAGATAAAGGTAAAACAAGATTTCAACTTTGGTATTTCATACTGAACATCTGATGAATGCTGATGTGAAGCAGGATAACCCCAAGCCTTACACACTCAACATCAAGCATCAAACATTCCAAAGCTCTTGTTAACAACGAACAATGAATTAAAACTTCCTTTTGACATCATCAGCCCTCAACTATACACTCTCACACATTACACTCTGTATTTACCAGCCCTCCACTACATACTCTCACACATTACACTCTGTATTTACCAGCCCTCCACTACATACTCTCACACATTACACTCTGTATTTACCAGCCCTCCACTACATACTCTCACACATTACACTCTGTATTTACCAGCCCTCCACTACATACTCTCACACATTACACTCTGTATTTACCAACCCTCCACTACATACTCTCACACATTACACTCTGTATTTACCAGCCCTCCACTACATACTCTCACACATTACACTCTGTATTTACCAGCCCTCCACTATATACTCTCACACATTACACTCTGTATTTACCAGCCCTCCACTACATACTCTCACACATTACACTCTGTATTTACCAGCCCTCCACTGTATACTCTCACACATTACACTCTGTATTTACCAGCCCTCCACTGTATACTCTCACACATTACACTCTGTATTTACCAGCCCTCCACTTTATACTCTCACACATTACACTCTGTATTTACCAGCCCTCCACTATATACTCTCATACATTACACTCTGTATTTACCAGCCCTCCACTATATACTCTCACACATTACACTCTGTATCTACCAGCCCTCCACTTTATACTCTCACACATTACACTCTGTATTTACCAGCCCTCCACTATATCCTCTCACACATTACACTCTGTATTTACCAGCCCTCCACTATATACTCTCACACATTACACTCTGTATTTACCAGCCCTCCACTGTATACTCTCACACATTACACTCTGTATTTACCAGCCCTCCACTACATCCTCCCACACATTACACTCTGTATTTACCAGCCCTCCACTATATACTCTCATACATTACACTCTGTATTTACCAGCCCTCCACTATATACTCTCACACATTACACTCTGTATTTACCAGCCCTCCACTATATCCTCTCACACATTACACTCTGTATTTACCAGCCCTCCACTGTATACTCTCACACATTACACTCTGTATTTACCAGCCCTCCACTGTATACTCTCACACATTACACTCTGTATTTACCAGCCCTCCACTGTATACTCTCACACATTACACTCTGTATATACCAGCCCTCCACTACATACTCTCACACATTACACTCTGTATTTGCTAGTCAATTATTTTGAATATACCTCCAAGCTGAAACTCAACATAACAATCATTGTCTTCATCCCTTGATAACCCCTAAAAAAAACCATGCTCAACCCTACCCAAACACAACATTGCCTTTCCCTTCTGATCCCTTATCTAAACCATTCACCCCTTTTCCCCATACTTTTCTTCCAATACTAATCAAACCAAACCTTTCCTGTTAATCCTTGATTAAAGAAAAGACAATGAAAAATGACACTTGCAGTGGGGATAATGACACTCTTTCAGAGATAATTGTTCAATTTAATCGTGACAATCTTGCGCCAAAATGGCTCATCATTATAGAATGATTCTTTCATTGATTTTCAACTTTAATCAATTGACTGTGTGTAACATCAAAGTATTTAGCACCATAATTGCTACACCTGTAGCATGCATGGAGCCACTTTCTCAATGCTACATTGATTCAATATTCTTCAGCATTGATCTCCTGCCAGGGGATTGTGTTGTATCAAACAGACAACTGAGCCACTATGCAGTTTTTTACGGACATTCCATCACGAGTTGAGAATGTCATTTCAGTACAAAACTCTTTGAGGTAACTACAGAAGGAAAAAAAAAAGAATTCTCAAAAAATCAATTTTGTATGACTTCCAGCGGAGGTTATTATCTCTATATTACATACAGCAGTAATGATTCTTAAAACATTTTGTCTGTCGAGCTCTCTGAGGACTAATTCTTACAGACAGCCAATTTATTAGCGTAAACGACCATGGTTTCAGGTGGGACAAGGAATTAAATAAATTTCTACGATTTCAAGATGCTTTCGATAATGTACATTTTGTTGTGTTCTTATTCTACGTATAAACTGAAGAACACCTTCATGTCTTGTGAACTACTGGAATTCAGCCTTACTAAATTTTATTCTCTTAACAAAAATGTCTTAAGATTTATTGAGATCTACCTAAATCGCTGAAAACAGATCCCTAATGAACCCTAATCTTCATCACTATCACTACTAACCTGCCCCGTCACATATCGAATTGTGAGGACGGTGCAATATCATACAAAACCTAGTATCACAACAAGTCATTATTAATTCAGACTCACGTTCGCTGTTAGACAATCTACACCTAAATATACCTTAACGACCAAGAGATTTTACGACACTTCATCTTTGGATCCCATCATCGGACAGGCTGAAACTTAAAATGTCGATGAGCAGACAGAATAACTAGATGTTATAATCATTTCTTAATTCCTATTTGATAAATTTTTTCTTTGTGACTTTGTCAAACTTTTTTATGAATCAGATTGTTTATACACGACAACATACCCATACTTCCCGTTTCCCAGCAGCATCCACAAAGATGAGATGTGTGGTAGTCAGATAAAGTGTGCCCGCTGAAGACTGTCGCGCTTTGTAGCGTTCAACCAACTTGACATTGTCAACCTGTAAATAGAGTAAAACACTGATCTTTATATTTCATTAAATATAACATTTCCAAATCACTTGTCAAATATGTTGGTAACTCCTGGAAAGATACTAACTCAGTCAAATGTAGGTGTTTACTTTAATGAAAGCTTATATCTTGATATCATTACAGGAAACTGCAAACTACAACATACTTTTAAATATCTTTTTAGATAAAATGAATAACAACTGAACTTTTTTTTCTTCTGAGATTTTGGGATCTAGTATGCCATTTTTCCTGTGATCTAGGGATCTAGGGATCATACTAGGAACCTGTCAGTCAAATATCATGTTTCTGGCTCTTTTGGTTAGTCAAATGAAGTCATTAAAAGTTTTATAACAAATTTGACCCCTGTGACTTTGAATAAAGATTAAAGTAATTTCTTTTTCCAAATTCCTAAGGCTTCATCTAAGGAACCTGTCAGTCAAATACCATTCTTCTGCATATGTAACAAGCAGTATCATTTAAACACAAAACAATGTTTACATTTAGCAAGCACCACAGTCTCCATCAGCATCAGGGGGCAAACTCCCACAATCTCCATCTATGAGCAAACTCCCTAAATTGCCACCCGAGGGCAAACTCTCACAATTTCCACTGGTGGGCAAACTCCCACAATCTCCACATGTGGGCAAACTCCAACAATCTCCAGCTGTGGGAAAACTCCAAAAATTGCCACCCGTGGGCAAACTCCCACAATCTCCACATGTGGGCAAACTCCAACAATCTCCAGCTGTGGGAAAACTCCAAAAATTGCCACCCGTGGGCAAACTCCCACAATCTCCACATGTGGGCAAACTCCCACAATCCCCACTGGTGGGCAAACTCCCACAATCTTCAGCTGTGGGCAAATTCCCAAAATTGTCACCTGTGGGCAAACTCTCATAATTTCCACATGTGGGCAAACTCCCGCAATCCCAACCCATTGGCAAACTCCCATAATCTCCACCCTTGGCCAAACTCCCACGATCTCCACCCCTGGGCAAACTCTCATGATCTCCAACCCTGGGCAAACTCTCACGATATCCACCCCTGGGCAAACTCTAACAATCTACACCCCTGGGCATACTCCCACAATCTCAACAAGTGGGCATACTCCCAATGGGTCCACTAGTCACATATTCCCACAATCTGTACTGGGGAATATGCTTTTACAATTTCTACAAGAAGGCAAACTCCCACAGGGTCCACTAGTCACATATTCCCACAATCTGTACTGGGGAATATGCTTTTACAATTTCTACAAGAAGGCAAACTCCCACAGGGTCCACTAATCACATATTCCCACAATCTGTACCTGGGAATATGCTTTTACAATTTCTAGAAGTGGGCAAACTCCCACAGGGTCCACTAGTCACATATTCCCACAATCTGTACTGGGGAATATGCTTTTACAATTTCTACAAGAGGGCAAACTCCCACAGGGTCCACTAGTCACATATTCCCACAATCTGTACTTGGGAATATGCTTTTACAATTTCTAGAAGTGGGATTACTCCCACATTTCTCTCTCCACCATGTGGTATTATCACAATCTCTTGCTGCCAGAAGCTAATTACTTCTACAATCCCCATAAAACACTGTCCATAATGACCGTAACACAGAAGACGTGAACACCTACTTAAGAAGTTGCAGATATATAATAATATTTTTTCTTACAGTACCTTTACCGAAAATTTGATTTTCCTTCATTTTACAAATGTCCGAAACTGTGAGATCATTACAAAGAGTTCTATGGATATTCTTAAGTAATTAACCGTCTGACAAAACACTCTCTCAAGATTGAAAGTCAATGGGTAGTCTCTAGGAAGTAATTTGCTAAGACGCCTCAGGTTCTAGACAGACTGCTACAGTACACATATGGCTGGTTGATCACAGCTTCAACATTTGTTAAAATTGTACCATCAATGTCGGTAGTTGAGATTCATGTCCTAGACCAATAGGTGACAATTTCAATGACTAGTCAACTTGTCACGTCATTCATTCTCTCTGGGGGAAAGCTTCATCAATCAGAACTTCTAGACATATTGTGATAGTGTCAGTGGCTGAGGTGAACAAGCTACCTAACTTGTGTCATTTATTATACCAATGATTAATATCTACCGGGTCCAATATTCAATCTACTTGGTTCGTGCGTCAGTCTCAGCATACTTCAGCTAACTCAGCTTCTAGACGATTACGACTATCAATTTGTCTTGTGTGACAATATTTTGCTGAATATTAAATACTTCAGTGTGGTATTTTTTGCCTCAGGCACACTAACTATTAGATAATGTGTTTTATGTAACCAGTCAATAATCCAGGGTGAGGTAAAATCTATAGCCACACAGTTTGATATACAGCACAATGGATTACGAGATAGGCGACCAGTTTTATCTTAACGCTGTGATTCCCATTATAAAGCCAGCTTTTACACCATGATGCCATTTCTTTTACAGAACTAGTAATAAATTTACATTAAAAATGTTCCAAAGACCCAAAGCCTCCCACTATAGGAATCTCTAATTGAAAGTCACACTGATCTATGTCACTGAGACACTCTGACTTCAGAAATCTCTTACAGACTATGACATTCATCTTGATCACTGTGGAGCTTTTGACTAAAAGGATTCTCTTAATGACAAGTGATACTCATCTAGATCACTTAGAAGCTCTTACTGTGGGAATCTCTTACTTTGTGACATTCATCTTGGTCACTGTGGAGCTTTTACTTAAAGGGAATCTCCTAATGATGGTAACACTCATCTAGATGGCTTAGAAGCTCTTACTGTGGGAATCTCTTACTTTGTGACATTCATCTAGGCTATTATGAATTACAAGGGAATTTCTTAAAAGACAGTGACACTCATCTACTGGTTACTAAGAAGCACCAACTATGTAAGTGAATCTCTTACTGATTGTAAAACTTGTCTTGGTCACTGAAAAGCTTCACTTACTGGTAGACAAGGCTTACAGGGAGTAGGATTCGGTGTCCTTGACAGTAGGGACTAACCCAATATATTGAACAGTCGTGCTGGCGGAATCAACTTAATGGTTATTCTAAAATAAATGGAGGGATACATTAAAAGATAAGGTGTTCTCAGATTTCTGACAACAATGGTCTAAATCTGGAACTCACTCAACAAACTGATACATATAATCCATTTTCAGTTCAATTGCTTGTGCTTTTTGGAAACGCTGACCTGGTTATTTCCAGCCTTGCATCTGTACATCACCATCATTATGTTCCACTTCAGTTCTATTCTATGTAGATTTTAGATATTACCCGATCAGATTGATACAAACTGCAAAAACAGTTTGCTACATCACATCATATACTGTTTTTTTGTCTTGCGGTTAACTGTTTCTGAACTCTATCTGGGTTTTGTTTTTACAGCTGACCATCAACGACCTTTGTTGGATTTCCATACTTGTCATAAAGTAGCTGCCATAAACAGCTCTTGTCTGTTTCGGGTACAAGAAAGAGATCTCGATATATATGCAAATTTGACACAAATGCTTTGTTTCATTAATCAAACGATATCTGCCTCAAGCCAAACAAAGCAAATTATCATATATAAATGATGTTCTTACAATCCTGAAATTGATTTTCAAACTGACATCAAACTGCCTGCCATTCCCTCGGGTGTTGGAGCTATGCTAGCTGACACAACACTAAGACATCTGTAGACACTGCTCACCATCCTGCTGGAAGCCTATATAGCCTAGCCTCAGTCTTCCACCACAAATCACAATGACCTTTACCACAACAGGTTTAAATAACATTTTTTGTCATGCAATAATGGACTTATGTTTGATTTTCAATAATTTTGATTTTTGTTAAATCAAGATATATACATTGGGAGAACACATACTCACAGTACTGGTTATTTACCGAGGGAGAACACATACTAACAGTACTGATTATTTACCAAGGGAGGACACATACTAACAGTACTGATTATTTACCAAGGGAGGACACATACTCACAGTACTGGTTATTTACCAAGGGAGAACACATACTCACAGTAAAGATTATTTACCAAGGGAGAACACATACAGTACTGATTATTTACCAAGGGAGAACACATACAGTACTGATTATTTACCAAGGGAGAACACATACTCACAGTACAGATTTTACCAAGGGAGAACACATACAGTACTGATTATTTACCGAGGGAGAACACATACTAACAGTACTGATTATTTACCAAGGGAGGACACATACTCACAGTACTGGTTATTTACCAAGGGAGAACACATACAGTACTGATTATTTACCAAGGGAGAACACATACTCACAGTACTGATTATTTACCAAGCGAGAACACATACAGTACTGATTATTTACCAAGGGAGAACACATACTCACAGTACAGATTATTTACCAAGGGAGAACACATACTCACAGTACAGATTATTTACCAAGGGAGAACACATACTCACAGTACTGGTTATTTACCGAGGGAGAACACATACTCACAGTACTGGTTATTTACCGAGGGAGATCACATACTCACAGTACAGATTATTTACCAATGGAGGACACATACTCACAGTACTGGTTATTTACCAAGGGAGAACACATACTCACAGTACAGATTATTTACCAAGGGAGAACACATACTAACAGTACTGATTATTTACCAAGGGAGAACACATACTCACAGTACAGATTATTTACCGAGGGAGAACACATACTCACAGTACTGGTTATTTACCAAGGGAGAACACATACTCACAGTACTGGTTATTTACCGAGGGAGATCACATACTCACAGTACTGGTTATTTACCAAGGGAGAACACATACTAACAGTACTGATTATTTACCAAGGGAGGACACATACTCACAGTACTGGTTATTTACCAAGGGAGAACACATACTAACAGTACTGATTATTTACCAAGGGAGAACACATACTCACAGTACAGATTATTTAAGAAGGGAGGACAGAGTTATAGTAGACAAGAGGCCCAATGGGCCTGCAGTACTTATCTGGTATTTATAAACCATCCAAATATTCATTCCAGCTAAATATCATGCCTTTAAGCCTTTCAGTTCATGAGAAGACGTCATTTAAAAGTTTTAACAAATTTGATACCTTTCACCTTACATATAAGTCAAGGTCATTTATTTTCACAAACTTTGTCAGCTTTTATCATAGGAACATTCCAGCCAAATATCATGCCTCTAAGCCTTTCTGTTCATGAGAAGAAGTCATTTAAACATTTGAACAAGTCTGACTTTTGTGACCTTGAATATAAGTCATCCTAAGAATATACCACCCAAATATCAAAGCATTTCGTCTATTGATTATTGAGAAGAAGTTGTTTAAAGGAAAAAGTTGATGGTGGGTACCACTAAAACTACTACAAGGCTGATTGAAAGGGAACTGAAATGCTAGGTGTATAGGCAGAAAAAAAATTAAATGTGTCTTTTTAAATTATTGATGAACACATGTTTCATCACAGTCAGGGAATTAAGCAATGTAGTCTAAACAGTAATGGTACCAAAAGTTTTCATTATTTCTGATGTGCACACTCAAGCATTACAATTTGTGACCCTGGATGTGAGTACCATGTCAGATGTAAAAAAAATATATGTTGAGAGTCGACAACAAATTCTGTCACCTTAAACAGTGATCTAGTAAGCTGTGATCTAGTAAACACAATAAAAGAGTGAAACATTTCTAACGTATGGATACAGAACCTAAATGTAAAGTTTAAAGACAATAGAAAATGGCATCCAACTCTGTTTATTTTACCTCGTTTTGGTTCCCCTGACTCTTTGGTTCAATAAATAACAAGTCTTATAATCATAGCTGGTATATTTCTGTTATGGTTTGGTTGTTGTGAAGTGTTGAAATCTCTCTCTCTCTCTCTCTCTCTCTCTCTCTCTCTCTCTCTCTCTCTCTCTCTCTCTCTCTCTCTTTCATGAAAATCATTTATGAAGTTAATATTGCCCAAAGAGCAGAGAAAAAACAATCTATAAATACTAATTTTGACCTAGTTCTGAACCATAATATCAAAATGTGATCTTTTATAAGAGAATCTTAACACATGCCAGGGAAAGTTTCTTATTAACACCAGAAAAGACTGATGACAATATTGCAGACATACATGTATGGGAAAGTTGTAAAAACAGTGATGACTGAGATGCCCAAGGCCATTATGTAAATGTCTTCCAACAATCTGTGACCTTTATTACTTACCTTGTAAATTATTGACACAATACGTCCAGTAAGTTGAAGTAACTGGCTATACATAGCTTAGCCCAACCCTAACAACCCCATATGGTAAATGTAAAGCATTGCGTGAAGTCAGGAGCTGCTATAAAAGGTTGGTTTCTAATCTCCGAGGAATGCATCATAAATATTTAGGCCAAAACTAGTCTGATCTGCCATACTTCTAGTAACAATTAACTTAAGTCATGAAGGGTCAACAAATTTGGGTTTCAAAATACCAACCAATACTAAATATCAAATTAAAACAGTTCTCTCAGTTATGTGGATAATTGTATTCTGGTGTTCGTTTTCTCGCAGAAAATGAAGATTAATTATTCATAGACGCTAACATAGAACACATACGTAATCGTTATGCTATTTTCAGTTTGGTGATTGTAGCAATTAATCTCACAGTTACGTTATCATAGATCCGGAAATTCCTTGGCCCAGCTTTCTCTGGAAAACAGATACAATGTACAGAAAAGCTGCGCCAACTTTGCGGGATTTTTGTGCCATAATACATATGACAATTCTGTGTAATTGTGTAATGACATGTTCTCTTGTACAAACTTCTCCTCCATCCTCAAAATACTTCATATTGATTATATATTTCCTGCTTCCCTGCTGGTAAGTACTTTGATCACCAAATCTACCACATAATGACCTGTAGATTAGGACCAGAAAATTAGACGTGCCATTAAAATGTCAATAACTCCACCAGTTAAGTAAGCTCAAACTACGTAAAGCACAGTGAACCATCAATGACTTCCGAGCTCTTGGCCTACATATACAGTAGAACAAACTTTGATTTCTAAGGTCATGGCCTTTCAGTTAAGTGAACCATGACTTATAAGATCTTGGCCTACATATACAGTAGAACAAACTCTGATTTCTAAGGTCATGACCTTTCAGTTAAGTGAACCATGACTTATAAGATCTTGGCCTACATATACAGTAAAACAAACTCTGATTTCTAAGGTCATGGCCTTTCAGCTAAGTGAACCATGACTTATAAGATCTTGGCCTACATATACAGTAGAACAAACTCTGATTTCTAAGGTCATGACCTTTCAGCTAAGTGAACCATGACTCATAAGATCTTGGCTCAAATACAGCAAAGCAAGCTATGACAGGGCCCAGCAAAAGCACTCATCCGATTCCGCTTATTCTGAAGTGAAGATTTTGCAAAGGGAGGGATGATTTTTATTGGCAAAATGAAATTCCATGCACTTATAAAATAAAATTATCATTTTGCATTCCTTTTGAGAGACATTGCTGCTCAAAATCTTAAAATTTCAAAATTAAATTTGCATCTCCTACCATGATAACTAAAACTGATGATTCATGTGATCCATCGACCTTTATTGCGATATTATACTTCTTTGATAGTGTTCAGAGTTATCTGAAGTATGAGGGGAATGTTCAAGGTTATCTGAATCAAAATGGCTTAGCAAAAGATACATGTGTTTTTTTTACCAGTCAGCCTAAGTCAAGAAAAGAAAGTTGCCATGAGACATCTGATGACATCGTAATTAAAACGATCTTCAGCGAATACCTCCTGATGTTAGTGTAATGTTATCAATAGGTTCGTTGACAAAAAAATATATCCCAGTTCGTCACGAATATCACCAGCTCAGTGATGTTTACCATAGCTGCTTTATTGAATGTTCTTTAAATTTTGTCTAGTTTAGCAAATTAACATGCAAGTTTTAGCAAAGTGTTTGTCAGATATCATCAAGTCATTCACAATTGAATTTAAGCTTGATACATAATGTTTGAGTGCTCTATGCATTGTTTTGGAAATTTCCTACACTAATTGCCTCAGCTAGTGAATTCCTCATCCTGATGTGTACTTTTAGCCAGGTCACTTGTCCAACAGATGATTGCTGCTTCTGCCAGGTCTTGCAAGACTTTTAAGCTCTTGGCCTTCACATACAGCTGCTAATCTTGATTTATAAGCTTTAGTCCTAAATATACAGTAGAGCAAACCATGGCTTATGAGCTCATCCTTTGACCTACAATGGCCTAGTGGACCAAAGCATGACTTATTATCCCTTGGTTTACATGTACAGCAATGCTTACAAAGACCATAAAAAGCTCTGCTGAATTATTTACATATAAATCTCTTAGATTATCATTACTCCAAACTGGTCAATGCTAAAACCCATTTTCCTGTATCACATCCCTGGTCTGTCACAAACTGATGTCTGTGCAACAAAGCCCACACCGTAGGTTCACAATGTCACAACCCATGCCCCTGCATCATAAGCCAATCCCTTGTGTCCTATCCTCATTTATTTAAATCACAATATTTAATGGCTCAAATGTTAACAGTCTTCAGGGCCTTGAATCAGGAATTGTATCAGAGTTTCTACATCACCAATGACTTCCCCGACAACTGAGTCAAACGAAAAGTCTGAATCTGTTTCAAAAACTATAGTCTGTGTTAACACTTTGAGGCCTCTGTGCCATAGCCATATAATATAAACTTCATTTAGATTATAGCAATCATGAAACAAGCTATCAGTGTGTAAAATCGCTTTTGTTGGTCCGGATGGAAGAGTACAAGGGGTCTTACTGTGGGAGAAAACCGGAATATCCTAGAAAAAAAAAAAAAAAACATGGTTGGGCAGGTGACCCCATACATTTTCATATCCATTCTGGGAATCTAACCCCAGATGTCTAGTTGAAAGTCGAGTGTGTGTTACCACTACATCACCTGACCATATCCATATAAAATGAGCCACAACCGAAATCCCAGTGTTGCAGCCCATTTGTACAGAGCACTCCATTAACGGAATTGTCAACATCCTAATCACAACATTGATCACTACTGTTGCTGCTTCAATTATCAATAATACATCAAATTCTACTACTCGACAATGTAGATCTCCATCTGCTAGAAAAAAAAAATTGTTGAATAATTTTTCATCTTTATAGCTGTTCACATCACTACATTACAGACTTACTCAGTACTGTGGGGCTGTATGCAAATTAACTGCTCAGTTAGTATGCCTTAATAATGTTTTATTCTAACCCTGCTGGAATAATTGCTGAAATAAACTTTTAAACAACCTCCCTTATGTTTTATCATTAAAAAGTGAACAAAAGAGCTTTTATATCCTATATACACTTGAAATATTTTATCTTAATATGAAATTATAGGAATTTCGTATTTCTTAACTCAGAGATAAGTGTTCCGAAACCAAAAAAATTTATCACCCTTAAATGAAACCATGACTTGCATTATATACACTGTTAACATCTGTTTCTTCCAACCACAACCGAAAATAATAGAAACATACACATCTGCCAAGTCCAAACTGTCTGATTTACAGCCACTGTGTGGAGTATAACTTGTTACGTTCCAGGATCTGTCTGCCCTTCTATGCATTCTTGAATGACATAATAACATGAAATATAACAATTAACCTTCTTTACTGTTTGCCTGATAATACCACACTACTCCACTGTGTTACCATTGTACCTACTTATAGTGATGGACATGCAACACTCCAAATAAACTCCAGACCAATCCTAAATTGATATCTGCCCAAACAAATAAAGACACAGAAGATATTTCTATGAGCTCACGGTTTCCATGAAGTGTTAAAACAGGATGCTAGTTTGAAGAAATAGACTGCTGAATTCTTAGCAATGTTAAACAATCAGTGTAAAATAGAAGGAAGACACAACATAGCCATATATCAAAATTCAAACCACCAGTATGACAGGCAGTATATGGAAGGACAAACACCTATCTTTATCACCAGTATGACAGGCAGTATATGGAAGGACAAACATCTATCTGTACCCCCAGTATGACAGGCAGTATATGGAAGGACAAATATCTATCTATACTCTATTATGACAGGCAGTATATGGAAGGACAAATACATATCTTTACCCCAAGTATGACAGGCAGTATATGGAAGGACAAACATCTATCTGTACCCCCAGTATGACAGGCAGTATATGGAAGGACAAACATCTATCTATACCCTCAGTATGACAGGCAGTATATGGAAGGACAAACATCTATCTTTACCCCCAGTATGACAGGCAGTATATGGAAGGACAAACATCTATCTTTATCCCCAGTATGACAGGCAGTATATAGAAGGACAAATATCTATCTATACTCTATTATGACAGGCAGTATATGGAAGGACAAATACATATCTTTACCCCAAGTATGACAGGCAGTATATGGAAAGACAAACATCTATCTGTACCCCTAGTATGACAGGCAGTATATGGAAGGACAAACATCTATCCTTACCCCCAGTACAACAGGCAATATATGGAAGGACAAACATCTATCTTTACCCCCAGTACGACAGGCAATATATGGAAGGACAAACACCTATCTTTACCCCCAGTATGACAGGCAGTATATGGAAGGACAAATATCTATCTTTACCTCCAGTATGACAGGTAGTATATGGAAGGACAAACATCTATCTTTACCCCCAGTATGACAGGCAGTATATGGAAAGACAAACATCTATCTTTACCCTCAGTATGACAGGCAGTATATGGAAGGACAAACATCTATCTATACCCTCAGTATGACAGGCAGTATATGGAAGGACAAACATCTATCTTTACTCTATTATGACAGGCAGTATATGGAAGGACAAATACATATCTTTACCCTATTATGACAGGCAGTATATGAAAGGATAAACAACAAACTCTTCCATCTGATATTTAGTGTATTACCTGAATTGCAATAATTGGCAGGTATAACACTGAAGAACACATACCTTCATGACAGTACCTATCAAAGAAGATTAGTTCATCAATAAACTACAGCGTATCTTATGTGGTGGTAAGTTTATGGTTGCCTACAAACCTATAAACCCATTCCTACATCAACACTCCCCATACACACATAAAAAGTATTGCTCCAAGTAGGTATCCCTTGGGAGATATGAAAACGCTGATTAGCAGCTGTCAGATCTCTGTAATCCCAAACAAGTACAAATGACTATGACTTCTGATAGTTATATTGAATTACACTTAGCTATAGTCAAGCAGGCGTAACTCTGTGTAATCAAATTAGTGTACTTTGGTTTATTCCTTTTTGAAATTATCCTGATGAAAGAGAGTTTCTAGGCCATAACTTCAATATATACTGACGATCGAGGGCAAATCAAAGTGATTTTTGACTGATAAAACTTGACCTAAATCCTTTTGCCGAGCACACTAACTGTATAATGATGATCATCAGTAGAACGTGTTAAGTCATTCTCTATATAATGACTGGTGATAAAGGTGGTTTTATTTTACTGTAAATTGTTCACAGTTGAGTTGTCATATCAATACAGAATAATTAGAGAGGTTTCCTGTTTAACATCATGCATAATTCATGAGTATGACATAACATTTCTATTTCAAAAGTATAAAGAAATAGTAAAAAATGTAAATATATTACAAGAGAAATCTATAGGATATTAATAGTGAAAATTTTTAATTTTCTTCTTATTAAAGAAAAAAGCAGATCAAAATTGCGGATCCAAACATGCAATAAAGCAGTGCTCAAAAGTTCAAGAAATGTTATCACGATCTTTAATGTCAGACAGTTTGATGGGTTTGCTGTATGTGGAATTCTGCCATTTATGCTGTTACCTAGAAAGAAATGCTTACAAAACTGTTTTTATATACCAGAAATGTACACAACAGAATTATTTGATGGAAAACTAATTTATTCAACCTTTGCTTCATTTGTGTCTAAACAGGAAAGTCGTCAATCTCTGATACAGTGACTAGAAAGCACCACTCTGGTCAGACGAAAAATCCGAAATTATATCAACACTCAAAAAGTGATTTCATCATCACTAGTGATGATATGAAAAAATTTCATAATGATTACGGCACATTCACATGACCATATTTGGTAGGAACCACATATCACATTCACCTGACCATGTTAGGTAGGAACCACATATCACATTCACCTGACTGTGACAGGTAGGAACCACATATCACATTCACCTGACCATGACAGGTAGGAACCACATATCACATTCACCTGACCATGACAGGTAGGAACCACATATCACATTCACCTGACCATGACAGGTAGGAACCACATATCACATTCACCTGACCATGACAGGTAGGAACCACATATCACATTCACCTGACCATGACAGGTAGGAACCACATATCACATTCACCTGACCATGTTAGGTAGGAACCACATATCACATTCACCTGACCATGACAGGTAGGAACCACATATCACATTCACCTGACCATGACAGGTAGGAACCACATATCACATTCACCTGACCATGACAGGTAGGAACCACATATCACATTCACCTGACCATGACAGGTAGGAACCACATATCACATTCACCTGACCATGACAGGTAGGAACCACATATCACATTCACCTGACCATGACAGGTAGGAACCACATATCACATTTATCTGTGTGAACATCACATGTAGTTGCAAATTCCAAAGTACTACCTTGTTGTACAACTCTGTTATTGCCTAAAATATACCTTTAATAATTGTTGGTTCAAACAATAAGAGTTCGCTGAAAGCATTAAGCTTCAATCAGGGAGATACACTATGACATATATCTAAGATTCAAACATAAATTTTCAATTCAAACAAATTCAAGAAGAAGGTCTGGTCAAGCTTATGAGTTACCATATCAGAAGGCCTTACTCTCACTTTGGAAGATATACAAACGGGACATTTTATTTGGGTGAAAGTCAAAATTAACAAGCCACCCATGGTCATAAAAGGACATCTGATTTTTTTCTTAAAGACAATAACATTGACATGTTTCTACATACATACCTTATCGACAGAGGAATCCGACAGAAGTCGGATATCCAGAACATTTCCCATCTCATGTATCCAGGTGTTTGCCAGGGACTCGATCTTGTCATGGGTCCATTCCAGCACATTCATGGGTAATCTATAGTGCTGCGACCCCCAGGACAACACCTGGCCTAAAATGGTTGTGGTCGACACCCTGATTGCACACGTCCCCCCTTGGACGAATGTGATTTATATCACTGCCCTCTGTGCAGGACGCCCTGGTCTAAATTCTTGGCTGGTGGCTGGGTCACCCTGGGACTCAATCCTTGGCCTGGTCACCCTGGGACTCAATCCTTGACCTGGGCACCCTAGGCCAGAATCCAAGTTTCTACCCAAGATGCCACGCATAAATCCTTGACCAGAGATTTTGACACTAGTGACATAAATCCGTAACCCTGCGACTTAAGCATTCACGGCCTCAATCCTCAACCCTGTGTCACTCTGGCATCCACGGCCTCAATCCTTGACTTAGGTACCTTGTGTCTGAGATATACAGGATGAAATCCTTGTATCTGTGTCTAGGACAACCTCAACTCGTGGTGTCCAACACAGAATGGCAAAGAAAGACAGATGAGGTCACACACCCTTCGGGTCATGGATGAGCGGAGATTGTCGTTCAATCAATGTAGCATCAGTTGTGATTAGTCAGGGTTCCCGGGAGGGTGAACTCGGGTACATATACACCATGTGTCTCAACAGTCATTCACCAATTATTAATGGAGAAATGAATGAAGGAATCAATACAGACGATTTGTTGACTTGTAATGATACATACTATTATTACACACACCAGCTGATTCAAGTCACAGTTCAACACACGTGGCTCCTAACTTCTATGTTTGTATAAATCCTCAAGGAAGCTAATTAATTGATTACCGAGTATGGCTGACCCTCGTCCTTACGTTTATATTACAAATTATTCAAACTTTTTTTTGGAATTACTGTAGAACTATTTTCCTATAAATCAATACCTGTTTCAGCCATTATTTGGTTAATACTTCACTTGAACTCCAGCCAGCTCCATATTACCGATTCTCCACTGTAATTGATTCAGAATATCGCTGCTACAATGTTCCCGTTACTCGTCATTGCAGAGGTGAAAACCTGGTTCTGACAGATAATCACCTGTTCTGTATCTATGCTCCTTCTGAATGGGTCATCTACCAATTTACAATATCTAATAAGCCCACTTGTCACTGCAATTTTAATCAACTCCGTACAAATCATCAGATCTGCTAAATCACAAATAAAATCTATCGGTGAAGATTGAAGAATGAATTAAGCTTTATGGAGTGTAAATACAAACTGTTAAGATTCATTTGTCTCGGCACATTGATAAATTTATTAAACCAAAGTCGCAGCCAAAATTCAGTCGACCATGAATCATCAAATCAAGATTGATAACTAGAAATCGTTGGTCTGAGTTATTAATTCATGATAAGCCGGGTGTGACTGATTGTGTTTGATCTGATAGTGAAAGTGTGATGTCAAATCACAGAGGAAAGTGTTTCTGCAACAAAAATTCTAAATTGGAATTCACACATTTTGTAAAACATGGAGAAGATGAAAGGATATCATTTAATCTAACACAAATCCAGGAAAAGATGAACACATTAAGGCAAAAGCACAGATTTCCAAGACACTGTAACCATTCCACATTTGAGTGTGTTTGTGTATGTGTGTTTAGATATTACAACAATATAACCCTGAAGATTCAAGCTTAGCCTAGCTAATCCTTCTGGCTAAAACCCAAAGAAAAACATCAACTCTGACGTACATGCAATAAATTATCATTTAGTTTCCGAGTAGAACGTTGTATGCCAATTCCTGGAGAATATTTCCAATGGGAATCCTCCATGATATGTAACACAATTCCACATTTCCATTACTGGCGAACATTCCCGTAAACTACACAGAGATCAGAAAAACTGACCAGGAATGGCGGGATCCTCCACACTGCCTTCAGTAAAACACTTAGCCCCCTAGTCTGTTACAACAGTGGAGGCCCCGTCCTCGTGCGATTGTTTCGTGGAGTGGGTTTTCTCTATTGATTGTCAGGTCCCCACACTACCCATTGATTTTACTTGGTTGTGAGCAAAAAGAAATCTTATTGAATCCAACTCTATGTTACTGAATCACGCTGCCAACCGTAGCAGCACTACTGCTCATCTACACTGAAATACTGCTGAAAGACTGCTGTAACATTGCTGGAGATGAATTCTCCAGCGCAGTTCCAGGAACTTAATACAAGATAAAAGTCAAAACCTAGTGAAAACTCCTGCAGCTTACTCCAGTGTTAGATAACACCAACCAAACTATCATGTAAATCATAAGCTTAAATCGGTTAGTATAAATCAAGCAATGTTATCCGTTTACACAGACATCTGAATCAATCATTCATTTTTTAAGAATTGATTTTAATAATGAGGTTAAGGAATAAGCAATAGAGCTGTCAAGACTGAGCCGGACGCTTGTGATCTGTCCCACACACAGTCTGATAGGCAGATACCCCTGATAATATTTCATGCATGGCTGCACATTACCAAAGTACGTTCATCCATCATCCCATTCATCCATAGTAACTCGTCTGATTCAGGAAGGAAACACACCTTTTCATATAGGAGAGTGATGACAACAACTTCTTGTTAACATCGATCTTCTATGTTTTTGATTTGTCTCTTCTCAGAAATCAGAAGATGCTTTTAATAGCATTGGTCTTCCAAGAGCAACAGGGTAAATGTAACATTACGGGAGACACACAGAGGAATTGGCCCCTTAACATAGCCATCTATATTGGCACCAAAGTGAGACAAGAATACAACAAGCCAGACAGACATCATGTGCCTATATCCTCAATGATAATCAATCAAGGAAACGAATATTGTACTTTTACAAATTACAGGAATCTGTACATTCAGGGAAGCCAGAGAAAGGTTACATATACCATATACATCTCAATCTATGTACCATATACATCTCAATCTATGTACATCTCAATCTATGTACCATATACATCTCAATCTATGTACATCTCAATCTATGTACCATATACATCTCAATCTATGTACCATATACATCTCAATCTATGTACATCTCAATCTATGTACCATATACATCTCAATCTATGTACCATATACATCTCAATCTATGTACCATATACATCTCAATCTATGTACATCTCAATCTATGTACATCTCAATCTATGTACCATATACATCTCAATCTATGTACCATATACATCTCAATCTATGTACATCTCAATCTATGTACCATATACATCTCAATCTATGTACATCTCAATCTATGTACCATATACATCTCAATCTATGTACCATATACATCTCAATCTATGTACCATATACATCTCAATCTATGTACATCTCAATCTATGTACCATATACATCTCAATCTATGTACATCTCAATCTATGTACCATATACATCTCAATCTATGTACATCTCAATCTATGTACCATATACATCTCAATCTATGTACATCTCAATCTATGTACCATATACATCTCAATCTATGTACCATATACATCTCAATCTATGTACCATATACATCTCAATCTATGTACCATATACATCTCAATCTATGTACCATATACATCTCAATCTATGTACCATATACATCTCAATCTATGTACCATATACATCTCAATCTATGTACCATATACATCTCAATCTATGTACCATATACATCTCAATCTATGTACCATATACATCTCAATCTATGTACCATATACATCTCAATCTATGTACCATATACATCTCAATCTATGTTTGTAAAGGTTTGAAAATGTTTTGAGTTTTTAAAGGTTCCTTAATTCTTTTTTTCAAAGTTTAGGGTTTTTTTTGTTTGTTTTAGTTTTCAGTAGAAAGTCTTGCTTTTAATCCTTAAGGATTTTACCTTTGTAATATTCTTGCTAATTGTGTAAGATTGGCATTTTTGAATGACATCCTTTTTAATTTTATCTTTCATTTGGCTTCAGAAGAATCCTTCTTATATGTGTGGCTTTCTTTATGTTTATGAAGGAAATTTACCCTTTACATTTTTTTTTCATTTTTATTCAAATGAAAAATACTGTTTTGGAGTTTGTGTTGTATTATAAAGGTTCCCTACCTTTTGTATAGCTAGTTTTCTGTTTACAGTTTACAGAATACAAAAAATATGTCTTCCATTTTGTCCATTCCAAGTCCCAATACTTGCCTAACGGTAAAAACATTTCACCTCAGTTTAATTATGAAATTAAATGATAAAAAAGTCATGAAACAACAAAATGAATCCTAAAAATCTTAGATACAGTCTGATAAATATGAACACAAAAGTTACGAGAATTACAACTAATTTACACACATGAAGTGGTAGCTAAAGTATTTGTACAACTTCCCCAGGAGGTACTTTAAAATACTTATGATTCACCAATGTTCTTTATACAACACAAAATTAATGTCAACACCTGCTGGCGATAACAAGAAGATTATGTTGGAGAAACAGGGAACTAATTAAAAGTTTGTGTATAATTTGGACAGAAATATACCCTAGAGTATAGGGAAATGAAACTAGATAGATATTTGGATATTAGGTAAACTACAGAAATTCAATCTAATTACTTTTTGTATGATGCATTGACTCTTAAATTTCCTGAAAGGAAGGAGACCATAAACATATTTTATTAAATTATCTTTTCATTGCATCTTAAAAGTCAAAACCAAAATATTCTATGTAGTGTCTTCTCCTATGTGTTACAACAACGCTGTTATGGCGCTGTTATATATGTCATTACCTGCATTTGCAAAGGTGCAAGCATCTGAAAAATTCAGCAATCACAGCCTTTCAAAGCTGTATTGTAACTTGATTTTTTTCCATACTTTGGTCAGGCAGAGTGGGAAAAGTGTATTTATACATATATAAGAAAGAGGACAAAAAATTAGATTTACTAATACATGTATTTACATTGGAGTCATTTACAGCTGGGAGCTGTAGAATTTACACCTTCCTGACACACTCTCCCAGGTATACAGAGCACGTTTCTTATACTTGTGTGGTAGACTGAGAATTTGCAGTAAAATATGTTGTATTTGCTTCAGACAATAAGAAAAGTTACTTATACATGTAATTGGAATTATAGACCTCACTATCCACACTTTGACTCTATTAAAGTTCCAAAATATACACAAAAACAGAAAACATTTTTCTGAACCCAAAAATCTGTTTAAAGGAATGAAGTATATGGTTAATTGAAAGTATATTGAATTTATCCAGAAACCATTGAAAAAATATAATAACAAATTCTAAAAACCTATAGATTGTCTACTGTATGAAATATTAACTTTCCCACATTTGGTGGCTGAAGAACACACACTTTCTTGTAAGCAATACAAAGGCAGATTATGACTCATGTATATGGAAAATTTCAGTCTCCCTTGACTACTGTTCTTTTATCATGGCAAAACAATAGTAAAAAAACAACAGAGTGTATGATACAAATTGATGTTAGAAAGGAAACAATTCAGCAAGTTATGTACCTAACTGAGGTCACAATGTAGATCACTCTAAATGTAGATCAGACTAGGAGACAGAGCCCATGTGCATGCAGACAAATGTTTTCTTAAATGTAGGTCAAAGGCAAAAATGTAGGTCATAGTGATCTTTTGATACTTAAGACACTGCCTCATAAAAATTCACCAATAACCAAAGTATGAAGTGCTTGTGACAAAAAGTGCAGGAGATTGAGCCTGGAAAAAATAGTGGATAAAAGGACAGACAGAAAAATGCAAAACTGTAGTCCTCTCCCTTCCCTCCTGAACCCTAGTTCCAAGCAGGGGACTTATAAAAAAGCGTAATTAATTTTTTTTGTAGGCAAACTTACGGAGCCCGTTAACTGACATGCTGCATACTTATTTTATTTCGTTTTTTCGAAATATTAATTCGTTTTTTCGAAATATTATTTCGTTTTTTCAAAATAATAATTCGTTTTATCGAAATAATATTTTATTTCGTTTTTTCTAAATAATAATTCGTTTTTTCGAAATAATATTTCGTTTAAAATAAGTATGAAGCATGTCAGTTAACGGGCTCCGTAAAAACTCTTTATGTTAAATGTTTCATGCTTTAGATTTGGATAAAATCAATATAAATATATAGGAATATTAAAATATACATTTATTGCTGAAGTTGAACTTGGATACGCATTGGGAATCCAATACCATGAAAAACAAGTTAATGGAAACATCGACAGGTTTTGTAAAGGATTTTTAATTTCCATATCAACATGGTTGATACAAAATTACATACAGCTGCATATTTCTAAAATACCAATGGGTTGTAGCTTCATCGCTTAATCATTTGTAATGTTACTTTAAAATCCCAATAGCATTGAGAACAATTTCTATCTCATAATCATGAACTGGATTTGAAAAGAAAGCGGCTGGACGTACATAGATATAGGATAATGCCTGGCAGTATAACGGTGCTGTAACCTTATCTGATGCCTGATACACCTGGTCAAACGACAATGTCTGAAGGTTCAGAACATGATCAAGTGACATTCAACAGCAGTATAAACAGTATGGCATGGTGCATCAATATTTGTATAAATACAATTAAACTTGTACACTACCATAATGATATCTCTTTGTAAACACAGACAGGTCCAATGTCACAATCCAGCAAATTAAAGAGCTTCATTTGTTTAATGGTTATTGATCCATTTTGTGAACATTCTATGAAACACAATAGCTATCTCCCCCGTCATTTCAAACCCACACGACCTTTATGCAGGGTCTATGTCTCATAAATAGTATTAAAGTGGCTCTGGGCATGCTAATAACCTGGTACATTGAACTAAATTAAAAAAACAGCAAACACTTAATAGTGTGACCACGTAAAAACACCTTATAGTCACTTGTCACTCTCTTAATATCAAACTGTCACTTGACATCCAGTAAACACTTTTTAACGTCACCTGTCACCTACTAAATGCCTAATAGTGACCTGTCACCCAGTATACACTTGATAGTCATTTGTCACTTCCTTAACATCTAACTGTCACCTGTCCTCCAATAAACATCTTTTAACGTCACATGTCACCTACTAAATGCCTAATAGTGACCTGTCACCCAGTATACACTTGAGAGTCACCTGTCACTTCCTTAACATCTAACTGTCATCTGTCCTCTACTAAACATCTTTTAACATCACATGTCATCCAGTAAATGCCCAATAGTCTGCCTGTCATAGTAAACACCTAAAGGTTACCTGTCACTTGGTAAACCACTTAATAAGTGACCTGTCACTCACAGTAAACACCTGATAGTGGAATGTCACCCAGTAAACATCTGACAGTCTCCTGTCAACTAGAAACACCTAATAGTCACCCAGTAAACATCTGACAGTCTTCTGTCAACTAGAAATACCTAGTAGTTACCAGTCACCCAGTAAACATCTGACAGTCTCCTGTCAACTAGAAACACCTAAAAGTCACCCAGTAAACATCTGACAGTCTCCTGTCAACTAGAAACACCTAATAGTCACCCAGTAAACATCTGACAGTCTCCTGTCAACTAGAAATACCTAGTAGTTACCAGTTACCCAGTAAACATCTGACAGTCTCCTGTCAACTAGAAATACCTAATAGTCACCAGTCACCCAGTAAACATCTGACAGTCTCCTGTCAACTAGAAATACCTAGTAGTTACCAGTCACCCAGTAAACATCTGACAGTCTCCAGTCAACTAGAAATACCTAGTAGTTACCTGTCACCCAGTAAACATCTGACAGTCTCCTGTCAACTAGAAATACCTAATAGTCACCAGTCACCCAGTAAACATCTGACAGTCTCCTGTCAACTAGAAACGCCTAAAAGTCACCCAGTAAACATCTGACAGTCTCCTGTCAACTAGAAACGCCTAAAAGTCACCCAGTAAACATCTGACAGTCTCCTGTCAACTAGAAATACCTAATAGTCACCAGTCACCCAGTAACATCTGACAGTCTCCTGTCAACTAGAAATACTTAATAGTCACCAGTCACCCAGTAAACATCTGACAGTCTCCTGTCAACTAGAAATACTTAATAGTCACCAGTCACCCAGTAAACATCTGACAGTCTCCTGTCGACTAGAAACACCTTATAGTCACCCAGTAAACATCTGACAGTCTCCAGTCAACTAGAAATACCTAGTAGTTACCAGTCACCCAGTAAACATCTGACAGTCTCCTGTCAACTACAAATACCTAATAGTCACCAGTCACCCAGTAAACATCTGACAGTCTCCTGTCAACTAGAAATACCTTATAGTCACCAGTCACCCAGTAAAAACATAATGTCACTTGTCCACCCAGATACTGTTGTGATGCTGCAGTGATACTAGATTATCTGAGCCCATCAGTAATGGTTTTTTACTTGTATTTTGTATACAGTTGTAACTCATATTTGACAATTAATTATGTTGTGTGTGTCCTGAACTTAAACATTAAAACCTTAATGACTTTCCTTGTTAATATTTTTAGGCAAATTACGATAACCATAGCAATCATAGGCAGCACATGTCCTCTTTTCACAATGACCTTATAAAGCACTGAGAGACAAGGTGCTCTGAGACTCCATTTTCAGTGAAACAAGATATTTTATTTGAAAAAATATCACCATGGCAACAGGTTATTATAGGTTGACTTGTAGATGGCATTAATGGCATCTGTTCTCGTCATTAAACAGAGTCAGGTGTCAATCAAACAAGATATTTTCTTTACATTAAAACCATTTCTACTTAGTAAACAATCTGATCACCATATATCACAAAGATAAGATTGCAGACATGATATTCAACCTAAGTAGTAATTACAGAACCTTACCATAAATAACACACTAAATGTCCTGTATTTACTTGCATCAAGCTCTACTTTAATATTTACAAACAAATATTTAAGCCTTTTTTTATAAATCATATAAAAACTGCAATTTTGGAAAGAGTGTTGTTAACTGTGTCTATGACCAGCATTTATTTAAGCACTGAACTGTCTTCTTGTGGTATTTACGGTCAGTATAAATGCCAGCACATTGCAGGCCAGTGCTTTTTTGTGATCCCTTGCCCGTTTTATTGTCTTATGCCGGTTATAACTTAATATAAACTAAAATAAATTATTTGAGATTGACAGTGTAATCTGTCAAGAGGAACGGTCATGTTGATGGCATGCCATCATTGTCCCTGTTTCCAGAAGACTGATGTCAAAACGGTGAAGTACAGAGTGGCATTTAATGTATTTTATCACACATCTCTCTGGTTAGTTTGTAAAGTGGCATTACTGTGGCTATATAAACATATAGGTAAATTTCTTAAAATAAGAAAAATTATACAAAAATGCTCAGTATCCTATTGATTTTTCGCTGTTTTGGAAAAACAAGAGGCCCAAGGGGCCTTAACGGTCACCTGAGTCACAATGGTTCTTGTAACATGTCATAGAAATGATTTCGTTAAAAAAAAGTAATATCATTTTAACTTTATTATACATGTAATGCAAATGTAAATTGTGTATACATTAACTGCTGTTCCAAGCTAAGGCTTCTAATCAAACTTGAATGAACAGAAATTTCACTCAAGATTTGAATTTTCCTGTACAAAATCTTCCATCCAAGAACAGGAGGACATGTTTGTAATTTCAGTCAATTTGACCCACTTTAATAAATGAATAAATTCTAACCAGGTCTGAACTATTTCTGGAAAAAATAAACAAATTATGCTAAAAATGTAATTTTTATTTATGAACGAAAGTAAATTTTATCCCCCTCCCCAGGGGAAATGTGAGACCCTGAGGTCAAGAAATTTACAATTTCGGTAAAGCATCTGGAGGCCTTTCCATCCACGAAGAGTACTTGATTCTCCCACACCTGTGATTCTAGAACTAATAAATATATCCAGGTTTGAACTGTTTTCAATAGAAAATAAACAAATAATGTTCAAACATGTGATTTTCCAATATAACCTCAAGTAAACTTTACCCCCACCCCAATGAGAAGAAGACTTTTGAAATTTCAGTTCATTTGACCCATTTTTGGCCCTGCCTCTCCGGCCCCTTGGGGTTGGGGCCCATATAATTTACAATTATGGTACATCTTCAGCATGGAAGATTTCTGTAAAATTTCATTAAAATCAGTTAAGGAGATTTTCAGAAGAAGCTGAAAATGTTTAAAGTTTACGACCCACGATGCCAGACAAAAGGGGATGGCATTAGGTCACCCTGAGAGTTTGTCTCAGGTGACCTAATAAAACCAGTATTGGCAGCGAGTGTGTGCTCAACATGGTATATACAGTACAGCTGAGGTCTAAGAGATTGAAAACAGTGATAGAGACTGTGAACATTTCAACACTGATGATAGATTTTAATCAGATAGCTATTCCAATCAACTGTCAATTGATAATTGTGTAGTGGTCTAACCTACATCGAACTGGCTTTGTAAAGTAAATCAATGATTACACCTTCATTCTGACACATTCTAGCTCAAACCATTTTATAGAAAATTGAACATTTTCTAAATTTAACTTTTTATACAGCGCAATCAGTAATTACAATTCTGTTTCACCCATCAGTCAATTATTCTAACTTGAATTGAAGAAGACATCAGAAAGAAAATTTGTGTACTACGTTGTAATTGTAAAACTGTAGAGGAACCTAGGAATTGTTGATTACTAGAACAAAGTCTGTGATGTATCAATTAGCATACAGCTATATAAGGCAGATCACCATAGACCACACATGAAAAGGATTTCAGTCTGTAACATAGTATGAACAGCTCCATGTCCAATAGATCAAAGATCAGAAATCAAATAAAACACTCTCTAACCCAGTGGACTGTATTGTGTTGTGCTTTAGATGTGATCAGGTATCATATTGTGTGATAATGTTGACACAGCTGATTGGTGCTGTTATTGAGATCCCGGTAGATCAGAATGATGTATATACTCTGTGTTAACCCTCCCACATACATACATGGTCCCCTTACCCTCACCTACACACGAACCTACTGTGGCCCCTATCTAAACACATCACCATTAATACAGTGGTCCCTAGCCACACAATAACACAGCAGCCCCTAGCTAGTCCATACACACCCACAATGATACCAAATTCCCTAACCTACACTGACACACCGCAGCCCCCTAACCTGTATACAGACTAGGACATTGTCACCTGGCCTGACCCTCCCTCTTATCCATTATTACATGTATAGTAAATGCCCATAATCCACACACACCCACACTCATATATTGGTCCCTAATCCCAGTTAACCAACAATGATACTGCAGCCCCTAATCCACATTAACATAATGGTCCCTTAACTTACACACACGGACACAATACATGCACTAACCCAACCACACACACCATTTCCTGAACAGCTAAAAAGCTTATATTTCACACCCACCCACACTGATACAGTGGCCCCTAATCCAAACTACAACAGTGTGACACCTGACCCACACTCACACTGATACAGTGACCCCTAATCCAAACTACAACAGTGTGACACCTGACCCACACCCACACTGATACAGTGGCCCCTAATCCAAAATACAACAGTGTGACACCTGACCCACACCCACACTGATACAGTGGCCCCTAATCCAAAATACAACAATGTCACACCTGACCTACATCCACAATGATAAAGTGGCCCCTAATCCAAACTACAACAGTGTCACACCTGACCTACATCCACAATGATACAGTGGCCCCTAATCCAAACTACAACAGCATGACATCTGACCCACACCCACACTGATACAGTGGCCCCTAATCCAATCTACAACAGCATGACACCTGACCCACACTCACAATGATACAGTGGCCCCTAATCCAAACTACAACAGTGTGACACCTGACCCACACCCACACTGATACAGTGGCCCCTAATCCAAAATACAACAGTGTGACACCTGACCTACATCCACAATGATAAAGTGGCCCCTAATCCAAACTACAACAGTGTCACACCTGACCTACATCCACAATGATACAGTGGCCCCTAATCCAAACTACAACAGCATGACATCTGACCCACACCCACACTGATACAGTGGCCCCTAATCCAATCTACAACAGCATGACACCTGACCCACACTCACAATGATACAGTGGCCCCTAATCCAAACTACAACAGTGTGACATCTGACTAAGTTGGCCCCTACAACCTCCCCTCTCCCTCCCAAACACACACAAACAAATATAGTGACCCCTATCCCTTCCCCCAACACACAACAGACTAGGTATCTCGACCAGTCCTTGACTTTATTTTTTGAGATGATCAATGAGAACATACAAAGTAAGAGGAAGAAATTAGAAATAATAAAATCAATATTGAAACCTTACCTCACTACATATCCACATAAACCATGAGGAACACCTCCTTCCCCTCACTAGATATACACATAAACCATGAGGAACACCTCCTTCCCCTCACTACATATACACATAAACCATGAGGAACACCTCCTTCCCCTCACTACATATACACATAAACCATGAGGAACACCTCCTTCCCCTCACTACATATACACATAAACCATGAGGAACACCTCCTTCCCCTCACTAGATATACACATAAACCATGAGGAACACCTCCTTCCCCTCACTAGATATACACATAAACCATGAGGAACACCTCCTTCCCCTCACTACATATACACATAAACCATGAGGAACACCTCCTTCCCCTCACTAGATATACACATAAACCATGAGGAACACCTCCTTCCCCTCACTACATATACACATAAACCATGAGGAACACCTCCTTCCCCTCACTAGATATACACATAAACCATGAGGAACACCTCCTTCCCCTCACTAGATATACACATAAACCATGAGGAACACCTCCTTCCCCTCACTAGATATACACATAAACCATGAGGAACACCTCCTTCCCCTCACAAGGTATACACATAAACCATGAGGAACACCTCCTTCCCCTCACTAGATATACACATAAACCATGAGGAACACCTCCTTCCCCTCACTAGATATACACATAAACCATGTGGAACACCTCCTTCCCCTCACTAGATATACACATAAACCATGAGGAACACCTCCTTCCCCTCACTAGATATACACATAAACCATGTGGAACACCTCCTTCCCCTCACTAGATATACACATAAACCATGAGGAACACCTCCTTCCCCTCACTAGGTATACACATAAACCATGAGGAACACCTCCTTCCCCTCACTAGATATACACATAAACCATGTGGGAACACCTCCTTCCCCTCACTAGATATACACATAAACCATGAGGAACACCTCCTTCCCCTCACTAGATATACACATAAACCAGATAGGAAAGGTCCCCTACTAGATATACACATAAACCATGAGTAAAGTTTGCCTCTTGTAGATATACTACATAAACCTGAGGAAACACCTACATTTCACTAATATACACATAAACCATGTGGAACACCTGCATTGGCTTGTAGATATACACATAAACCATGACATGAACTTCTATTTATGATTCTGATATACACATAAACCATGAGGACACTATTATATTTACTTTTGCACATTTCCAAATAGACACAATCAGAGAATTCCAGTCCAGCAACTATATCCTTACATAAATTAATAAATTGTTTGAGTACAAAAAGTTCACTTCTTTAATTACCATCTTACAATTATACATTATGATACATGAAATTTACGCATGTGGCTTTATGGGGGGGGGGACATTATCAATATTATGCAATTTACACTAAATCTGTAAAACTTATTGGGCGTCATCAATTTCACCTACGAATATGAATTCGTGACATACATCAGATAAGCAAAGGTTAATAGATCAGGAAAACTAACCACGCAAGTAAAGTTTGCCTCTTGTAATAACTATATTAATCGCTCCCACGGAAATAACCACATTTAAAGTAATATATATCATTATTTTTTTTTGGTCTGATGAACATTGCATTGGCTTGTAGAAATGTTCGTAAAACTATTTTTGACATGAAGCTTCTATTTATGATTCTGATTTCTATATCTTAATTGGTCTCAATGTTGATTCGTGGATTATATTTACTTTTGCACATTTCTAATTTGTTTTCATGTCCAATGTGATGTTTAACGACAATAACAAGCGACAACTGAACCTTGTACAGAATTTTGAAACCCTTCCATTTTGATTCTTACTTTGCATCACCTTGACATTTTGACCTTCATTTGCTCTTGAATTTTCACCTTGAACTTTAGCCGACATTATCAATATTATGCATGTTTGCATTAACCAACAAAACAAGTCCTTATCGTATCTTAGCTTTTATGTCCAATTCTGACATTGACGGATTGAGAATCCGCCAGAAACATTTACATCAGCACTATAGGGTATGATGTACATCTGAATGTTAAGAACCTGCGAGCTCTCTTGGGAAAGGAGATCAATAAGTCAGTAAGCTGTTTCCGAGACATAATGAATACAACATTATTCGACTTGTATCTTAAGCTAAGAATGCTACATGACAAGCTAAGCTTACTTATCACCGGTTTTTTTATCTTTAGAGGAATTATATAGAAAATTTCACACCTCTACTTCATTTATTTCTGTCAATGATTTACTACGGTTTGCAGAAACTGTAAAGTATTCACCTTTGTTTTGTTTTTATTTGACAATTAAAGCTACAAAAGATGTCGTCATCTATAATTTATCATGAATTATCTTGAAACAGGTTTAAACCAAGCCCAGTGACATTTAATAATAAGTTTTCTGTAAAAGAAATATATAATAAACTCATACAGTATGTAAATTTCATTTACATTTCTATTTAATATACTTTATCTTCTTCTATTATAATAAACATATTCACTAATATACACTTATATCTTTTCACTAATATACTTTATCTCATTTCTATTCACTAATAAACTTTATTTCAACATTTGTACACACTAATATACTTTATCTCATTTCTATTCACTGATAAACTTTATTTATTTCTATTCACTAATATACTTTATCTTATTTCTTTTCACTAATATACTTTATCTTATTTCTATTCACTAATAAACTTTATCTTCTTTCTATTCACTAATAAACTTTATCTCATTTCTATTCACTAATATACTTTATCTTCATTTCTATTCACTAATATACTTTATCTTATTTCTATTCACTAATAAACTTTATTTCATTTCTATTCACTAATATACTTTATCTTCATTTCTTTTCACTAATATACTTTATCTTATTTCTATTCACTAATAATACTTTATCTTATTTCTATTCACTAATATACTTTATCTCATTTCTATTCACTAATAAACTTTATTTCTTCTTTCTATTCACTAATAAACTTTATCTTATTTCTATTCATAATATACTTTATCTTCTTTCTATTCACTAATAAATACTTTATTTCATTTCTATTCACTAATACTTTATCTTATTTCTTTTCACTAATATACTTTATCTCATTTCTATTCACTAATAAACTTTATTTCATTTCTATTCACTAATATACTTTATCTTATTTCTTTTCACTAATATACTTTATCTCATTTCTATTCACTAATAAACTTTATTTCATTTCTATTCACTAATATACTTTATCTCATTTCTATTCACTAATAAAGTTTATTTCATTTCTATTCACTAATATACTTTATCTCATTTCTTTTCACTAATATACTTTATCTTATTTCTATTCACTAATATACTTTATCTCATTTCTATTCACTAATAAACTTTATCTCATTTCTATTCACTAATAAAATTTATCTTATTTCTATTCACTAATATACTTTATCTTATTTCTATTCACTAATATACTTTATCTCATTTCTATTCATTAATATACATATTTTTATGAATATGATTTTTTTTTTGTGGGTTTTCATTTCTTTTTTTCTTCATTCCATTTTATAAATTTTTTCGACAATGATATCTTTTTTAATTTATTTTTACTTTTCAAAACTGTATTGTACCACTATTGTACCACTGTAACAACAGTTTGATATTTGTATGCTGTGTACAACGGTACAGGATTATGCAATAGCAGAGAGAAGCCTTAACACTATAAGTTCCTATTCCACATTAAGTAACACGGGGCCGAATACTGCTGAGGAAACGTCCCATCTTAATCAATACCTATCTGTTCTATCATTCTTTATTGCTAATTCAAACTCTTAAATCAATGAAATCTCCTGCAGCACCTTGGTCAGATAAATGTGTACCATTATCAGGCACATTAACGTCCACATGGGGAAATCTCTGTGTACAGACCAAATGCACAAATATTGTCTGGTTCTCACAGAATATGCCGCCAGAGTCACTGTGACATGGAAACCAAAATGGTCCACAGAGAATCCACTATGATCAATTTAAAACCTGTATTACAGTCTTATACATACTGCCCCAATGTTCTGTATAAATTCAATGGCGTATAGTTCGATCTATACAGGAATCCTATAATGAGATTTTGTTACACTGAAGCACAGAACAAGACCGCTAATTACAGAACATGACCTAACAAACAGATACATACACTGTAAATGTAGGTCACGGATTTTCAAAAATCAACACTTCCTCATTGTGCTGACATCAGTTAAGTTCTTTGTTCATACTATCTACCCCCAACATCTACCAACCTACACTGTTATATATTTATCCAACAATAAACTCATTTCTGTTAACAAGCTTACTTATATGTATAATATATATAATGTTGTTTCAATATTCTATATTAAGCCATCCTGCTGATTTTGAGTAAGATGTTAAAAATATGCTGCCCCCTTGGCTAATTTCCAATTAATCGAAATAAACCCAGTAATTCTTGTGTTTCCCATAACCCAACAGACATAATGTACCCTATATTTTCAAATCTTCCTTAACATTTCTTTGGCAATTTTCAAAGAAGTCTATTTAAGCCATTATTCTCTCTCTTTAATTCATTAGCAAAAACTATGAGAACAGATAGGAACAGATCAAGCTTGAGTAACAAGGAAACAGTCATGTAATTTTAGTGAAATGGTGGTTAAACAATCTCCAATATGTATACATTGATATGGATGTGAGAACAGTAGAAAACAAGACCAGGTTATGTCTGGCTTTGATTTTACTTTCCAAGATCTTATCATTGGGATATCAGCTTTGTACAAGACCTACTCAAAATCTGAATTTCTAAAATAATTTTCAGTATCATGATGGACAAATATTGTCAATACTGCAAGGTTTCCTTTTTGTAGAGTGACTGTCTTGTCTCCAGTTTACAATGCTGGTACATTTTTACTCAGAGTTGGTGCATCAAACTGATGAATTATTAACAATTAGTCCCACAGTCATGTCGTAGTTGTCTCCCCTTACCTCAATATCTTAAAACATAACATGAACAACGAATTTTGATACTCATGTAAAATATGGTAACTAGTGTCTCAGTGTATCAAACAACATGAAACAAGTTGTTAAGTACTTCAGAGAATAATCTATGGTGTTCACATGCTTAAGTGTTTTAACTAGTCAGTCTCCCACATTTGGAATTTGACCATCTTTCAATTATCTATGGACCTATCTCATTTGGTTAATAGCTTTGTAAACAAAAACATATATTGCATATATAGGTAGCAGTACACAGTTTCTCGGTGTGACCATGGGTGATTTTTTTGTTCATTAGATTACCCCATTATAAAGGTTTTCATTACAATTTGAAAAATAAATCCTTGCTAAAATTGGTCTTGTCATGTTGAAGTGGACAATGTGGGGTTTAATTTTTTCAGAATAATATTTTAGTTTTGTGTTGAAGATTACTATTTGCAAAGTCTCGAATCTGTGCCTACGCACCAAAAACTAGCTTTACAGGAAGTGAAATTTTCATAGTGCTTACATGTGGTCATGTTATGAAAGATTTCCGGGTTGGAATTTGCTGAAATGTAAGTACTTTGTTACCATGACAGTGTTGCTGATTTTAAGAGGTGTTTAGAAATAAATTTCTTCTATAAAGTTGTAGTGTTAGGTTGGAATAAGCAGTATTTTTGCTTTTTAGCATGTTTTCAAAAGGTAACCATGGCAATCACATGTCAGAAATTAGAGGGAACTTTTTTTATTTACACAAATTTTATCTCTCTACTATTAATGTAATTGTTATATAGTTTATAAAATATATATACATGTAATGATGTATTTTGTACCTGTATATCTCAAATATAACCAATAATTTCAGGAAAAATGCAAATTAACTGTTTCCTGCTACCTTTACACTGATCTAAATATGATAAGTCACGCAGAGATACCCCAAATTAAATGCTACATTTATGTAAGTGACACACTAAATTTACAAATCTTACAGGACGAAAGACACAAAAACTTATTTCTATAATCTCAAATTCACTATATATACTCATGTTTACACACTCTCAATATATACAATTCAGATTTTGTATTGCTTTCTTTAAACAATATCCTGTAACTGTTTAAGAGGTAATGCAAAAAGTCAAATCATAGTATGGTAAATTTCAATATATTTTTTAAACCTAAGCTCTTCCAAAATTCACGATTTTATGACCTATGTTGGAATTTATTCTCTTTTCAAAGAGAACACAAATTGATTAAATATAAAAAGAAGCAAAAATTCAAAAGTTTATGCCCAGCCCATACAAATGTTCAATCTTCTTAAAATAATAGGTAGCACTTTATTTTTTTTTACCACAGAATACATCACAACAATGCTTTATGTGTGTGATATTAAGCCTTTTATTACCTTGAAAGGTTCCCTGTCCTGTCTCCTCTCCTTTTTACATATATTTCCCATATTATCAGCTGCAGGTTCACGACTGACGTTAAAAGTTGACTTCACTTTGAATACCCAATCGTAATAAAAGATCACCATCATTGTAAAGGGTATCACTTTTTCCATGAACGACAAAAATGATAAAGACTGACTGGACAAAATTATAAGTACACCATCCTATCAAATCTTACCACTTATTGTGGTTTTTTGAATGGTCAACAATTGTAATCCAGGTCACAACCATAGTTAGAAGTAATATGTATATAAACAATATAAGGTCTCAGGCTGTCAGCAATTTCTCTCTCTTCTGCGCTTTTTAAAAAAAAAACTGCTGTATCAGACATTGCTAATGTTATGACGACTAAATCAACTGTTTATGTGACTAGATCAAATGTATATCTGGATCGACTATCCAGGTGATGTTCATACCTGACCAAAAAACTTCCTGCTATGTGTCAATATCTACTCTGTCCCACTGTGACATTGATGTCCACCAGTGTCATTTATAAAAGACTTTTCTCATTGCTGTTTCAATTTTTCAAATTTTTAAATTAAAGCAACAATTCTTATTGAATTTTAAATACTTAAAATGAAATTTGCAACTTTTCATAGATTCAGAAGGGAATGTGGAAAAAAAATTGTATTTTTTAAAGAAATAAGTATATGTATACAGATATTTTTTTAATTATGCAACACCATACATGTGCTAGCTTTTGACTTTGAATGAGATGTAATGTGCTTGCTTTTGACTTTGTGTGAGATGTAATGAGCTAGCTTCTGACTTTGTGTGAGATGTAATGTGCTAGCTTCTGACTTTGTGTGAGATGTAATGTGCTACCTTCTGACTTTGTGTGAGGTGTAATGTGTTAGCTTCTGATTTTTTGTGAGGTGTAATGTGCTAGCTTCTGACTTTGAGAGAGATGTAATGTGCTAGCTTCTGACTTTGTGTGAGATGTAATGTGCTAGCTTCTGACTTTGAGAGAGATGTAATGTGTTAGCTTCTGACTTTGTGTGAGGTGTAATGTGCTAGCTTCTGACTTTTTGTGAGGTGTAATGTGCTAGCTTCTGACTTTGAGAGAGATGTAATGTGCTAGCTTCTGACTTTGTGTGAGATGTAATGTGCTAGCTTCTGACTTTGTGTGAGGTGTAATGTGCTAGCTTCTGACTTTTTGTGAGGTGTAATGTGTTAGCTTCTGACTTTGAGAGATGTAATGTGCTAGCTTCTGAATTTGTGTGAGATGTTATGTGCTAGCTTCTGACTTTGTGTGAGATGTAATGTGCTAGCTTCTGACTTTGTGTGAGATGTAATGTGCTAGCTTCTGACTTTGTGTGAGATGTAATGTGCTAGCTTCTGACTTTGTGTGAGATGTAATGTGCTAGCTTCTGACTTTGTGTGAGAGGTAATGTGCTAGCTTCTGACTTTGAGAGAGATGTAATGTGCTAGCTTCTGACTTTGCGTGAGATGTAATGTGCTAGCTTCTGACTTTGTGTGAGATGTAATGTGCTAGCTTCTGACTTTGTGTGAGATGTAATGTGCTAGCTTCTGACTTTGTGTGAGATGTAATGTGCTAGCTTCTGACTTTGAGAGAGATGTAATGTGCTAGCTTCTGACTTTGCGTGAGATGTAATGTGCTAGCTTCTGACTTTGTGTGAGATGTAATGTGCTAGCTTCTGACTTTGTGTGAGATGTAATGAGCTAGCTTCTGACTTTGTGTGAGATGTAATGTGCTAGCTTCTGACTTTGAGAGAGATGTTATGTGCTAGCTTCTGGCTTTGTGTGAGATGTAATGTGCTAGCTTCTGACTTTGTGTGAGATGTAATGTGCTAGCTTCTGACTTTGTGTGAGATGTAATGTGCTAGCTTCTGACTTTGTGTGAGATGTAATGTGCTAGCTTCTGACTTTGTGTGAGGTGTAATGTGCTAGCTTCTGACTTTGTGTGAGATGTAATGTGCTAGCTTCTGACTTTTTGTGAGGTGTAATGTGCTAGCTTCTGACTTTGTGTGAGATGTAATGTGCTAGCTTCTGACTTTTTGTGAGGTGTAATGTGCTAGCTTCTGACTTTTTGTGAGGTGTAATGTGTTAGCTTCTGACTTTGAGAGATGTTATGTGCTAGCTTCTGACTTTGTGCGAGATGTAATGTGCTAGCTTCTGACTTTTTGTGAGGTGTAATGTGTTAGCTTCTGACTTTGAGAGATGTAATGTGCTAGCTTCTGACTTTGTGTGAGATGTTATGTGCTAGCTTCTGACTTTGTGTGAGATGTAATGTGCTAGCTTCTGACTTTGTGTGAGATGTAATGTGCTAGCTTCTGACTTTGTGTGAGATGTAATGTGCTAGCTTCTGACTTTGTGTGAGATGTAATGTGCTAGCTTCTGACTTTGAGAGAGATGTAATGTGCTAGCTTCTGACTTTGCGTGAGATGTAATGTGCTAGCTTCTGACTTTGAGAGAGATGTAATGTGCTAGCTTCTGACTTTGTGTGAGATGTAATGTGCTAGCTTCTGACTTTGTGTGAGATGTAATGTGCTAGCTCCTGACTTTGTGTGAGATGTAATGTACTAGCTTCTGACTTTGTGTGAGATGTAATGTGCTAGCTTCTGACTTTGTGTGAGATGTAATGTACTAGCTTCTGACTTTGTGTGAGATGTAATGTGCTAGCTTCTGACTTTGTGTGAGATGTAATGTGCTAGCTTCTGACTTTGTGTGAGATGTAATGTGCTAGCTTCTGACTTTGTGTGAGGTGTAATGTGTTAGCTTCTGACTTTTTGTGAGGTGTAATGCGCTAGCTTCTGACTTTGAGTGAAATAGTACATGTATAGGATAAACATGATATATATATATTACCAAAAGTGATTGGCTGATAATCTATACTAATCAAAATTTAGTCAATACAGAAAATAAAACCAATAAATCTATTACAAAGAAGATTTATTGGTGCAGTTTAAAACTGACCCAAGAGATCTCAGAAATTCTGATATAATTATAAAAGTAATTCTCATGCACAGTTGTTAATTTAGATGGATCAACAGCCTATAAAAGCTTTTATCAATGGTATTCTCTCAGTATAATATACAAGTATCATATTTATAAGTAACAACTTCTAAAAAAACAATCAGTTAAAACATTTACAATATATATATATATATATATATGATTTTGCAGTTAACACATCGTTAAAACTGATAATAATTGATAATGAAATATTATGTATTCAGTTGTAACTATCCTAGTTCAGACATTTTTTATTTCAATATATAGACCTGTGTATTATTCTAATCAGGATTTTTAAAGTGTTTCCCCACTGATAAAACAGAATCAACCAACATGTGCTATATTCCAGCCTAACAGTCACGTGAAAGCTTACAATACACATCAAATTGCTATTTTCTGAATAAATTCAGTGATGATTTCTTCCTGTTTTCAATCACAAAACTGAGTCACTTTTTTTTTCAAAACATGGTGAACATCTAACTATAACTGAAGGGAGATAACTCTCTAAAAACAAAATGAACTGCTGACACTACCATGTATTTATCTAAGGGATAATTACATTGTAGATCAAGCAACACATTCAAAATAGACCATTTACTAATGAGATATATCTCTTATTAATAAAAGTTTCTATAGCTGTGAATGAGATAAGTACACATGGTAGACCTGTCCGCAATGGTGAGTTTATTTCTCATGAAGTTGCATGGAGATAAGTATACAATGTAACATCAAGTACTGAAACCATGATGATACAAAACTCATATTCACATACAAATTACAAATGAAGAGTTACGTGTGTCATGGTTTGAGTTCTATAAAAGTAACTGATATTGTATTTTCTGGGTCATAAGCCACAGAGCCAATTTTTAATAATTTTTCAATTTGATCCACATATTAGCCTCACTGGAATATAAGCCACACCCTTTCTTACAATGTTATAAGTTTGCAATGAATTATACACAGATAATCCTATATTCTATTAATGTGTTTTTAAAAAAACGTAAATTAGCAATTATCAAATTTGTTTGGCTTGTGAACCTTCAAAGATTGCCTATGCACAGATATAGGGCCTGGTGTTATGCAGGGTTAACTTAACAATATCTCCATCAGTGTCTGTACTTTTAAAAATTAGCGAAGACCTTTGCATGCTGACAAAATTCTTATAATCTAATATCATTTCTTAAAGACTGCATGAAGCCATTCTTATCGTAAACAAGTATGGTGATCGTTCTAGAATTTGACGTGATGACCTATCAATCCCAGGATGCAACAGTCTATTGTACACTTCTACTATGGCTTCCCAAGCAACCACAAAAGTTCAGAAGATATGTGATTCATGTTAAAAGGTATGATTAATTAAATCCACAAGAATGTTATTTTTATTTCAATCTTAAAATCATCCTGTATACGACTTCAAATGACCATTCTAGACAATCTGTTTCAATCACAAACATGTGATGGACAGTTGCTCATAAAAAACAAGATCCCATCTGATACCGGAGTACTAGTACGCTTCTGCCAATTGTTTTTTCCTTCCACATATAAGCAACACATGCCTGACCACCAAGGGAAAAGGCTGTGGCTTATAATCCAGAAAATACTGTATGTTCATTATTACAACTTGCTTTTAATCTGTATGGAAGTCTGTGCACAAATGAAGACCTCACCTAAAGGCTACAGAAATATGTTCATACTCCATCAATAACAACAAGGTCTCCTACTCAATCTATAGAGCTAGCAACTTGTGTAAAGTAATTCACTGGCATGTGTTGATGAGTTAGGCATTGTCAGGAAAGTACCACAAAGATAACTAGTACAGTGGAATTACCAATTTGTGAAGTTCCATCTCACCTTGGCTTTAGTAGGCAACAGCACAGTTATTGCTTGTAAACATGACACTCATTGTCTAGCCAGACAGTTAGTGACATCCTGCATTATCATATTTAAATGCAAAGTTCATATACAGCATCAATAGGTTTTATAAAAGAATATCTAACACAGTAAAAAATAGCCAATGAAAATTTCACTAAATTTTCACTTTCAGGAAGTGATACCAATATCACACCATTTACATGAAAGAAAGAATGTCTAATGTTAAATCTGTGTTTCACTTGTTTCTATTCTAAAGAAATTTGCAGTCAGCACCAAATATCATCTTTGTTTTTTAATATATGAATTCAAGAAGCACTCCTAATTCTATGGAAATTTTTATATTTTGTTTTCAACATTCTCATACAAAATATGGATGACAAATCTTGTTTCAGAAATGAGATCAGAAAAGTATATGTGTATAGACCTCGCTTGTTACACAAGCACCTTGTTATTGTTGGCTGGCATTAATCCAGTGTGATAGGAAAACCAATAGTCAATATCTTGGATAATGATTATTTTTATGCCTCACATATATGAGTGTTCTTAATTTCAATTAGTCAAAATTAGGTAATTTGAGTAAGAATACTCCTTGAATAATACTAAAAAATTCTAAAACCAGCCACTCTTCCATTATCGTCACCCATAAAATATTACATAATCCTTTGGAGACCCTTTTATCAGGCTCATAAAACCTTAGGTACTCTACTGTTTGAAAATCCCTGAACTACTAAACTGTCAAAGATGGCAGATGTTAAGAGCATAATTAGCAGTAATCAATATAAATTTAAAAAAAACAAAACCTTTTGACACTTCCTGTCATTTAACTACGTGCCTGTAATGCAAATAATCAAGAGCATTTAAAAAAAAATATAGTGAACAGTTGGCCTTGTGAATTTATGCACAAGTTCACAAGGATGAGGAAGAAATGTCTCCCAAAATAATATACACCAAAATTTCATAGAAGTTTTGTATCAAGGAGATGATAAGAATATTAATTCATAGGTGAAACATTTTGTGGGAACAAACTTTAGTATGTAATGTTCATAAAGTTATGTTTTACACTATTCAGCACTGTACCTTGTTTCATGCCTTATCAGCAGACAGAGGGATACAGTTCTACAGACTGGCCGACAACACCAAGCAGTAATAGGTTTGAATTATATATGTAACCTGACATAACATGTCATTCATTTTGAGAAATAAATCAACTTCTCTGTCTTGACACATGTCAGATGTTGTACCAAGAATAAGGAAAACAGTCATCGACTGACATTGACAATCCTTATCAGAAAGTCACTTGATCAGAATCATTTGAATGTGGATGCATATGTACCTCTCCTAAACTGTTGACCGATCAACAGTTCTAACTCAAAATTGACCGGCTTGCATAACTGTCAAGCCGATTGTTATGACATTTTCAGCAATTTGGGAAACAAATGGCAATGCTTGATTTACATTTAAAAAGCGGTAACAATTCCATTTATTTGATTATTTCAGTATATCTCAGTGTATTTGAAGGTTTGATAAAGAATTCAGCAGTTTTATAAGCTACTGCCACTAGGCAGGGATTCTTCTAGTTCCACCACCAGATTTCTTGACTGACAGCCAACTGCACATCTCAGCCAACTGCACATTATTGAACACAAATTAGCTGTGAAATTATAGTCCATGATGTGGACACAACTCTCATGAATTGACTCACCAGTGCTGGTTTGTATGAAGGTACTCTGTACAGTGCTGAACCAAAAGTTTCAAAAAGTTTTGCCAAGAGGATACATTCATTCAGGAAAATTTATTCAAAATCTGTTTTCCATATATAAACAGACTAATTGTCATCAATAACCTCCTGAATGTCATCATGAAATGTTATAGAGTTTTACAGTACTGGTCCCAGACATTTAGTTTTCTCCAAGCTCTTTGCTAAATATTTTTTTTCTGTGAGTGTTATTTCCAATACCACTATGTTCTTTCTCACTACCTGCCATTTCATATCATTTTTTATGAATTAACAACTTCCTTTGGATTCTGTCTTTAAAAACATTCATTATGTGTTTTCAAATGATTCTGCCATTTATTTAAGCACACCAAAACAGACAATTTTTGTCTCTCTGTAACAACTTTCTGGTATGTTTGAGTGATTTCACCAACTCCCAAGTATTATGACCTTCTGTCTTCAATTTTACAATAATTTCTTTCACAAGTTCGTTAATTTCAACAGTTTTCCTGCCCATTTCAATATTAGGCTTTTCGTAATGGGAATGCTGACAAGTTTACTTGGCAGATGACATCACTTACATCATGAGAAACCATTAGCAGAAATCTCAAAAGGAAACCTGGCTTCACCTACAAGCCATTCCATTTAAACTGCACCAAATTAACAACTAAGACATCACCATTTTGCAAAAATCACAAACAGAATACCTTTGGCACAGTGCTGCAGCTTATAGCTACATGCATAATATAAAGCAATGTCGATACTCCAGGGGTTACAATTACTTGCACTCTCTGCACCCACAGAACATCAAGGATGAATGTAAAGACTTACAGTATGTAATCATTATTTGTACTAATAAACATGATTAAACTAATATTTTTTTCTGATTGGAACACCTGCACTGTATTTATAATTAATTTTCCTTGTTTCTCAAGGTTTCCAGTCTAACCTGTTTATCTCTCATAATGGTGCTAACTTTCGTTGGCAGTGCTTGTGGGCAAAAAACTGTGGAATACAATTTTTTTTAGTTCTCTTGTCTGGTTTAATTTAAATAATGATGTTGCCCTCGAAAACTTCATCTGAAGTACTGCTCAATATTTCTGCAAAGACAACTCAGTTGTAACCAGACACTCGAGATCTTAGAGCTGTTTGTGTCTGTTTTTGTACCCATGTACTGTATTGTAAGCTTACCAAAGATTACAATGTTATACAAAATCGCATAGACAGTGACCACCAGACAAAACTTAATTCCTTAACAAGAAATTCTCGTGCATACACAACAGTATAACCTTACCTTTGGCGTCTTTATCAAGTCCATGATGTGCTAGTTGTAGAAACTCTCGGTGGCAGCGAGGATCTTCAGTTAGACATTTCAGAGAGAGATAGTACTTCAGTCGACATCCAAACCGCCCTCTATCCGGAAGTACCAGCTGACGATTTATTTCTTTTCGGAACTCTCTAAATAACCCTGATGCATTAAACGTTATTGTTTACATATTACCTCTATATGCAATACCACAGAGCGAGTACCGTGAATTTATTTACGTTTTATGATAGATAGGCCTGACACAGTGGTAAAAGCAAAGGTACCCGAAAGTCTTTCACAAATTTATTTAGCATAACATCATAAGTTAGGAAGTCAGTGTTTTAAAACAATAACACAATAATTCTGAAGTATCAACTTTTCTTTTAATTGCAATGAAAGATTAAACTGCAACTAAGTTAAAGTTAAAATTCATAATATGTGGTATTAGAGAACATAAAAATTATGTGTATGGCATACTGTAAAATATGTACTGCTCTGATGTAAGAATCGTGGGTTTCGACGTGAAAAAAGACACAAACATTTGTTTTTTTGGCAAATTCAGCTTTGTTCCGGATGATCTTACAAATGTAAAATTTACAGATTTATGAGGCTTGAACTAGGCTGCTACTGTGGGTTTTTTTTTTCAGTTGGTAGAGACGTGGATATCCACAGAAGTAATTTTACTTACTCATTAAGTCTTACTTTGTAGATTCTGAATGCAAGCCTTTATGCCTCTATACTCATATTCAACTCCTGTCTTTTATTAGATGTATGTATGTAGTCACTTTTTTGAATGATGTGATACTTGTGTTGTCAAAACATACACTGAACATCATGTCTTCTTATTTCCCTCTTCCGCAACACAGGAATTAGTGATTAGTCTCTCAGAAAAAACGCAGGCCACTCGGGCATAAGGCTTGACATATTTGTTCATTTTTTGATATCGTCCCGAAATATCCCTCCATGTGCATGATCTTCTTTCAGGAATGTGCTCGGCTCCTTCTATGGCATTTTTGCACATGATGATCTTAAGTAGACAAGTTATTCAAAAGTTTTTTTACTTCAATTTCACGTATAGCTCACAAGTTTGGCAAAACAAATGAAAAACAGGTACATATTAGTATTTATAGTGCATATCTTTCTTGGCTCCCACTGACCGTCAAAGACGACTGCTATGCCGTATTGGTTGAGTGAAAAGAAGGGAAGTAACTCTGGGTGATTAGGCTGACTGCAGCTATATTCATCAAGAAATCTCCTTTTACAAGGTCCTACAATATTTATCAAACAGGAATTGATGCATGATAATAAGCCCACAGTGGTGTTTTTTTCTGGTTTTTTTTTTTTTTTATTCCTGTTCAGTAACATTATCGTGAAAAACAAATACTGTTTGATGTTATGAACTAGTGTACTTGATTGAGTCAGAGGTGAAGATTTATCCCACTTAACTGTGTATAGTCACTGGATATCATTTTCTGTTATAAATATATATATAAATGTATATATATTACAAACATAATATATAATATAGTTGCAATAGGTGCACTTCCATGAGCAAAATTTCACTGTCCTATATAAGACAGAAGAAAATTCATTTAGTTTTAAGATGAAATCATATAATCTAAATTGAAATAAACTGAAGAAAGGCCAGAAACTGCAAGAACTTTACTTCATATTTAGGTCCAAATTTTCATTAACGTTCATGTTGAATATTACTGAAGTGCAGTATTTCAATTCTGTCAGGTTTCTGTCATTCGCACTTCGTAACTGTTTAGTACATATCTAGGATGTTCTTGAGCGAAAGTTTTGCAACTAGTGCAATTTACATACACCAAAATAGCTGTAGCCTAATTTCACTGTTTAGTCAAGATTAACACTATCACAAGTCTAAAAATATACAGTAACGTTGATCCCTTGTATTCAATGTGTAAATCTGTATTACCTCAAGTTTTTGAAATTAAAGAAAATAATATGATACATCAGTTATATTCAACATACATGTAAGAATACATAAGTGTTGTTTAACAATGACCTTGACTGAAAGCATGTTGAAGTTATATTGGACAAATGTCTAATTTTCATACGCAAGTGTGTCATTAACCTTCTTGCAGTATTAAGGAAAGTAAGGCTGTGGTATATGACTTAATTTGGTAGACACATAAAATACTTTAGTTTAATGTCATATTTACTCAGTATTCATGCTTAACTAAAACCAGCAAAAGTTGGTCTTTTTTTAATAGATGTCACACTATATTTTTACATGAAATTTGCTGTTTATTTGCTGTTGCTGTCTAGAACCAAAGATATTTCCAGTAAGTGTGAGTATATGAAACAATATAACTGAGGGGTGTGTGTGATAGATTACACAAGCCTTTTCTATCACAACAAACACACTCACAGAAGTTCCATGTTTTGACATGTGGCTCTGGCGATTCACACATTGACACGAAAACTAGAACTGGACTTCCATTGGCATGAGAACTGGACTTCCATTGGCATGAAAATTGGATTTCCATTGGCATAAAAATTGGACTTCACTTGACATGAAAACTGGACTTCCAGGGACATGAAAATTGGACTTCACTCGACATGAAAATTGGACTACGAGGGCATGAATATTGAACTTCCATTGACATGAGAATTGGACTTCCATTGGCATGAGAACTGGACTTCCATTGACATGAAGATTGGACTTCCATTGACATGAGAACTGGACTTCCACTGCAAAGGGTGTTGTCTTTCAGTTTATTGAATGTTCTAAAGAGCTATTAACCCCAAAACAAATAAAAAAGATGAGGAGCAACTCCTGAATCCAGGTTTGCCATCAGTATATTCTTGTTCTACTAGAGCTGGTTGCAACAAACAATACAACACAAATTTTCTGGCTATGCACAATTTATTGACTATGGCTCAGACCTAAGTTATACATAAAACAGTATGTATCTGTAGAAATAGTTTAATAAATCCTCCGTACCATTTATAGGGGTTTGTAGCGATGCTCTCAATGATGTAAACTAAACATGTACAAGTCCATCAATACAGGTTTGTAACAATGCAACAATATTATCTTAATAACCAACATGGTTTGAACTTATTATGGACATTTTCCAGTATTAAATTTAATAAATCATTAATCACCTATTGCTGTTTGATATTGATGAGCCGTGACACACTCCACGGCATTCCGCTATACTTGGAAATGGTTTACTTTTTGAAAATTTCGAAGAAAACAAGACAAAAAAAAATTTACCAAATGTTTTTTTTTAAATCCTCTTCGTAGTGTTTATGTGTTTGATACACATCTGTTATCTAAAATATATGATTATTTATTTTGTGTATCGATCATTTAGTGAATGCCATGATTAAAAAATATATTCCAGTGTAACTACTACTAGATTGAGAAATCAAATCTTGCCTGCTATTCCCAGTGGTACACATTGGAATATTGAGGTCATTCTACAGTTATCACACACCACAATAAATCATTTTAACATACAATTATCAAAGTGTGCATAATTCAGATCAGAGAAAATCAAGTGAAACTTACATTGTATGGTTACAGATCAAAAAGATTTTAATATTAAAAAAAAATATATTCAAGATAAATATTGTGTACATAACAAACAGAAATGTACAGATAATAATAAATTATATGAAATGGACGGATTTTTAAAATTATAAATCTAAGGACTATTTAAAGGACAAAATCCAATAAAGAAGACACATTCTTAAGTAGAACCGAATGTCCTGTCATATATTCCTGCCAATACAACAATATCTAAGGCCCCATTAGCCTCAAGGCTCATGCAGAATGCCAACACAATGAAAAAAAATAAAAATAAGATTACATTTAAAAGCAACTGGAAAGATTTTGACAACTTGACAACATTTTGTGAAGATCTTTTTAACCAACTCACATGTCAAAATATGTTTAGCTATTTCTTAATTATGATTCTCAGTATTCTTAACATATCAAAATCAAATTTTCAAAAAAAAAAAAAAAAGAAAAAAAAGTGCAATATTACATGTAAACAAACTGCAAACCAAAGCAAGGAGTTTTGAGTACATCAAACAAAAACAGTATTAAATTATATTTGTATTTAATAATGAGGTAATTCAAGTTGCTGAAAAAACATAATTCAACCGAAAATATTGTTGCGATCTGTTGGAGACATGCTCCCTTATTCAAATTCTTTCTAAATATGCAATATTTAATTAGTCTGTATTAAGTCAATTTACAACACTCCAGCAATTCTGGGCTAATTACATAATGCTGATTTATTACATCATGCTAAATAAAAATATTCAATCGTGAGACAAGTAAAGCCCGTCTCAGGTAGAGTGTTTAAGGTAGCATGTGACCTGAACAGGAATGATGCAAAATGTTTATACCTAGATTTCATTTTAGTAATCAAACAAATTTAAAGGAAAAAAAACCCAACAAGTTACTTACACCCAGATCTATCACAGTTGCTTATATTATATATAATGCTGGTGGCTGGAAGATACCGTAAACATGGGGAGATAACTCACAGTTCTGATGAGTGTATCACCTGGTCAGATCAATAATATTGACAAACTAAATCACCAGCTCTTCAAACTCCTTCATATACTTTGGTTGAGCTTATGTTGACAAAAGGGCAAGTCCACTGCAAGATTTTATGAATGATACTCTCATTTCAGTTAAACTCACATGCCGTGTTCTCCCCTAACACACGCACCCCAATGATGCAGTCCAATGTATAGATCATTGTGTGTTGTGTTTCGGAGACAGCCACATCTTCGGTAGACTTTTGCTACACACAACTTATGAACTCCGAATGTGACGCTATTAAACATGACCTAACACCATCGTATCAGGATATTGTTGAGGTACAGAAACCAACATGTAACATTTACTATAATTGTTCCCCTCCACCAGGAGTCTTACATACAACTTCACACAAAACATTTATATACTCCAGATTTTCATCATTCCATGGCTAGCATGCCATTTACAAGCACTTGTATGACTAAGATCAGGTCTCAATATCACAGATATGGAAAATGGATCTCATTTGGTTGTGTTGATCTTTCGGCAGTGGATTTTGAATATGCATGAGATTGCTAACAATTAGCATAGTATCAGTTGTAATATTTAATTTTCATAAGTTAATTACAATGAATGACAATTGATAATGTCTACTCTAGAAGGCAAATCAAAATCCATGTTGCACTGACTGGAATGTATATATATATATCGCTTTGCTATAGTTTTTGCTGCACTTTTATGAGTATGTTATACAAATTTTGAGATGTAAAGATAGGGATTTAATATGAAATAGACCTACATATTGAATCATCTTTAGATAAAACCAATCCCACTACAGAACATACCACAACATTACTCATTTAACTGGGTTGAAGTTTGCACAAAATGAATTTCTTTCTCCCTGGGTGTAACGACAACTAACCAACAATGCCCAATTACCGTACCCAAACTTGCCTTTCAATAAAAGATTGACGTACAACTACACTACAACCTCGCCATTCATTTTCTTATACAAAATATCTTATAAAGTGAGCGAGAAAATCTTTTGAAATTACTTTGCATTTTACAATATTTGTGTCTATTATGATTAATAATACAGCTAATTTTCTCTTCGAAGGTATTGATATTTCTAAGTGTTGAAGACATCACAGCATCCTTGAGGAACTACGTGTCTTCTTAGGATCAGGAATAGTCCTGACCAATACTTTTAACTGAAGTATCCAGTGGATCTTCTAGATAGCTGGGACGCTCTGGTGTGAGGTTACGCCTTCCTGAAGAACTGCGGTACATGTCTGGACTCAGGCTCCTGTCAGAGAGAGAAACGTAATCAGAGATTGAGAGTGTCTGGACTCCTACCTGTTAACTTAAATCATTTCTTTCCCATTGTAAAAGTACTTTTTAACATAAATAAATGACATTTAATTTCTATTTTAATTCAAATATGTGATAATACAAAATCATGATCGGAGAAAAAAAATCCAAAATAAATTTCAATTACACCGTATTTCAGAACATCTTCATAGATTAGTTTGGCTATGATTGTAAATAAGCTGTTAATATCAGTAGTTGCTATATCAGTTTCATCCATATCAATAGCATATTCTATGGGATAATGACCTTCTAGGGCTAGGAGATCTTGACCTTGACCTTGACCTTGAAGTTGTCAGACTATTATGGGTTGTGGTTTTTGTATAAGAATAAGATGAAGAGTATTCCATTGTAGGTATTGGGGGTGTCAGGCCATGTCTCCTCAGTTCCTGAATGGCTCTCTCCCTGAAAATTAAGATGGCCAATAATTAGATGCATTAGTTTAGTGAAGTTTAGTATTTAGTACATTTCTTTACAAATTTATAAAATGTCAATGCACTAAATTGCTACTAAAAAGTCTTCAATCTAAATCAATATGATTTCTCAACTTTTGAGAACAACTAAAGTCTTTGAACAATTTTATTACTTTCATCGTCAGTTAAAGGAAATTAATTTTCATTGCATAAGAACATTGCAAAGTCACCAATTTCAAGTTATATTAGACGTTTGGTGATAATTCTATAAATAGCAAGGCATGAGCCTCAACACTAACCATATGAAAAAGTCTTAAAATAAACCATGGCAATTGTAGGTGGCTGAGCATGGGAAAGTAGCCAAAGAGGAAGTAATTTACCTTGAACAATGGGCAATAACTCTGTATATACAGAAAATCAAGATCTGAATTTAGAATGTGACATTCGGCTATCCAGAAATTTTGACATGCTAAATGTGGTAATTGTAGCTGATCCTAGTATTTATGAATACATTGCAATACAAATGTTCCCTCTGGTAGGACCAGTGACATGTGATGAAATCTGATTAAAGTGTATTGTCAGACACACCAAAAGCATCCTTCAGTATCAGAGAGTAATTAATGTTAGGGATATATAGGAATGGGACACACAGTGTTAAAGTAAGACCTGTATTTATCCTGCAATAAGCCCATGGTGCCGAGGCATAATTCTGACTTGTAGAGAGAGATTGAGCATATTTTCTGACACCAAATACAGCATCTTACTATTTTTAGAGTAATGAAATAAGTGTAAGTGGGGTTATTGCCAGATATTAGAAAAAACATATAGAATCCCTCAGTATTAGGGTAAGTAAGGATACAACATATAGAGTCCCCTTCATATTGTCCATACAGTTGGACTTGCACCTACCGCTCAAACTTTTCACTTGTAAGTGACCTCCGAAGGCGCTCCACATCTCCTTCTAGCTCAACATTTCTGGTTCGTAGACTGGCAATTTCACGACCTGAACTTTGGCTGAAGTAAAAATGAAACACAGGTATACTAAAACATACTAGGAAAAAAGTAAACAACTTTGCCTGAGTGTAGAGTTACATCAGTTTCAATTCAACTCAATCACACAATTGTTCTGTTAATTAAGTAAAACACTGTAATATTATTGATTAATTCCAGCAAAAAGAAATGAAATCTTGTACAATTGGCGGTAATGTAATTAAAAAAGAATATTTTCTTTCCACTTTCAATCTTGATGACCAATTAATTTTTAATCATTTTATGGGATGAATATGGTAAATGGCTTTTAAAACAAGGCTACTTGATCTTCCCTGAGTGCTTACATCTTGCTCTCATTGAGAGAGAGTCGATCCTTTAGCATCTGTATCTCGGCACATTTCTCCTGAGCTGACAGTTGTGACTGGAACTCTTTCTCTCGGTTAGACTGAAGTATTCCCTCTAAACTCTTCACCGACGTCCGCTCCGATGTCATCTGGCTCTTCAGCAGCTCCGTCTCCTGACGCATATCCTCCATTATCGTCTGCAGCTATAAGCAGAAAAACTTTGTCAGAAGACTGTAGGATTATAAACTGCTCCTCCTTTCAGTTTATACCAAAAAACGCTGTTGTACTATTTATTAATCGAACAAGTGCATCAATTACAAAGAGAGGGCAGTGGGACTATTCAAGGATAAAAAGTGCATCAATTACAAAGAAAGGGCAGTGGGATAATCCAAGGACAACAAGTGTGACAAAGACAGAGAGAGGGCAGTGTGACAATCTAAGATCAACAAGCATGACACTGACAGGGGGAGAGAGTCAAGGGACAATCTAATTTCAGAAAGTGTCAGACTTGCAGGACAATCTGAGGTCAACCACAATGATAAAGTTGGAGACCAGTAAGAAAGACATTTACAGAGGTCCACGGGACAATTTAAAATCAACAAGTGAAACAAATGTGTATTCAGAAGGAAAATCTAAGGTTCACTACATGATGTTGGCATGTATTATCTTTACCTGCTCTTTATCCAGACTGGCCGACGTGAGTTGACGTTGAAGTGAATCTTTGGTTGACTCCAGTTTGGCACACAGTTCCCTTACGGCTGCCAGATCCACCAGTAAGTTCTGTTTGTCTTCTTCTGCCTGACGAAGATTTTCCTCCAGGTTTGCTACTGACCTTGTTAGACTGGAAATTTGAAGCTCATAAGCCTGCTGGGCATTCAAATGCTGGAAACATACAACAACAGTATTTATGTACATATCATTAGTAAACTCACTTATCTTTACCACTGTATCTTAATATCAGTGGATTTCAAATTCACAAAGAGAAGATATCTGTTCTGTGGATAGAAGAAATTCTCTGCACAGTTTTGCTAGATCATATAACATTTATGCAATGAAATTCATTAGACTTTCTTCACAAGTATATTCATTAATAGGATGTCCCCATTTGATTAGATATTCCTTCAGTTCCCCAGAATATGTACCTCCTGAACTTCACGTTCTAAATTATCTAGCCTGTCCCTGACGCGTCGAAGCTCAGAGTCCTTCGTCATGATCTCCAGGCGAAGGTTAGAGCCCTCACTCTCCAGTTGGTGAGTTGATGTCTGGTACTGCTCTGCCTCAACAGAGAGGGCCCTGTACTGGTCAAGCAGGTCGGACCGCTCTTGTTCCTACAAGACAAATAATACAGACACTGATCATACATCAAATAACACCCCTCAGAAAAGACACAGATTGGTAAAAAATTTGCCATTTGCATTATGATAATATTAAAGGTCTTCTCCAATAGGTAATTTACCAGTAATGGTTTTATTCACTGTCTTTACTTTATTCAGAGACATTTTTTGACAAAGAATAATTCCTGTCACAAACAATGTATCAAGATTTTTACTATGTAATGACAATACATCCTCTACAATGTTATTCAGATTCTCGTAGGAAGAGACAAACCTTTTTGGACAGGTGTTCCTCTGTGCGCTTCACCTCCAGCATATAATCTTGAGCTTGGCCCTTCAGTGTTTCCTTCTCATCTAGGGCGTCCTGTAATTCCTGGTTTAATTTCTGTAATAAAAAAGATACAAATTTGGTAATTCAACTCAATAAAATTTGTTCAACTAACACTTCAAATCAATTCAAACACTGAAAAAGTTCTATGTATGATGGGTTAACCTGGACTGACCTGGTTTTCTCTTGTCATTATAGCAAGATCATCCTGAAGGCGCCTATTTTCCCTAAGTGCAATGTCCTTGCTGCGACTTGTCTCGCTCAAATCCTCGCCTGTAGAGTCTAACTGTCGACGCATGCTCTTCAACTCTCGGTCCTTCATATTGTGGGTCTCGTTGGAATGTCTGGAGAGCCAAGTTCACATGTACATAGCAATGGCTTTAACGTTATCATGATCTAAACACGAAACTTCAATAAAACCATCATTGAAAGAAAGTAAAGAGGGTCTTAATTTGCCACGGAAGTTAATACCTTTCCTTAATGTTTCAGCAATAAATAAGGTATCACTGAGACTTACTTCTTTACCTGTTCATTTGATTGTCTGCAGACTGTTTTGAAATTCAGCCCAGATAAATTTGAGTTACTGTGCTAAAATGATTTTTCTATTCATAATTACAATGACCTTGAATTTTAATGACTGTACTGGAAAAGCAATCCAAAACTAGGAAGCACAGTCATTTAAGAAACTAGTATGTGAAGTTTGAGTTTGAACGGCCCTAGAGAATTCATGTGCTTGAGCAAATACAAAATAATAGCAGTAATCACAAGAGTTAACCCTAAAATCAATCATATGCAAGCATATCTAATAGAAAAGCAGTGAGTAAAGTTTGAGTTTGATTGACTCACTTGAACTTGCATTATTGTCTATAAATAGTAATCCTGACCAATATTTATTTTTATCAATAGTTAGAGTGACCTTGACATATGACCCTTTGACACCCAAAAGGAATCCCAAGCAAACACTCCCTTCAAGCATGATAGAATGACAAACAGTGGCATTGAAATATTTCCTTCCCAATATTCCATCAGGGGTAATAATAAACTTGTTATGTATCGAGTTGTAACACTGTATTAAATGTATATAGCATTTTCTGATACTTACTCTCTCTGAGCCTCCAGCTCACTAACTCGAATCTTCAGATCACCAACCACCTTTTCCTGTAGAGGAAATCATAGCATATATTATACCAATGCTGATACTTATACGGGAAGATTTCAGACTACGTAGTATAGGATTACTGTTACACACTGTCAGACAGTGATACAGGAAGGTTTCAGACCACATAATACAGGATTACTGTTACACACTGTCAGACAGTGATACAGGAAGGTTTCAGACCACATAATACAGGATTACTGTTACACACTGTCAGACAGTGATACAGGAAGGTTTCAGACCACATAATACAGGATTACTGTTACACACTGTCAGACAGTGATACAGGAAGGTTTCAGACCACATAATATAGGATTACTGTTACACACTGTCAGACAGTGATAGAGGAAGGTTTCAGACCACATAATACAGGGCTACTATTACACACTGTGGTAAAACTGTGAATTGTACCTTGTGTAAGAGGTCATCAGTCAATCTGGCCATTCGTTCTGTCTTGTCATCAACGGCAAGCTGCAGTGAGTCCTTTTCACGGTCCAGTGCACTGATGGTGGTTCTGAGTTGGGCTATCTCCTCACGTGACAGCTGGTTGGTCCGCGACAAATCTGCATTACGATTATCCATTTCAGCATTATGCTGCTCCTGTGTGTGGAGGTTCTTTTCATTGTTGTTGAGGCGTTTTTGTGTCTCCTCCAGTGATTTTTCAGTCTCCTCTGCCAACATCCTGAAGTGAAACATTCGAGATATGAATTGAAGAATTGTGTGAACTGAAGAATATACAAAGCAATATTAAGTGTTTTGAGTTATCAAAATATCCCTTTTTCAACCCTTGTTTCTTAACTCTTCAGAACTCAACAAAATACTCTGAGATGTAGAATCTTTGCAGAATTTAGGTAATATTCAAACAAGTACTATCCATCTTGAATAGATAAGGATATTCAGACAATATCATAAATTGAAAAAAAAACATCTTGACAAGTAGTATTTCTGCAGTATATAAAGAACATTCTACAAGTACTAGTTGTCCAGAATAAATAAGAACATTGTGTTGTGACAAGAAGTATCTTCCCACAATACATAAGAATATTCTGACAAGCACTATCACCCAGAATTAGATAAGAACATATTTACTTTTTCCCAGAATAGATATGAATTTTCTGAAAAGCACAATGCATATATTGCTACTATTAACAGAGCATCAATTTTGAAGAATGTCTTTATAGTATATGTAGTAAATGCGGTACATTCTTCTTCTACAAGTGTTTTATCAGGTTTACAATGGCAGGACTTACTTCATCTGTGCTGCAGTCGAACGTGCCTGAGAAGCCTCATCCTGAACCTGGGTTAGTCGAATGGCCTGATCTCGCACCTGTTCCTCGTAGCTTCTAAGGTCCTCCTTCAGGGTGGAAATTCGGAGCACAAACTCTCTCTTCTCAACATCCACCTAATCAGAACCAAACCTCTGGTCAGAAGTATTGTCAGTACTAATGCTATGTATAAATTTCTCTTTCATTTAGACCTGCCCAGTATATGCATCTCCACATACGCAAAGATTCTTAAGTAAAACACCAACTTACAAGAAATGATATTATGACCCACCCTCCTTCAGCCGTATACATGTACATGCATCCAGGCAATCATTTTTTTAATCAAATATTGTATAGTACATATATATGGAAAACCAAACATAAAATTTGCCAGTTCATGCTTTTTCTAACAACCCACAAATAAAAACATCAAATCTTAAAGTCCTGTTTTCAAAACAAATGTCAACAGGATCCCCTTGCTGGCAGGTTCATGAAATCTACACTTTCTGAGTGAAGTTACTTAACTACAATATTTCTACTCACAGTCAAATGTTCATCCACTGCCCTTATATAACTATTTTTCACAGTTCAACATTTACCAACACATGTTTTAACCAGCAGTATCGACAAAAACCTCTTTTAATAGGTGTTATACTTCTTCACTAAGGAAATAATTTGTTTTACACTCAAATAGACACTGCAAGTGTTTTCTTTCCCTATCAAGCAGAGCATACTCACTGTGGAGATGGTGGACTCCAGATCCTCAATCCTTTGTTCCAGCTTGGCCCTATCAGACAGGGATGTCTCAGTGGCAATCTACAACAGAATCACCATATCTAGTACTGATGAAAGTGATTAATTTGACAGACTGACAATAATCCAAAAAATACATTTCTATTTTTGCATTATGCTTTTCTATTTGGTTTTCATGGGTTTGCCCCAGTTGAATCTGTGTACATATCATTTGATTTATTAAAAAATATATGACACATTTGAAGGGAAGTTAACACAAATTCCAGTAAAATTGGTAAGGTAATATCTACAGTTAAATCTAGTTCAGAAATCTCTCCTAAATTTGTTGAATTCAGATATCCAGTCCGTCTGATAGTCAATCTTGATTGTATTTCCAAAAGAAATGAATGTTGCATTCAACAATCTAAAGTTCTAAAAATTATCTTCAGACCCAAAGTCCATGTGTTAGAAGCTAGGGCCGATTTGCTTATTAATTATCAATTTATCAAGTAGTCTGGACTTGTCCCTTGTGGAGAGGGAAATTCTTCCAGACTCTGAGTGTCCAGATTAACAAAGCAAGGTCTGACAATATCCTTGAATTTCCAATACTGAAAAACGTATGTTTTTACCGCGTGAGGTCAAGTGTATGTATACCGGTCACAAATTATACAAATAACCTATTGGTCTCTAATCCTCACCTTTAACCTCTCTCTCAGACTGTCTCTTTCTGTTGTCATGCGTCGGAGGTCAGAGAGAGCATCGTCACGCTCACATTCCACACGACGTAGCACTGCCTGTGCTGCTAGAGATGTTTTTGGAGATTTTGGTGAACGCACCATTTCCCTCCTCACCCTATGAAGCTCATCTTTAGACTGTAAACAAAGTAAGAAAGGACTGTTAGAACTATTAGAATTATTAGTAATATCTATTTTTGGTTAGTTTCTTCATCATTTCACAATTTGCCAACAATTTCAATATTTTCTAAACAATTTTTGGTATCAAGACACAATGACACTAACCTCTTCATACATAGTGTTGAGCTTGTCTCGTTCAGCAGTCAGTACCTTCACATTGGCCTGGATCTACAAAACAAATGTGACAATACAGTCATGGACAGATCAACAAGACAGTACATCAAGTAACCAGAATAACACCAAACAAAATTCTTCGACTTTTTGTGTTTTATCACCCTGTACTGGGTAACATGATCAATGTCTAAAACCCTTTCAGGAATTTACGAATGTTGCAACAAACTGATGTGATATTAATAGCAATGTATTCAAAATGTAAGAACATGAATCATCATGTTATGGGCGTTAGAAATAATTTCGGTCACTATATTCAAGCAATACCACTCATAAATTATACTCAACTTTCTTTGATAAATTTTCGTTTCTTTCATTTTAATTTTTTTTTTTTTTTTTTTTGACACCAACCTCTGCCATGTGGCGTTCAAATTTATCTAACAACGCCCTCATCTCATCTCGCTCCCTCACCAACTTGGAAACCTCAGGGTCATCTGACACTCCCTGTATTAAAAATCAAGTAACATGGAAGATCATTGGTCATTTTACACAGGAAGTTCCAAGAAATAGAATTTTTCAGTTTTCACAGTAGGTTAACCATGAATATTATGTCACTAGTTAGTGTACACAAAATATAAGTTGATATTATCAGTTGATTTACACGATGAATAACAAGGGCACTGAGTCAGCTGTTACTGCAAAAACATTAACAATGACACTGTACAGAAAGAGAAAATGGGGACCAAACAATTATTCTGTTACTTCTTGGGAAGGCACAAGCACATGCAGCAGCATTATAGCAATTTTACATCTTCTTTACATCGATAATAATATCAGAGATTGCAGGTGATTGTTTTGCACAGTAAGCTACAAAGAATATCTCTGACTACTTAAGACACTATTAGAAACCTAACAAGACAGTCCTAACTCGGCATGATGAAGTAGTAGACCTTGGAAGGATATCTCATGGCTACAGACAAGAGTGTAGGAGGTGGGGGTCTCTTACCTTTGTGGGTGTGGCTCTGGCTGAGGAAGAGGACTTTTTGAGTGCCTTCAGTACCTCATATTCTTTCTTGTAATAGTCCTTTTCCTCCTCAAGAACCCGCAAAATCGTCTCATACTGAGCTACCGTCTACAACAACCAAAACTAGGCTACAGTAACTCTTTTCTTTTTCTTTTTTCAAATAATAACACAACTTTTCCTAAACAGTTCAACCTTTCTGAAAGCTTTAACACCTCTACCCTGCTGATATTGACGTTACCTTTTTGTCGGACTTGGATGAGGTAACCTCTCTGACAGGACTGGCAGCACGTGAAGAAGAACGAGAATGGGATGGACTACGTGCTCGTGAAGGAATTTCACCACGTAACATTTTTTGGAGGGCATCTGACTGATCACGATAGTAGTTCCTTTCTTCCTCCAGGCTGCGGATAAATGCATCCAGTTTGCTTGGTGTCTTAGTCTTCTTGCCTCCAACACCAGGACCATTCTTTCTCTTGAGTTTCTCAATTTCAAGAACTAATTCTTTCTCTGTAGGTTAATAGAAAGAACACTGATTGCTTGCTTGTTCACAATTACACATCAGAAATACCTTGGCTAAGAAATTTTAAACATTACTGAACTTGCTTTAACAAATTCAGTGCTTTATTTATCGTCTTTCATATCTATCATTGTGTATTAAATTTTGAACAGACTCAGAGCCTTCCTTCTCTTCATCCTCTATTGTTACGTTAAGGTTGTGTTTCAAGAGATCAGAGCCTTCCTCATCTTCACCCTCTACTGTTAAGTTAATGATGTGTTTCAACAGATCAGAGCCTCTCTCATCTTTACCCTCCATCTCTTGATTTGTTTTGGATTTCATCTCCCTTATCATTGTCAACATTTTATGTGCAATTTATTTTTTTTACATCAGACACAATAAACACAAACATTTCCCATCTGATCCATCCTCTTACTGAGAACTACTTACACTGAATCCTTGGTGTAAAAGTTTTCTTACCATTTGACATAAGTTTGTTAACACGATGGCTCAGCCTCTTCTTGTCTTCAGAGACACGATCGAGCAATTCTTCCAGGCGCAACAAGTCACCTTTTTTAATGGAAAGTTGTGCTTGTGATTCATTCAAGTCCTTGACAAGTCGCTGGTTCTCCTGTAAATCAAAAATTTACTTGTCGTTATTTCTTTTTCTTAAATAAATTTCAGCGGCTGTCAGTAACTGTGTAGATTATATAGTGACTTAGATTTGATAATATTCTTGACGGGAACAGAGAATATTATCACATTTCATCGGTAGTGTCTACTATAATTCACATTCTGTCAAACAAGGAGCTAGTACCCAGATTTCTGCTACTCGTTCTTAAATATCCCATATAATTAAACACCATAGGAATAAAATGGATTGAAAGCTTCAGAAACAACGTCAATTAAAAGAAAAATCTGAAACATTTCTACAATGATTTGAATCACTTACAGCCTTAAATTGAGCTAAGTTTAAGTCCAGGTCCTCTAATTCATGTCTTGACTTTTCTAGTTCGTCCTGCGAAAAAAAATATGTGAATTCAATTAATTTTCTCAACACAACCAGATGTTACAATCGTAAGGTTAAAATAAAGTATGTCTTTTAAAAGTTCATATTCACTTTAAATGACAAAGATTATTAATTTGCTTAGAAATATTTTTTTCTGGTCAATTTTCTTTATTCTGTGGTAAAATCATTTCTGCCTTGTGTCAATTTACTCTCCACAGCAGAAGTACTAAGTAAGACTTCTTGATTGATAATGCTAACTGCAATCCTCTCAAGATATCTGAATCATACTTATAGTCTTTTGATACTTTATTTTATGTATAATAGTATTTAAAGCCACAATAAAGTCATATATTACTATTTCTCTGTTTTCTTACCTTTGCCTCGCCCATTTCACGGTCGGCTGTTTTGACAACATCCTCTTTGTCTACTTGGAGACGTTTAGCCATCAAGTCAACGTCCTTCAGGTCATACTCCAGCTCTCTGTTACGAGATTCCAACTCCCGATTCTTGAGTTGGAGTTTAGAAAGTTGAGACTCGCAGTCATCACGCTCGCTGTTGGAGTCATGCAACTTCCTCTCAAATTCTCTAGTCTTCTGCTGAAGGAAGTCAATCTGACAAAAAAAATTATGTAAAATAATTTCAAGTATTGTGAAAAGCTGTAAGATATATAGCTAATTGGTATCTGTCTTATTGTACACATTGGGGAAAGACCACCTGTAACTGGAGTTTGGTGACTGACTACCTGAGTTTACATGGTGTAATGATAGATTACCTGTAAGTGTCACATTACCTGAGAGTTTATATGGAGTAGTGAGAGATTACCTGTATGTAAAGTGTCAGATTACCTGAGAGTTTATATGGAGTAGTGAGAGATTACCTGTATGTAAAGTGTCAGATTACCTGAGAGTTTATATGGAGTAATGAGAGATTACCTGTATGTAATGTGTCAGATTACCTGAGAGTTTATATGGAGTAGTGAGAGATTACCTGTATGTAAAGTGTCAGATTACCTGAGAGTTTATATGGAGTAGTGAGAGATTACCTGTATGTAAAGTGTCAGATTACCTGAGAGTTTATATGGAGTAATGAGAGATTATCTGTAAGTTTAGTGTCAGATTACCTGAGAGTTTATATGGAGTAGTGAGAGATAACCTGTATGTAAAGTGTCACATTACCCCAGACCTTATGAAGAGTGATGAGGAATTACTTGTAAGTTAAGTGTGAGAGTTTATAGTAATGAGAGATTATCTGTAAGTTTAGTGTCAGATTACCTGAGAGTTTATATGGAGTAGTGAGAGATAACCTGTAAGTAAAGTGTCACATTACCCCAGACCTTATGATGAGTGATGAGGAATTACTTGTAAGCTAAGTGTCAGATTACCAGACAGATTGTTCGGCAACAGAATACATGGAGTGTTCAGTTTTTATTTGTTTATAGATGTAATGCTCTACTTTATATTATCTATATGTAAAAGCCTTAAGAATTTTCTGTTATTACCTGGATGTTGAGGTGCGATATCATCCTCTCATTGGCGCGGTTTCTGGCCTCCAGGGCCACCACGTCTGAGGGTCTTCCTCCGTCTAACATTTTGGTAAGGCGTTCTATCTCGTCATCACGACCTTCAACCTACAAAGCACAAAACAAATACAAAATAATTTCACAATAGCACACAACTTTAGATTAATTATACCATGAAAAATGTGTCAGTCATAAGACAACCTTAACAGTCACATATATTAGGTCAAGGTTAGAGTGTCTATACTTTAGGACACAGAAAAACAGATGTCTGAAAGTCAAGGTCAGTATCGCTCTATAGTAATCATAGATATCTGGAGGTCAAGGTCAGTTTCACACTATGTAAATGACACATATCTAGAGGTCATGTTATAGTATCTTCTCTAGCACAAAGAAACAAAGATGTCAGGAAGCCAAGGTCAACAGGATGGAAAAGCATTGATGTCAAGAGGTCAAGGTCAGTATTTAGGACACAAAAACACAAATTGTAAGGAGGTCAAGGTCATTAAGTAGACAGAAACACAAATGTCAGGAGGTCATGGTTAGTACTTCATTACAGAAAATGTATGTCTTTGAAATGTACTGGATATCATAAATTAAAACAAAATACAATTTGCGTCTTATCTTTCTAGGATATTGAAGTCAGTAAAATATGTTTAAAATCACATCTTGTAATATTTTCATCAGTTCTCCTATCATCCAACTACACTGTAGAATCTTGTATGAACTAGTAGCCTAACTAAGGTGTCTGAAACAGAGTTAGGACGAGATGTGCCAGTTTATTTACTTCAACTCCAATTAACTAAGTCATTGAAAACAGGAAACATGTGTATACACTATATGTTGACTTAAATACATCTAAAGAGTGTACTAAAAGCAAGTTTAGAATTTAATTTGCTAACACTTGAATATGAAGAGGATGGTGGGCATGAAAGTTAATTCTGTAATGGGGTGTCACCTGCAAACTTTCCAAAGTGATGTGTTTATGACTAGAATTCTCGGGACGATTTGATATAGCAATTATACCTACAACAGATATTTTTACAATCCTGTACTCAAAAGGCAATAAACCACTGCCATCATTATACAGTCTACACTGATGGTGAAAATAACTGTTTAGAATTTCACTTTCACATGCTCAAAATTTTAACAATTTTACTTCTGGAATAAATTTGGCAGTTTAAATCTCTCCTGATACCATATATATTCATTTCAAACTAATACTTGGCAACAAATGAAATGTTTAAAATGTACATACATGTTTCAGAGAGGCATTGAACACACCAACATGTCAGTAAAAACAGCTAACAGAACCCTAGTGTCCATGAAGAGTCACAGAATACACATGTACATGTGTGACAACAACCATTACGGTATACCTATGTAGCTATGTGTCATCAAAAACAGTAACAGAAAACTCACATGTCTACAAAAACACAATACAGACAATAATGAGATACCCATGAGCCTTCTAAATCATAATTCTAACAAGGAACAACACAGACTGTGCTTGATGAGTGTATCTGTTAAAGTATTGTGTTTCATCCACAGCTTCTTTTATGTAAATCTAAGCAAGGTAACTGGTCCAACCCCAATAATGTCATGTTCTCAAAATCAGAACTGGGGTAGCAACATTGAATCTATCAAGTTTAACATCAAACTTGTCAAATCTTATAACAAAGTCAAACAAGATCACGATTGTGATGATACAACTTCCCCAAAATCTTCATCCACCTGCATCTCTCGAAACCCGGTATGTATGGTATTGTGATCAGCAGTTGAGACCTACTGCTGGAATTGTGACTTTGTTCACATGCCCTTAAATACTGAATTAATGGTGGTGTGTAAATACAGACAATAAGCCAAACATATTTAAACATTCCTCAATTTGGCATCAGCCACCTTCAAAGATTGTCAAGTAATTAACTACAGAAATGACACACATAAGTGTTTAGGTAAAAGTGTAAACAAACCTCCTCTGTTCTGTGTGGTGTAAAGTAATAGCATTTAAAAGTACACCATTTGTAAGTAAAACGATAGCTAAAAAAGTTATTATACTGAAAATTATGTTGTTTCCTTTCATGACTTAATTGCGGTGTGAATTGAACAATCGTTGTGTTGTAAATTGACCCACCTATGTAACTGATATGACCCCAATGGTATAAACCACTTTCCACCTCCCCTGTAGACTACCATACATGTGGTACCCCTCTACCCTGTGTGAAGGAACACATGTTTATTCAAACTTACTGTTATTATTGTTGTCATATGAAATATTCATTTGATACATTACAAAACAATTAAACAATGGTAACTTGCATATTGATTTTTTTTTAAACTGTAACATAAACTTGATACATGGACTTATAAATTATTGAGTTCTAGGAGATGTGCCATTAGTTGTCTGTTATTTCAAATTGTTCAGCTACAGTAGTTATATAGTAAAGCATAACAGATAAAATATGTACTGCATCCTCCAATTCATTTAGACAACTAACTGTGTATATGACACAATGGCCTGAACAGTCAGCCTTCTAAACAGGACTGTAGTGATCAACCATGTGAAAAACCAGTGTTAAAGACCGGGGCATCCCACACACATACAGGAACAATACATGTACTTGAATGTCTGATGACAATCAGTTATTAGATGTAATAATAATTTTTAATCAATTTGGTGACAGCTGGTGATATAATCAAAATCAATATGTAATCATAATATATATCTAGAGCATATCTTATACTGTGTTTGTGACACCAAGAAGACATGATATTACAGCTAATGAATTCACCAGTCCAACATCACTATCTCAAATATGAAAATCTTAGATATCGTATCTTTCTTTCCTCGTGAATGATTTACATGAATAGTATTAGAAATGTTTTACCCTGCATCCAAATGATGTTAATATTCCCCGGCATTCTCCATAGAGATAACCTTGGCTGACTTATGTCAGTGTACAGCACAGTGCACTGAGTAGGGAAAGCATTGGTACCTTGACATGCCCGGACAAGGCAGAACATGCCTTCTATATCCTAAACACCAAATACAGTCCCTGGAGCTTTAAAACTAACTCAACCGATCAAGCCGCAGTTTTATCATGTACCATACATACCTATGCACTGTACACAGGCCTGGAACATTTAAAGGGACTTGATCAAGCACCATTTTTATCGAATCTCTTTACCAATTCATTGTGGAGAACTTTAATAAATTAACAAGGCAGTATGTCACACTGGCAATGTGGCATGCCTTACCTGATATAACTCCCCAATCAACAGGTAAAGAGATTACAGTACAAGTAAACGTATACACAGGGGCTTGTGAACACACATACAGAACTGGTCAACTTCACCTACCAGCTTAACCCTCCAGTGAAAAATCTGGAACTTTCCTTCCATCATACCTTAACTAGACCTCTAAAATGTTGCTAAGGGGGGTATTTAATTAACTTTTTATATTTCACGTCAGTCATGTAATATTAGCAGTTTTTTTATTACACATGTCTTGATGGTTGTGCGATATTTGGTTTGATATTATTGAAAGATGAAAAATGATATAGGCAGAAAATGTAGATGCCATACTGTTTCTGTGTTTTCTCTCTATAATTCACTCTTTCTATATTCAAATCAACACTTAGACTGGCCTAAGTTTGCTTATTTAGTAAATCACTGCACTGACTGTACTATTCCCAATAATACAAATCTCATGGAAAGTTCTTAACTATGAACTGACCCTGCAGGTAAGAACTTATTCCTAACTCTTAACTGACCCAACTGGACAGCACATACTCCTCAATCAGAACTGACCCTACCTGAAACTGCTTATTCCCATCAATGAACCTCTAGGAAAGTTCTACAAAACAGAGCTTTAATAAACAGTAGCACAGAGATTGCTAAATCCTACTTTTGACACTTTCCTTGCCGTGAAATAGAATTATAACCGTAACATTACACTGCAAATTGATATCAACACAGACAAGTAAAATATCCAGTTGGAGAAATTTCCAAATAGTAAACAACAGAAAAATCAAAACGTCACTTCTAAATACATGTATAACATGTAAGCTATGTCTGTTGAAAGCCTGTCTTTACAGCCGAAAAACATGTCACCGACAAGTTGTAGAAGAAAGCAAAGCATGATATTGGCCTACCAGGCTTCAGGAGTTCTTTTCCGTTTTCCAGTTACTATCAAGACAGTTAGGACTAGAACAGTCATTGTTGAATCATTTAATATTAACGGCTTGGAGAGAACTACAATGGCCTGACTGTATTCAGAACAGGCATTATTCAATAAATCTGACTAAACTTTAAACACGTAACAATGGACAGTCGATTCCGTGACAAGAAGTATGCCTAACACTGCGTCACCAGTATGTACTAAAACTAGGCTTAAGTGTTCTGTCCTGGAATGCCAAGGTGCGATATACATCATCCCACCTAAAAATTGATCCAATTTATGGCTGACCTTACACAAGAAATAAATTCTTGGGAGTGGAACATACTTGTGTACCTGTGTGACAAATACTTAAAACCAATGTCATAAAAAAGAAGTTTTCCAGGAGAAATGAAAGCTGTTTGATATATCAAAAGTGGGGTCATGTTATACATATCTTTTAAATGTTACATATATTATTTGGAAACAAGAGGATCTACTGATGTGCGTCTCTCGACAAAGGATTTTATGTTGACTGAAATACGACAGAAGCTGCTACAATTGATACAAGTTCAATTGTTTCAAAAGTGTTTACCATTATGTATAACAAGACTGTGCCTGGTAACAAGATCATGATGGGTAATTTTTAGCCTAAGCCTGATAAATAAGACCATTTCTAGTAATAAGATAAGCCTATATGTGGTAAGGATTCTGGAACTCATGCTTTGTACTAAGCCAATGTCTGGTAATATGTTCAAACGGCTAATAAGCAGATCCCTGATAATAATACAATTTTCAGTAAAAAGCCTATATCACAATTAAATAAAAAAAATTGCTGGTAAAAGCCCATGCCTGGTACCATCATGTATAAGACCATGCTTGGTACCATCATAAGACCATGCCTGGTAAAAGCCCATGCCTGGGATATGTCTCGTAAAAGACCATGCCTGGGGCATAACTGGTAAAATCCCATGCCTGGTACCATCATGTATAAGACCAAGCTTGGTACCATTATAAGACCATGCCTGGTATGGTTATTAGACCATGCCTGGTAAAAGCCCATGCCTGGTACCATCATAAATAAGACCATGCTTGGTACCATTATAAGACCATGCCTGGTAAAAGCCCATGCCTGGGATATGTCTCGTAAAAGACCATGTCTGGGGCATGCCTGGTAAAAGCCCATGCCTGGGACATGCCTGGTAAAAGCCCATGCGTGGTAATGGTAATTGGTGGTGATTAACCTGTCAATACCTACTTCCATTTAGTAAAACTACCAACAAATGCTTTTTCCTTGTTCCACAATAAGTATTAAGTAGTCCACCCTTTGACACTGTGTAGAACCCCTGAGCATATAGACTGGTTTGTTAACTTTTGAAACAAGATCAGGCCTTCCAGCACTATCAAAATATTGACACTTGAGTCGGGTGATGCAAACAAAATATGTATTACTTTTATGCATGACAGTTATAGAGAAGCAGATTTTCCAGCTTACATTTAAAACACAAATAAAAAAGTTTAACTAAAGGATATTTTTAGCAAAGAATTGTGCAGCACTTTTCAAGGAGATAATTAATCATAGTGCTTTTAACCTTAATGTACAATTTTACTACACCTACAACAGTTGCATTACACAAATTGCCTGTAAAACTTAACCTGGGACAAAATAATCAATGTATACTGCCACAAATTTTAAAACACAATGAGGCTATCTCTATTCTAGTTCATTAGAATTTTCCATGTCAAAACATAAACACAAGGTTCTGTGTTTTTTTTCCAGAATTCCAACTCACTCAGCCTAGGTTAGCTAATGCCAGTAGCATTCAAAGAAAAGCAGAATTCCAGTGACACATATCATTTTCTATATATAATCCTGAAATCTTCAAAATTTTTAAAATGAAAGCAAGATTAGGACACTGAAAACCAGAATGTTGTGAGCATAGAATGAAGGTTTCAGGCCATCATAGAAATATATAATCAAACACAACATACTTTATTAAATTAAAAAAAAAAAAAAACTCTGAAGACAATTGCATAGCAGTAAAACAGCAACAGTGTTTATACAAGGGAGATCATTCACCCAAGGTCATTTCATCTTATTTCTACCCACATAAAAATCCAGTGATAAATTCATCCTCTGGAACAATAAATCATATTCTTCTAAACAGCAGACTTTATCCTAGCTGATATTTTCACCCAATTAGCAAAAAAATGAAACAGGTGAAAGCTGTGACAAAATTTTCCATGTATAATTAAACCCAATAACTCTCATCTTTTGTCATTCCTGTTCATGCTGAAGGGCAGTTCATAGAAATACAGAATCCAAATATTGTAATCGCAATCAGGTCTGAGCTTCATGTATCATCATGTATTATACAAAAAATACATTTCACTCTCATTGGGAAATATACTGCGACTGCCACAATTCTCACTTTGAGGATCTGACATTACCATTTGATCTGACACAGATTTAATATAGTGAGTGATATCAATGAAGAGCACGACATCATCCATGCCTAGATCATGTGGTCCATAAGGAGGTAATATATTATTCTCATATTACCCTTGAAAGGTTCCTTGCATAATTTTTTCTTTTCAAAATTTGAAATAGCTGATCATAAATGAACAGTAGTTTTGGTGCTTTTTTAAAATTTTAAATGATCGATGACTCGCCATTCAAAATATTTCATCCAAATGAAATTGAAGTGGTATGCATATAATCATATACAGACAGCTTTACTGATAAGCCCATAACAGATCAGAGTACTCCATATGAAATATTTTGATGAGATATCAGTTGTATGGTTTTGGGAACCATCCAAGATCTATAATGGTGTGGATATTTAATCTGTTTTTACTGCTAGCAATAATTCTCGGTTTATAATTGAAAATAAACAACATATTAAACCTTTGGCATTTAATTATGAATCCAAACCTAAATTAAATGTCATTATCTAGCCCTGTTCATATTGTTGATGGCACTTTATACATAATTACCAGTCATTTGTGTTAATCGAGGCATATCATTTCAATTAGCAATTTTTCAGGGTCATTAGAAGTATTTGCATCCTGTTAAAATATTTCTTGTTGCTTTACAGTGAAAAACATGGGGAACATGGATAGGGATATTAAAAATCACAATTTAGATCAGTGTGTGTATAAATCTACACCCCCTCCCTCCTCTCCCCCATCCCCACCCTCATTTTACAAGCCTGTTAACCTTTACATGGCTTTCACATGTATTGAGTACAAACAAATGCAGCTGTCTAACTGAAGATGAAATTAGTATTACACACTGTGAAATCATACAGCCAGATAAATTGTTTGGCTTACACATTAAGTGTGTGTCACACAAGTGTGCTGAGGTAAAATATCTGAAAACTTTGGTTACAAAATAATCCTTTATACAATTACACATGTATTAATTGCACACACAAGAAACAGACAATGGATCAAGGGGACACAGCTAGTACTTGTCGAGTGACACCAGTACCGTTCATTAATAGTTAATTCACCAGCTATCTGATCCTGCTCAATTTAAGGCTGCAGAGTCACAATCAATAATTGATCATTACTATTTTCAGATGTCACACACACATATATATATGTTAAGGTTACCTACACAACAATATATATCTATACATCAGTAAGTATTCCAATGAGACTTTGATTCCACTATCTATAAGGTACAAAACATGTTTTAGTGTTAAATGCCCTTTCAGGGGACTTTTATGTGCCATACCTATTGTGACAGCTTTAGTCGGAATGAGTGAGTACCAGCCACTCACCCGTTTGTTTACAGTTCTACCTGTGACAGGTGTAAACCTATTGTCTGATGAGCTCTAACACTGTATTTCTACTCACCAGTAAAGAAAGATGGTTAGGAGTCAATGTCCAAATGCACAATCTCCACCTCAAATGACCGAAATGAGGGAAGGTGTTGGTACGTTTACAGTCCCGTCCCCTAGCAGATTACAGAGGCAGTAGGGAATGTGTGTTCCCGCTCTAGCTACATTTTACTATATTTACTACAAGAGAAGCATGTTGCAGCATGCCTCATTCAATATTATCAGCAAGTCATGGGGCCCACAAGGGAAATCAATAAGTTTACACAATAGAATTTCAGGTAAAAACCAAATTAGTCTCCATACAAATTACTCATTTTCTGACCTACTTTTGTATTACAACACGATATTCTTTTAGCAAAAATACTTACAGCAATTTTTTAAGCAGGTGAAATTAAATTTTAAATGTATACCTATCACCATGTCATGTCTGAACCCCATGACAGGCCTCGATTGATAGCGTTATTGAACTGGATTGAGTGATTGCCTTACCGGGGATGTAAAAGGAATATGTATATGTATGTGTACATAAAAGGTCCAAACAACTTGAGATAGCCAAAGCTAGGTAAAAGTTTAAAGTCGAAAGGAAATCTATTTAAACACCTTGGATATAAAATTTGTCATCAGATCAGCTTTAACGTCAACAAGTTTTATCAGAGTAACATAACATCCAACATTATGGTTAGCAAATATTTTACTTGTACATTTAATCACTTTCAATAAATTTAGTAGCCTTAGAGTTATCTATGTCTAACAGGGCTTAAATAATAATTTGAAATTATAATATATATATATATATATATAAAGAATATCCTTGTACACAGACTTTAATATACTGACACCATATTAAGATGTATCAATATTGGGTTTTACAATAAATTTTCAAATAAGTGAAACTAAGGAAATTGAAAAGACTAAAACTAGTACATTGTTAAACTAAAACTAAACAAAAATTTGCAATGTACTAAACTTCAATGACAATATACTCTCAGAAAATACATTTGAAATCACACTATATTATAGAAATAGCTAACTATCTGTTGAGTAAGATCCAAAAATAAACTTTTTCCCCGATTTAATCATGCCAGTCATAGGATTTTTCACTTATGTTACAAAACTCTATAGGCATAATTCCAATCAGTGTTATGTGATAGACAGAATTTCAAGTATCAACATATTTTTTCTTTTTTACTAATAACAGAAAAAACATTGTCCTCAAGCCATGATTATATCATGTTCCACTCAGAAAATGTGAGAGTTTTACAAGAGTTTTACAAATTGACCATTTGTGTGCCAAAAACAGGAATAACTAAAGGTATTTGTATAAACTCAAAAAAGTTATGGGGTAGAATATCATCTAATCATGAAAACAGTTTCCACATCATGTCTTATGGAAGTTAGTGCCAAAACAGCCTCCAGGAATGGCATAGGTAAAATGTTTACTCCAGCACTTGCAGAAAAATAGGATCTCATTAGCATAGTTGTCTAATTAATGATGTTACAGAGTTACAATCCTTTTACTACCTTTACTTGTCTGTGGGCGTATGCTGTCACCATTGCTCATACAAAATTGCATGCATGCATATACTTTCATTTTAGATGTGGTTAATGTTTGCTTAAAATATTGAATCCTCAGGGCCTCTTATCAGAGTGGAAACGTAAACAGAGTCAGATATGTGCTTCTTTCAAAATATAATGTGACTAACTGAAGTGTATATGTCCTGTTTATAATAGCAATATAATAAATATATATATCAAGTAGACAGATGTGTGTTAATGTAACCTTTAACTCTGTCAACACTGAAGGTTGATCCTGTTCACCTTTTATAATCACAAATTGTTTGTCAAAAGATAAAAACCATATTTATTTTACAAGAATTGTGAAACAAGTTATTTCAACTTATACAAATCACTCTTGTTGGTCCGGATGTAAGCGTGCGAGGGGGTCTTATTGTGGGAGGAAACTGGAATACTCGGGGAAAACCAATACCTTTTCACGTCCCTGGATGGCTAGGTAAAAGGCGAGCAAGTTACCACTGCGTCCCCCCACCCCCCACCCCCCACCCCAGACCAACCAAAAAGATATCTATATGGGGAGGATTATAGACCAATTAATCCCTTCACACACACTATACTATATATGCTCCATAAAGAACAAACAACCATATCTCATAATGATTATAGCCCAAATGATCAATATCCATGAATATTTCAATGTATTTAGTTATTTAGTTGACATCCATGTTACTTACTAAAGTTAATATAGTGGTTAACAGGATTTTCTAACTTTATTTGATGAATTCATAAATGAAGCCAGCGATGATCAAACAAAATCTGCAAGTACACCATAACACATGTTGGAAAGAAATATTTTGAAAATTTGGCAAGACCTCTGTTTACAAACCGTTCAATAATGTGGAAAATGAAATAATCTCAGATAAATCAACTTCAGTTGTGTTATCTGGTATATAAAAAACCTATTCCTGTTTGAGGAAGTATAATACTGTTTCAGTGAAGGTTGTAATTACATGCATACTTTCAATATCCCTACGGTGTGCCCCTAATCGATGGTACACACACCAGAACACTAATACCCAGATATGTAAGGACTTAAGCTTATTAAGCCACAGTCAGTACACAGTAGTAATGAACCTGTAAAAACATTACGTCCCTAGTACTAATGGCTGAATTACCGACCTAAAATTCCTGCTACTACCCACACTGTCAACATTTCTCTATGATGTTGCTCTATCTTTGCCTTATTAAAATTCCACCTTCTACACCTAGGACTCCCTCCCAAGCTTTACTACTATCAAACCACAGTTAACCTCTTAAGCTAAGAAATGGCCTCTCCAACTAAGGCCATTTTTATATCTTTTACCTTAGCTTACTCTAAGTTCCTATACTAGGTCGAATGATGACCCCTTGGTGTCCTTGACCCAAAATTCTTTATATATGCCATTATGATCATGATAATAATTTCCAGCTCTTTATCAGTACAATTTTTCAAATATCCTATTTTGGGGGGATCTCTTGGAGGTGTGATGGTATAAGGTGTTTGGAATTTCTTGGCTAGTCAGTTTGGTGCTGTAGATTGTGAGTTCGGGGCCTACATAGGGCACAAGTCAAAAATTGTCTATCCATATCAGATGTGTTACAATGTCCAATATATACCAGGTAAATATTAAATCATTAAGTGGATTGCCATTTCTACCACACAAACTATAGTGCCCCTCAACCCAGATTTCTCCACATAACTATTCTAAATCATAATGTGATCTGTTGATCATACCACAACATACCCACTTGGTGTCCTTCAGTGCAAAGTTCTTCCTTTCTGACCTTATACAATATAACAATTGTATCAATTCTACAACAACACTAAGCCTGCATCTGACATCTTCCACCCTGCCCCTTAAAGTAACTAAAACCTCTAGGACAGTATAACTTGATCAGACAACCCCATCACATTTCATCCCTTTGGTGTCCCTTCCACCCTGCCCCTTAAAGTAACTTACACCTCTAGGACAGCATCACCTGCTCAAACAACTACATTAAATTGCATTCCCTTGGTGCCTGCCCCCTTCCACCCTGCCCCTTAAAGTATATCACACCCCTAAGACAGCATCACCTGTTCAAACAACTACATTAAATTGCACTTCCATCCTGCCCCTTAAAGTAACTCACACCTCTAGGACAGCATCACCTGCTCAAACAACTACATTAAATTGCATTCCCGTGGTGCCTGCCCCCTTCCATCCTGCCCCTTGAAATATTTCACACCTCTAGTATAGCAACACCTGCTCAAACAACTACATTTAATTGCATTCTCTTGGTGCCTGCCCCCTTCCATCCTGCCCTGTAAAGTAACTCACACCTCTAGGACAGCATCATATGCTCAAACAACCATTAAATTGCATTCCCTTGGTGCCTGCCCCCTTCCACCCTGCCCCTTAAAGTATTTCACACCCCTGAGACAGCATCACCTGCTCAAACAACGCTGCAAAGTCTCTTATCCCTTGATATTGCATCCTGCCCCGTAAAGTATTTCACACCCCTGAGACAGCATCACCTGCTCAGACAACGCTGCAAAGTCTCTTATCCCTCTGATATCCCCTTCCACCCTGCCCCGTAAAGTATTTCACACCCCTGAGACAGCATCACCTGCTCAGACAACGCTGCAAAGTCTCTTATCCCTCTGATATTCCCTTCCATCCTGCCCCGTAAAGTATTTCACACCCCTAAGACAGCATCACTTGCTCAAACAACGCTGCAAAGTCTCTTATCCCTCTGATATCCCCTTCCACCCTGCCCCTTAAAGTAACTCACACCTGTAGGACAGCATTACCTGCTCAAACAACTACATTAAATTGCATTCCCTTGGTGCCCCCTATCAACCAGCCCCTGAGAAGTATCTCACACCCCTAGAACACTATTTTTCCTGAGAATAACTTGTATTGATACACATATAGGCCTTAATCAGTGAATCTGCTTACTTGGCAACTATCATTGACTGGGTTTCACATTGGGAATCCGAGCATATATATACACAGTACTAATGTGTACACACATTACGTCAAATGTATCTGTAAGTATGTAGGGTATACTAATCAAACAGTGTAGAGGTAGCTCGCTTTAGAAACTCAAATCATTTAAAAGATTTTTTGGTTCCAATTTCTTGTCATGCTTAAGTTAGTGACTAGGAAAAGTTTATTTGATCTTTCAAAACATAAATCAATCAATATTATATAGGTCTCGCTAGCTATGTTCTAATTCTATGTCAATTTGATAGAGTAAAAATGTCTTCTGCACCAGTATCTATACCTGTGAATTGGGTTAACCTATAAAAACTGTAAAGGTTGTCTTTTCTTATGTTTTCAAATTTCATAATTTATCAAAATATTAAGGCAAAAAGGATTTACGTTGTATTTTAAACCATGACTACCTGATATGGTCTTCTACTAATTTCATTTTATTATAAATTTGTTTTTCATGAACCTATTCTGTCTGAATAAAATAGCAAAAAATTAAACGCTTCAATAATGATTACATTTGTATGGTATATTCTCCTTGCAAAAGTTGGGACCTAATCTTACTGAAACAGATTAAAAAGTGAGCTGATAAACTGACATTGAAAATATGATGGGGAGATTTCATTCTGTATAGCATCTAAATGGATAAATGAGTTTTCATTTCATTGAGAGATTTTGTAAAATGATTCTTACAAAGTTTTTTTTTTATTTTAGTGATCATTGGTGAGCAAAATAAAAAATGTGAGACAAGTTTCATAAAATCTTCTATAAACGAAAATCAATATTGAAGATACGATTTATAATATGCCCCTGAAAAGTTACATTTTGACAGATTTTCAAGTCAAAATGTGGAAACATTTTCAATTCATGACATGACATCATTGTTCATATTATGACATCACAATCAATTTATGATTGGTGCAGCCCATGAAAAATCCTCCAAAGTATATTACACTAGTGACATACATTAAAGTATGCAATGTGATAAATATATGTATATCTAAACAATTAAGTTTTGTTTAGACAAAATTATAACTGATATGATTGTCTTTTGTCTAATCCCATAAAACCAGCTACACTGCAAATATTTTGGTTGGTTACAGGTTTTTCATCTCCACGCCTCTTTATATCTTATGACGCCTCATCGATGAAGTTTGTGTTCTGATTTCATATATATAAATTGTATATAGGGGTCCCAAGAGTCAGTTCCTACTCATACTGGAGGGGTAATATAGGGTGCTACACATCCCCATATCTTTGTATTTAGATTCTTCCGTCCTTCGGAAGGAGAGTTGATAAAATTACAGCCTTGATAAAATTGTGATATAATTACACACAAAAAGATTTCTGCCACAGCTGAGCAGATGTCAGTCTTCTAAGAATAAAGAATTGACAAGCCAGATTACAGTATTATCATATATATTAATAACTTAGCAAGAATATTTCACAAAAATTACGCAGGAGACTCTTGGGGACACTCCCTACTAACTGCAATCCATAACATCATAAATGTAACTTTGTTTAAGAATGTGACCATCATATCCATCATTCACATTGTATACAGGAAAAAAAATTAAATTCAATTTCATTTTCCAGAGATTCTGTACTTTTTCATTTGTTAAGGATAGAATTTATAAAAACTGTTTTTGTAAATAATGATCAACAGTTTCTGACCAAAGTCCTGCTAATCAGTTTATTCAGTTCTAATTCTATGAGTGAACACTATCAGCTATCGTTCTTTTAAAAAATTCTATCAGTACTTCCAACCACTTGGGAAACTGACATTGTGTGATGTTTGGTACAAATTTTAGCAATGTTACAGATATAACTGAAAATAACATGATGATTTTAGTTTTTACTAAAAGCAGTAAAAAATCCGTCACGTGATTATTAAAATCTCAATTGAGCTGACGTTGTGAGTTACAGACAAATAATAACTAAAACTTTTACTTATTATATTAAAGGCATCACTTTGCTGACAGCTATTAAAGGTTTGTATACAATCAAGTGACATCAGTTGAAATCACTTTGAAGTAAGCTGTCAAAAGATATCATATTAAGATAGATAAGAATTTGTCATATATCAGTTGTGGATGTGTATTGACGAACTCAATTAAACATTATCATTATAGAAAACTTCAATCATTTTTAATTTGTTGCATTCTAATTTCTTATGTGGCTATATATTAAGTTCCTTTCTAAGAAAAAGTGATCGTCTGTGATTTTTTTTTATCACCAACAATTATACGACAGCAGCTACAGGTGCACTTAAATGACATAAAGCTTCAATAGTTGAATTACAAAATATACCACAGTCTCAATTCTGTTAAATTATAGATTAGCTTATCACATCAACTAGATGTTTATGAAAAGGCTGGATACTATGTTTACCTCCAAAACATGTTCAAAATATGTTGCACATTTGCCAGTGTGGAACTGGAAAGAGCAAATGCAGATCATGTGACTTGTCTTTTGAAAGTCACAAGAGTTAGCTCCCTTGATAATGTTCATAAAGTTTAGAATATATATATATATAAATCAAATGTGTACAGAATGTTGGTACCATTTTTTTAACACAAATTTGATGAAAAAATAATGAAGACTAAAGTATGGTTGTATGATCTTGAAATAACAACAAACAATCTGTTCACAAGACTATCTTTTTTCTACGTTTCATTTTTGTTGAAATTTAAAGCATATGTCAGTTTTGGATGTGTGTTGATAAAATTAATCAAAGCTGATTTTTTTTTAAAAAATCCAATTGGCGTGTTACATTAAAACCTAATATGTTATTTCTATATAGCTATGTGTTTCATTCCTTTCTATGATCACACCCACTTTTTCTATCACTACGTCAAGTTACATAACATATGCTTTAAAAGTTCAAAAGCCACAGTCTGGTAAATTATAGATAATATGCTTGAATCAACTGAACATGCTATGGTTAAAAACTATTTATACCATCAACCATACAAATTTATTACACATTCGCCTGTGTGTAATTCCAAATTAACAAATGCACATCATGTGACTTGTCTTTTGGAAATAAAGAAAATCAAAAGAGTTAGCTCCCTTTACAATTTTGATAGATACATATCAAACAAGGGGAAAATGTCTGTACAATTTTCATTTACACAAGTTTTCAGTCCATTTCCAGAATCTTGGATGATCAAAAAAGTAAAATCACTATAGTATGATGGTATGTACTTTAAACATTTCAACAATAAACAATTTGTTCATCAGAATATTTTCATTCTTCCTTTTGTTTCTGTAGAATTTTAGAGTGTGGGGAAAAAGGTATCCAATGCCGTTCCTTTCAGAAGATTTTCCTGACATTAAACTTTGGAGGCCTTATCATGAAGACCTCATCGAAGAAATATATTTCATATTGATATATTAATAAACAGTGACAAAGCAACTGTAAAAACTTCTATAAACTTATATATAAAGGTTATCATTCTTGTTGGATGGATGGAAGTGTGCAAAAAGTTTTATAACTGCAAGAAGAAACTGGACTACCAGGAGAATTAAGTTAGATATACCTTTTAATGTTCAATCCTACCCTTGTCACACAAGTGGAAAGCTAGAGTGCATGTATAACCATTGAATGACTGCAACCATTAAAATAATGTTGTGCCTATAGCTGTTTTATGTATAACTATTAATAATTTGAGTCAAGCTTCAACTGTAATAATTCTATAATTATAATTTTATCGCCAGTGTTAATATTGAGACACAACCTCTATAATTTTACCTCCAGTGTGAATATTGAGACACAACCTCTATAATTTTACCTCCAGTGTAAATATTGAGACACAACCTCTATAATTTTACCTCCAGTGTAATCAGAGACACAACCTCTATAATTTTACCTCCAGTGTAAATATTGAGACACAACCTCTATAATTTTACCTCCAGTGTAAATATTGAGACACAACCTCTATAATTTTACCTCCAGTGGAAATATTAAAACACAAAAACTTTAATTTTACCTACTGGTAAAAATATGAAGTGTATATCTCTATAACTTTACTATGTTAATATATGAGGTTATCTCTATAATTTTACCTACAGTGTAAAAATTTAGACACAAATGGTATAATTTTATCTTCTTGGTAAATACTGAGACGACATCTAACCTTACCTCCTGTTTAAATAGTCGGAGGACACTGACCTCCGTAATATAATGAGAATATTTCTATCACCTTACCTGCTGTCTGAAGTTCTTTAGTTTTCTATCTATCACATCCTTCTCATCTTTAAAGACAGAGAGTTGCTGCTCAAGTTCTGATATCCGCGTATCTGCTACCTGGAGGAGGTCAGCCACATAAGGATCATCAGTGGGCAGCACAAAGGGCTTACTTGGGCCCTCAAACTCGGGCACAGCAGTGTCAATCTCCATGCGTTGTCTCCTAAAGGGAATGCTCTTCTTCTTACCACCTACAGCACAAAACGTACAATGACAGGCAATACTACTTAGTAACAAACTAAAAAAAGACTGTCCCTACCTCTAAACCTTGTTTATGCCATCTTTTTAATTTCCATCTTTTTTTATTCAAACTTGATTCATATCAATTTCTCCACATCAATTACATGGTATATCTTTATTATACCCATTTTCCTTAAGATCTATAACATCAATTACTAAGTTTATCTTTTCACACCCATTTTCCTTAAGACCTTAGTGACACTTAAATAAATGAAACTTTGTGTCTTTTTACTAGGTTACAGTTATATACAGTGACAGCTCTTTTGAATATTCCACAAAGTATTTTGAACATCATGTTTTTAAGAGTCTATTAGTATGTTAAATGCTTGTCTTCATATGTTGTTAACTTAAAGTGTACCTGGTGTTTGTACAACAGCATGGAAGTTTTTCTCCTGTAGATGAAGGATACGCTCCGACTTGGCCTTTGATTCTTTCTCCAGCTGTCTAACCTTATGAACATATTGATTGCTGAGAAACTTGAGGTCAGCATTCTCATGTTCTAGTTTGCGTAGTGAGGCCTTCAGTTCTATGAATAAATAGAGTAAATATTTGTAAATATTCGACACAAAAAATTATCAGCCCAGGCCTGCCAATTACCCTATTACTGAGTCATTTTGGTGGATAAAGACTCTATTTGATAATATTTAATAAGAATTGTCTGACATTCTGCAATCAGGTGAAATTAAAATCAATTTAAAATCTAACAAAAGCTATCACAAGTGTACTCTAGACCTTTTTGTGTCACATGAAACTTATCTACAGTATAAAGTAATGACTAGAATACATATAGGGCTTCCAAAGAACAGCACAAAGTGAACAGGATGGTATATAGTTTAAAATGTGTTATAATATACATTTGGTATTCACAACTAATACTATAAACTCCTTATTCTTCAGATTTCATTCAGAAAATACATTCTTGTAATTTCGATCTACTACAATGTACATGTAGTATTTTGCACCTAAATGCAAACTTATATGTATTGTAAAAAATCTGCACACGAAATTCATATATACATGTATAAGGCAAAAAAAATCAGGTAATGCATGACGCATATATAATTGGTCCTTCTGATCTGCTCATTTTAGTGGATTTACTACAAATATAATTTAATCACTGAAGGAATGTGTATATTGAATCACATTGTATTGTAACATAGTATCGTATCGTGACCACACACCATACAGCCAGAGCTTCCAGAATTTGGATCAAAGCACATAAACAAACATGTGTATCAGATATATAATCCTGAAGGGGACGAGAGGCCATGGGTCCCTCAAAATTGAAACTGACCCCTTCATTTTTCCAGTTTCTTTTAATTCTATAAAGGATTGACCATTTTGGTTTTGACATTTGACTGATAAATAGTTTTGAACGGCCAACTGCTCTAAGTACCTGCGATTTTCCATGACAGTGTATATAGGTATCATCCTAAAAAAGAAAGTAACAATTCATTACTTGTATGGTTCACCATCATACCTCTTATTACTGCATCAGAGTCTTCCTTGTGTTTGATCAATTGTTGATGTAGGTCATTGTTTTCCTTCACAAGTTTGGCATTATCACTTTTATATGGTTCAACTGCAGTATCAAAGTCTTTGTGTTCAGTATCCTGTTTTCCTAATTCAAGTTTTGCATGTTTTAGACTCTCAGTTGTGTGCACGAGGTCTGAAAACAACTTTTCAGCCAATGGAAGTGATTCTAATCCTAGTGTTTGCCTGTACCCAAGTTGGTCCAAACGTTTCCTCAGGTTTGAAAACTTCTGTTGGGCTTGTTTTGTTGTCTTGTCTGCCATTTTGTCTCTTTCTAAAATTCAATAAAAAAAAATAAGAGTTGAAATAAATGAGAACAAAACAAAAACTGAAGAAGCAAAACAGACTTGTTTTTCTTTTTTTTTAGTTTTGTTAGCTAATGATCAACCAACCACATAATATATGGTAATTTATTTTCACATTCAGTTACCATTAGAATCTATACTATCATACAACCCAATACAGTTCCGAAATTTACCATTTTTTATTATTGTTTTTTATCTTTATTGCTGAGATGTGAAGGAAGGTAACCAATTCATTTCTCATAAATTTGTAAACAGATCATGAACAACATTAAAGGATAAGTTAAATAGTTATGATTTCAAATTTATTTTAGCTTGCATGCAAACAAAATTGATGACAGTTATGTTTCTGAAAAATCAGTCCTGTGACAAATTTATCCTTATTTATTATCTACTGGTTGGAAAGGCTCAGTCAAGTGTATCGTTTTATTTTTTTATCTAACAAGACCTAGGATGATTACCAAACTAATTTATGTGAATAAATACCTCTCTGTTTTTGTCAACTAGCTTACCTCCTTTTCCAGTAAAACTTACGATCAGAGCAATCTCAAAGATCAGAAAGCTATAATACTTATTTTTTTCAGGTTTTTTTTTCCACATAATTTATTCAAGAGATAGGGGCCAATCTAAATATTTACCAATAAAAGTAAAAATAAAAATTTACTTTAAAAATTAGATCTAGATAGAACTGCATCCTGAAAGTGTAAATCAGCCGGATTATGATTAAATAAATGATAATTTGGTAGTAGAAGAGAAGTTCTTATAACACAATCGGTAGTATTTTAGAGTGTGACATTTCAATGACTGCATGATCACTTTCATCAGACAAATAATCAGTGTGTAGCATACTAGAGCTGTAGTATGTAGAGTATGTAGTGTATGAGATGGAACTTAATCAACCAACATTTTCAGCTGTACTACAATCCTATGTAAAAAAAAAAAAATAAATAATAATTTGGTTGGTTGTCCTTAATAGCATTGTGATATTTCGCACCCAACCTAACTAATTTGCTACCTCATTACAGACTAAACACCATTTGTAATTTATACCAGGTTTGTGTTTAAATAAATAAGCTGTTGTCCAATTTGTTTGAAACTGTTTAATTTTGTGAGCTTTGTCTTTGGTTTCTTAGAGTATGCAGAATACACTTTAAAAAGAACCACCTTTAATTTCCTGTTTTTTCTCTGATTATTGTTTTCATTAAAACATAGTGGATATTATCTGTGTGAACAACACACACTGATTGTAACTAGACTAGCAAATAGCCTGAAATGAATTAAATATTGGACTGTCTCAGTTTTATGGTCAGTGGGCCTAAACATGCATGTATGTGTGTCATCATGATCACTTATTAATGGATATAACCAAAACAATAAGTGTTAACTTGCAAAGCATAATGACAACAGAATGTAATATTTAAGGAATACACTCAAAAATAGATTTCTCTTGAACAAATTCAGGTACAGTATGCTGTTTCAGACATATCTGAGACTTGATGACAGTTGAAAACTACAGATGATTTGTTTATATATTAAATTGATATTGTCATTTGTTAGGCTTGTTTTGTTTGTTTATATATTACACTTCAATTTTGGAAGTGGAGGTGAAACATCATTTATTCAGAATTACCAATGGGGCAAACTGTATCAAATAGGTATTGTGGTATCAAACATTCATCCTCATCAAATGCTCACTTCAAAATACTAAATGTTTACATCAAATATTGGCAATGAAGTATTAAAAGTAATAAGCTTGCAAACAAAAAAATATAATATTCATGGTCATCAGTTGCAAGGGGTTGGTGATTGGCGGGATGTGACTGGCAATATAAGTTAGGTTAAAGTGATTGTGACTTTCATGCACCTTCTATTTATGCATTCCGGAAGGCGAACTGCATCTACACCTTCAGCTTAGGGGTAAATATTATACTTTAACATCTTCCACAATTACACATGTACATTTGCAAATACTTGTAAGGAATACACTTAAAATTAATCATTCGGTTTGCTGCGTGTTCAGTTATCAAATACATCAATGGAAAAAATCTGAAAACTATAGAGTAAGTGTCTGTTAAACAATTTGAAATACGACAATCAGAATTCTAAACATTTTCCATTTCAAAATTGACCGTAGTAATATAATTTAGCTGACATCGCAAGTGTACATTTTATAGTCTATAGAACATTGACTTATCTGTAAACATGTAAACACGACTTAAAAGACATATTTTTCGTTCAAATCATCCGCATCGTTTTACCTGATACTACCCACGATATTATCTTCAGTTCACAGCAGCTTATAGGGAAGCAATTAAATGCTTCCCATATCTTCTATAATCCAATTTCAGAAAAAATCCATTGGTGTTGTGATTTTATTGTGCATGCCGAAACAAGTTTAGATTATTTTGAATATGGCGGAATAATTTTTCTACCTTTTCATTGAAGAGTTCTACCATAACATTAAGCAGGCATGATGTAGAATGTGGACTGGTCTTTGAGGCTCCCGGTAACCGGCGGTTAGTGAAAAAATCAACTTGTTCTTACCAGAGACATATATAACACATATATGTTATATATGTCTCTGTTATTACAGAAAGATACAAGAGTGTTGAAACGATAAGAATTATTCTCAATTTTGTTTAATCAATGATTGAAAAACTTTTACAAACCACTTGTTAATTATACTTATAACTGGTCATTGAACAACCGGGAACGATGGTTTGGTATTATTTGACATTGTTTAATTACTTTCGACGATCTTTTAAAGTTCGACACCAGCTATCGGTATTATTTTTCGCTACTTATATAACTATTTGTAATGCAACGAATCTGAATTAGATATATCGCTAATTGTACTTTTGATAATACAGAGACGCATATAACGTTATATACACCTCTGTATAGGGTTAACCGATATTGAGTGGAACGCGGCCTAAATTCAGAGAATTTGTATGATATTTTATGCACATTTTGACTCTGATTCATACTTCATAATCTTGTCCCACACTAAATATCGATAAATGGACATCTGAACACAGAATTATCTCCCTTTAGCCACTTAAGTTATTCCGTCTTTTTTGTGATATAACTAAAGAATTATCATCAACCGGAACTTGAATTAGCGAATCACAGCGATTGTTTGTCGCAACAAATGTAATGGCTCAACTGTAATTTGGCGACATTGCCAATTGAGGACGAGGGATTAGAAACTGCCTATATCTCTTGGTAAAGCAGTAGCGAAGAAATTCAAGTGAACTAGCCTAGCTGTTTTTATAAACCCCTTTTCTGCATAAGTACATGCATAATTTATTTTAAAAGGTTTTAAAACAGAAGAAGAAACAGAAAATTAGAAAAGGGAGTCAGAATCAAGAGGAAAAGGTTACGAGAGGTCAATTAGACAGATGAAAATATATATCAACCTGTGATTAGGCAGAGACGTATATACGTCTCTGACATAACACACGTTCAAGAAAATAATATGCGATGCCAGCCCAATACATTTGGCTCATAACATGGGCAAGATATATTTACACTGGAAGTTTAAACATGACTTTGTTAAGACAAATGCGTTGAAACAATTTGATAGGATATCACTTGCAACTGTTTATTATAAGATAACACTGATAGGGTAAACTAATCATGAATGTGTTACCTTTCGCCTTCCAATAGACACTGATCATGTTTAGAATAACCTACCTTTAAGCAATGAGTGTCGTCCGTAAGATTGCTTCTCTGAGTTTCTCGTTAAGATCAAATTAATTTATTATCCTATGAACAAAACTTTAATTTTGACAGAAATGCGATTCCTGTAGTCGATTCTTGTGGACTTTGGGATAATAGTAATGAAAAAATACAGAAGCTATTTGAAATATTCAGTAGGAATCTACTAGAATTATTAGTTATTTGTAAGCATGTTCAGAACTTCATTGTTGATAGTAAAAGATTTGCCTAAACCAGAGACGTATATATCACATGTGCCACATCTCCTTAATGACCCCTTACTTTAAATAACCCAAAGAACAAATTGCTTTAGCAGTGCAAGAGCATTGTACACAAACTTTTGCCAGATGACCTTAGTCTTAAATATTTAAGAGCGGAGCTTTTCAGATTAAAGACAAAGGCTTTGATATCTAAAGTAAAGGGTGGGAATCAGATCAAGAAGTTTAAGGAGGGACTCAGGTTTTCTAAATATAGCTGGGATGTCATGGTTCACAAGGAAGAGAACCAGTTAATGGTTGAGACAATAAAAGCAGTCAGTCAGAAGCAGTTATAAGGAAAGGAAAAAGAAAACAATGACTTAAGAAAAAAGTTATGTAAGTTTAGTTTAGCAACAGAAACTCAAAAAATGAAAAAAAAACACATGCCTGGGTATCAATCAAAACTTAGGAAACTAGACACAGATAAGTGTAGAACAGCATTGAGTTTTCTGACATAAAATGGGGTTACTCCTATTTCAGTTACTGTTATGAGAAATAACAAAGAAGAGGTTTTGAAACTTTTTGATTACGAGTCTAAAGAAAATTCAGAGTTGAATCAAAATGTTGATGACATAAATACCCTCATATACATCATGGATACTTTCAATATTAGTAATGAAGCATACCATGGATTGAGTATGTTATTTAAAGCACTTCCAAGAAGTTATGCTATCAGTAAGATTGTGGCTGAATTAAATTCTAAGTTCAATTGAAATTACTCCAAATGGTCTTTGTTCAACAACCTCTGAAAAAACACTTGGTAAATGTGTTGTGTAATATAAAAGATATGAACAAAAACTTCCCACCAGATGGATAAATCAGAATTAATATTTCTGGGGATGGCACTAATGTGGGAAAGAGAGTTCATGTTGTAAATGTGACTTTTACCATTATCAATGAGAACAAGAGTGCTTCTGTGCAGGGTAACTACCCATTAGCTATTATTAGAACAAAAGAGAAATATCAAGACCTTGAAATTGGTCTAGATGACCTCCGAAAAGAAGTAGGTCAGTTACAGGGAACTACACTGACAGTCAATCAAAGAAATTTCAAAGTTGAAATAATGTTTGGGGGTCATTACAAATTTCTATTGGTAGTTTGTGGAATGCCTTCAATTGCTTGCCAATACTATTGCCTTTACTGCAAATGTAGCAAAACTGAGAAATTAGACCTGTCAAAAACTTGGTCTATGGATGATACTACACAAGGGGCTAGACTTGAATACAAGTACAATGAGGTACAAGGGGGAAATATGTCCAACGGAAAAATGAGAAAAAATGCCAATAATTGTTTCTCTGTGTCATACAAACCTTTATTCCCAACAATTTCACCCCACCATGTTGTGATTGATCACCTTCACATGTTTTTAAGCATTACTGGCAAATTATTTAACCTTCTTGTCGCTGATCTTAGATGCATTGAAAACATAACAGAAAATGCAACTTTTACCTCTACAGTGCAAGATAAAGATAAGATAAAGACGGTCTTGAAGCTCGAAAATGTGTTGCAAATGTTGGGAATACATTTTGAACTTGGTGTAAATGTTGATAGTATAAAGTAAGAGTATCGTGAGCTTACTGGTCCAGAGAAACTTTTGCTGCTTAAACATTTTGATGCAGCTGAGTTTTTTGATGACCGAAATAAAGCCGTTCAGATTCAGAAGTTGTGGGATGGGTTAAGAGAGCTGAACATGTGTATTAAATCTGACACCCCAGATGCTGATGACATAGAATACAAAGCAAAGTTGTGGTGTGACTTGTACTTAAGTTGTTATCCAGCCAAAGATGTCACCCCATACATTCATATGCTAGGTATCACTTAGGTGAACTCCTCAGAAAACATGGTGCTATTGTCCGATATGTACAGCCAGCAGGGCTTAGAAAAGCTCAACGACATTGTAACAAAGCAGTTTTTCAGAGGCACTTCTCACATTTACCAGTATACACATTTATGGTTCACAATATTGTGATCATTTATTTAGAAAAGACCCCTTTTCTCTCGTTACATGAAATTATAAAAAGGTGAAACACATTTTTGTTTTTGCTTTCCTCAAGCAATATAACTCTGAAAGCTTAGGGTATCTTGAAAAAAATGTTTGAAATCTAGATGTATATTAAATAGATTATTTGCACAAAAATGTCCGTTAGATACAAGAGCTTGAAAAAGTTCTCAATTTACATCTATCTAACTTACAAATGTCTGTATTTTTTACTTTTTATTTTTCGTTTGTTATATGTATTTTTTATTATTATTCATTATTTAAAAAAAAATAATTATTTTATTTGTTGAAATGCCTGAAAGGTATTCGTTTTATCAGTATTAAATGCAATGAAATGAAAGTAATTCGCTGTTCACATTTTTCAATTTGGTTGATGCTTCATTCCGTTTACACCGGTATGAAAACTACCTAAGGAAACTCCTAAAATACGAGTGAAACCTATTTCAAAAATAGAATTCATGGATAAAATCATGTACTATTTGATGACATGTTGCTGGTTGTAATAGATGATTGGTCAAGTTCCATGCAACTGAGATCGGGGTTTTTCCGCCACGCATCACGACTGCTTGCTGTTAGGCAATGTATAATGCTCAAAATTAGGTACAAGTCATCCCAAACGTCACAGATGAATCACCCGATAGTCAACCGGACGATTCACTTCAGATATATCAGTTGGCAACTTCCTGAATTTGATAGTATTTTAAGCCCAGAATTATGGACAAGTCAACCTAGACGTCATGGATGAATCGCCTCAGATATTGATAACCTGACAAATCATCTCAGATATTCCTGACCGTCATTTTCTGGAATGCAACAGTGGTTGAAGCCCACAATTATGGATAAGTCTTCCAATAATTTACGTATTAAACTCAGGTATTGCCAAATGGACAAAAATACCTCAGATATATCTGCTATAATGATCATAAAATATCAGTCATCAAACATACAAATGAAGAAAAAAAACTGTTTTGTAAATGGTCCATTTTTAATCATGACACAAAGAAAATAACACTTTGGTTGAAGTTTCAATAATACAAAACAGGTTCAGAGTGTGAACAGGAAGATCAAATTATACTCATGACCATACATAAACAAAGGTATTCTTACATAATTGTAAATTCAAATTTTCAACATAAACAGGAGACCCATGGGCCATAAGGTCATCTGACTACAAAACCTTACCCACAGTCAGATGATCTAAAAATGGAAAAAATTGAAAACTTATTTTTCCAGATCGGGACACCATAAAAGAATTTCAAAAAAGGTAGAATTATTTGGTAGCAGCCTAACTCATATATTAAATCCTCTAATTCTTCAACCAAAATTTCAACACTGCATGATAGTGTCTTGACAAAAGAAAAGGCCCAATGGTCTTAACAGTCACCTAAATTCCATAAACATTGTTTGTGGTGTGTTATATATATCGCATAAAACATCTTGTTTACATAGTTAACGGTCATCCTATATTATGGATTCTCATAGATTTTGAATAAGAGAGAAAAAAAATTCTTTATAAGCTTCTGACTTAATACCACTCCCCAAGGGAAAATGCAAGGATCATGAAATTCATAATTTGGGTTAAAGCATCTCAAAAACCCTTCCATCTATGAAAAGTATTTGATTCTTCCATATCCGAGTGTTGTGGAGATTTTTGAAAATTTGATTCAATTCGACACTGCCAAAGTCCCCTAGGTCGTAGACATAGTACTTCTTTCCATTGGGCATAAAAATATCTACCAAATTTCACTAAAATTGGCTCAGGGGTTTTCAAAAGAAATAAAAAAAGTATATTGTTTTACAAAAGATGGGCAAAATGGAAGAAATTCTTTACAACTCTTTACTATCTAGTATGAAATGCTGTTTAATTTAAGTAATAACTACCCGGCCAATGTTTTATAAACAGGAGGCCCATGGGCCTTAACAGTCATCTGAATATATAGACCTATATATGAAAGAGGACAAATAAGCCTAAGACAAACTGCTCAACTACTCTACAGCATACAGAAGATACTGTTTGGTCATAAAAACATTTTCTGCAAACTTAAAATCATATTCTTTATACATGCTACTACGCAAATGCCATTATTCCGAACCTATTGCTTATTGAAAAACCAATTTCAACAGCCTTGACCTTTTTGTTATTGACAAGAAGTCATCAAAGATTTTAACAAATTTGACCCTTGTGACCTTTAAAAAGTGAAAATATAAATAACATGAACATAATTGGTAATTCATTTCAGCATACTACAGGTTATCAGAACTTTTTGGATATTGAGAAGAAATCATTTAAAGATTATTAAACATTTATTCCTGTGACCTTGAAAATGGGTCAAAATCATTCATTTTATCAAACATTCTTGACAGGAATTTTACATACTGAGCATATTGAAATACTGCAAACTTAGAAATTCATCCATCCTTGGTCAAGTCAACGGAAATATCGTACTTGTTATCTACAAATAGTATTGCCACAATTTTCTTCCTTTTGATTAAAAACTAATCACTGTTTCAATGCTTGCATCTGGAGGGTTAGTTGGAGTTAACATGATACCAACCTGGACAGCTGGATGTTTAATGGGCATCAATATAATGTCAGTCTGGATATCTGGAGGTTTAGTGGCAGTTAACATGATACCAACCTGGACAGCTGGATGTTTAATGGATGTCAATATAATGTCAGTCTGGATATCTGGAGGTTTAGTGGGAGTTAACATGATACCAACCTGGACATCTGAATGTTTAATGGTTTAGTGGGGTCATGATACCAACCTGGACAGCTGGATATCGATATAATGTCAGTCTGGATATCTGGAGGTTTAGTGGGAGTTAACATGATACCAACCTGGACAGCTGGATGTTTAATGGGCAGTAATATAATGTCAGTCTGGATATCTGGAGGTTTAGTGGGAGTTAACATGATACCAACCTGGACAGCTGGATGTTTAACGGGTGGTAATATAATGTCAGTCTGGATATCTGGAGGTTTAGTGGGAGTTAACATGATACCAACCTGGACAGCTGGATGTTTAATGGGTGTCGATATAATGTCAGTCTGGATATCTGGAGGTTTAGTGGGAGTTAACATGATACCAACCTGGACAGCTGGATGTTTAATGGGTGTCAATATAATGTCAGTCTGGATATCTGGGGGTTTAGTGGGAGTTAACATGATACCAACCTGGACAGCTGGATGTTTGATGGGCGTCAATATAATGTCAGTCTGAATAGTTGAGAGTGAGAGTCAAAATTATTTAATCCAATCATCATATTAGAGATCAGATCCAGCAAATACAATACAAACCATTGAGAAGCTACAACAGTAATTGTTAAATAAGGAAATGTCAACAAACGGGCCAACAGGGAATGATTTGCGTAGTCTAACTGCTGATGATGGGTTTGCGAAAATATACATCAATTAGCTTTACAATGACAAACATGAAGTCAACAGCAAGAAGACTTTAAACCAATTTTAGGTCATGCATCCTTACATAAGAATATCTTTGAAAAGCTTTACCTTTATTTTCAAAATTTGACCTCGTCCCTCTGCCTAAGCCTACCAATCATGCAAAACCAAGTTTCATCATCCAAGGATGCTTCAGACAATTTTTGGACAAAATCCTGCTATTCTTACACAAAAAAATGAGAAGATTTTTTCTTTTTTAACATTTATTTCCTCTATTCAAGCCTCTCATATCACTTTGTACAAAGACACGCCTTTCATCCAAATTTAGTCCCAATTAAAGCATAAGTAAAATGATAAGATAATTAAACCCACTTTGCATCTTTTTATGCAGTATATGTACCTTTACGTTTTTGATTCAAAACTGCTTTTCAACAGAAACTGAAGGGCGATAACTTAAATCTCCTTGCAAGTGTTTTGTTTTCACTCAGGATGATTATTTGGTGTTTTTAACACATTTCTAATATCTACTAACGCTCTAGTAGAAAACACGGTGCTTGCCTCTTTAAAGTCTTCGTTAGAAGCATGAGTTATCTCCCTTGCTTGTAATTACTTTTCGACTGTTGAGGCAGGAGGTTTCCCGTTTTATGGAAAGAACCGTCACGTCAAAACCAACATGGTCATCTTCTCCAGAGTGACTGGAGCTATATCCAGTGACTTTGTTGCCAAGTTTCCACAGCACTTCAACTTCATAGAAATGCTAGAATCTGTCTGTGAAGAGACAGGCACACGAATTATGAACCAGGGTACGTGTGGGGGCCTGTATCTTGATATCGTGCATGCTTTGTAATATACAGCTAGCGTCACAGTAGCGGGTTGGTGTATTTAACAGTTAAAACTTTCCTACTGAACGGATTGTACAATATAACATGCAATTAAAGAGCCTTCTTTCACTGTCACATTCATATAAAGAATTGATGGACGTTCAATACTCATTGTGTCATCTCCATGGAGAAGAACTGATAGTTAATATAACTGATAAGCTTAAGTCTAGAAATTCCTCTCTGAAACAAATTATTTCAGCAGGATTCAATACTGTGCCATGTCTTGCAATACCAAACCACAAAGTTATATCGTTGTCGCACACATGTACATGCTATGATAGCCAAAACAATTGTGAAAACCAACTTATCAAAAATGATCATATATCTAGTGGTGTAGCAGAACTGGACAAAATTGACTAGGGATGTGGCTCTATTAGTAGAACTTCTATGTAGATATGAAGGTCCCAGATTTGAACCCTAGTGTGGCATTGGATTTTCTGTTCAGATTAAATTTGTTGCATGTGACCAACCCTGCTTTATGTAAACGAATGCTTGACAATAGGATATCAGAACCTGGGTTGTAAATACTTGTGTTTGTGGATATAATTACTTAGAAAAAGGAGGGAGGAATATGGAAAAAGAACTGGACTGGGTCGATTGTCAATGACCAAGTAGCTCAATTGGTAGATTATCGGTTTGAAGTTTGGAGGGTCCCAAGTTTGACCTATACATGGCTGTTTTTTCCCACTCACATTACAGTTGTTTTATAATTTGTAACATGATGTTCTGTTTGTTTCAGGAAACAACAACTTTGAGATAGTTGGTGACTGGTCACAAATGACTTTTGTCCATAGTATGCTCGAAAATACTATGGCTATATATGGTGCTGTTGCCATGGTATCCAGTGCTTATCCACCGGCTAAGGACCTAAAGATAGCTCACAACAAACGCATGACTCCTGACACCAATGATCCAATTGTGCGGGATGGTCACGGCGGAATGCGTGACCAAACCGACATGGGGGATAATTCTTACACATCAGGGAACCAAGCTAACCGTTACTATGACTCCAGAGTTGGGCCTTACCCAGCAGGCAATAATGGTGATCGTTTCTTTGACAGTAGAGGCAGCCATTATACACCAAGCACAACAGGAAATAGGACTTTTGACAATCGGGGTTGGTATTTTTACCCTGGTAATATGACGGACAGAGTACATGATCCAAGGGCAGCGTCATACATGCCAACAAATAATGGAGATAAGTTTTATGATTCCAGAAGTGGTCCTTACACACATGGGTACAGTGCAGAAAGGCATTATGACCCAAGAATGGGACCATACACACAAAACAACATGATGGATAGACACTTTGACAACAGAGAAAGATCTTACACACCAGGTAATATAGCAGATAGACCATATAATTCAAATATAGGACTGCAATCCACTAATATGAATGATAAAAATCCATTGAATGTGACAAATAGCTTAGAGCTGCCTCCACTTGCTGCTAGTTCTACACCAACAGGTGGAAGTATAGAAGGGACAATCAATAGATTGGAATCAACAGCTAACATTGCAGCAGGAAGTCTCACTCAACAAGGGGAGGCAACTCAGGCAAGTCATGGATTTTCAGGAAAACAATTAGAGACAAATATATTGAGCCAGATAAGTGGGGTTCAGGAAGACTCTGACCATCACAGAACATCTTCTGCAGATCTTGTAGTTACTGAAAAAGAGGTGGCACAGACAGAAGTGAAAGTAGAAGAGGAACAAGAAGAAGGAGTAGCAAAGAAATCTTTGGAAGCTCATCACGATGAAAGGCATGAAAGAACATCAGAATCAGCTAAGGAACCAATCATTGAATCTCAGGAAACAAGTGATGCACAAAATAAGAATGACAGAGATGATGAAGATGAAGAGGCAAATGATGAAGTTGATCAGTCTCACTATGCTGATCCAGACTACCATTTAGATTCTGACACAGAACACTCTGAAGGTGTTGAGAATTTCGATTCTGAGGGGTCAAAAGATAGTATAGCCTCTGTGAAGGTGAAAAAAAGGAAATACAAGAAGAGGAGGGTCGAAAGGCCACCAAAACGATATACCAAAAAGAAAAAAGGTAAAAAGGCTTTATCTAAAGAAACACCTGTTGAGGGCAAGAGAAAGCGTGGTCGTCCGAGAAAGAACACAGGCCCCGATAGTAATATAAAGTGTCCTGACTGTGATTTCATAGCAAAGGATAGAAAAAGCTTGTACGCTCATAATCGAAGGGCTCACCTGAATGTTGCAACTAACTGCAATATCTGTGGGAAGTTATATCCCAGTCTTTTTGATATGAAACGACATCGTATATTGATTCATAATCCCCCAAAGTATTGTTGTGATATCTGTGGAAAGCGTTATAAAGTCAATACAAGTTTAAAACTTCATGTAAAATCGCATGAACCAAACTATGTAAAACCTGTATACCCTTGCTCATCCTGTGATAAGTCGTTTGCTAACCCCAGTCTTCTCCGAACACACACTCGACGTAAACATGAACCTGAGTCTGAGTTTGAACGGGAGGTGAGAGAGGTGAAGCACTTCTGTTATATCTGCCATAAAACATTTTCCTCCAAAGCAGCATTACAAGAACACACCAAAATTATCCATATGAGAATCTACGACCACCAGTGTGATCAGTGTGGTAAGGTGTTTGGATATGAGAAATCTCTAGCTACACACAAACTCATCCACTCCTCAGCAAAGAACTTTGTATGCAAAATCTGTGGAAAAGCTTTCAAGCAGAAATCTTGCATGACTATCCACCAAGCTATCCACATGGAGAAGAAGTTCCTTTGTGGACACTGTGGGCGTGGTTTTACTCAGCGGCAATCACTTCGACGCCATGAAATCATACACCGTGGAGAGAAACCATACTCGTGTAAGCTTTGTGGTCAGGCCTTTAATTCTATATCCACCATACGTCGTCATGTCATCCTTGTACACAAGCTTCAAAAAGATTCTAGTGTGTGGCGCGAGGATATAAATGTGGACACAGAACTTCTTGCCAGTATCAAGACGTAACCTAAAATTTAATCTCTGCTTGAGTATATAGCTAACATTATGTGGACAATTTTCATTAGCCTCTGTAGTGCGATATGGGCTACTTTACAAATGTGTACACTAATTTTCCTTTGATGGGAATTAATATACATAGGTGTAAACACAAACACTTGTATATGTCGAGAATGTAAGCCACCAAAGTAACAATATACAGACCACTCTACATCACACCATGATAGAGGTCTGTAGATTTTTACTTCGGTCATCTTCATTTCAATATGTACAGTGCACATCAATTGTCATTACTGTATTTATCCGACAATAAGCCCAATATGCTTTGTATTATGATGAAACATTTATATATTGCTGCTAGTTAATTTGCTAACCAATGTTATTTTTTTTATCTTGTAATAAGTTCACTCCCAACTTTGTGTCATAAGTAATGTTTCGATCCCTTTGGGCTTATTACACGAAAAATACATTACAGGAATTAGATTCAATATTTTAACAAATCTGGTACCTTTTGTATGCCTGATTTAAATTAATTTCATTATTGAATTCAACTAAGTCGTCCTAGTTCTGTGGTAAAAACTCATGCCACCTTTTCCGCATGTACCAGTATTGAAATTAAAGTCTTATCTAGCTCTGTTTTTGAGAAAAGATATTTTGACTACTTTGGTATTTGTGAATTAATTGTTAATTCTATGCAATTAACATATTGTGTACATCTGATTTATTATTTTGTTATTTGTTGTTCTATTTGTTTGTGTTTAGCACTCTTGATTTACAGATAAGAGAAAACTTGTAACCTACATGTAAAACTATAATATTTCAATAATTTTTAAGGTCACATGTTGAATTCTGACCTCGCAATGGCTTGATTATGCATATTATAACAATTTCTTCATCTACATATATTCATCACATAATTGGCCTTTTATCCAGCAAATTCAGCCATGTTATATTTTTGCATGTGTTAATTACCAGTGTAATATACACTGGATTATTTGTCATTGACTGCACCCGTCAGAAATTGATTGAAATTTCATAAGTTGGACTATGAGATTATGTTATGAATTGAAAGTGGTGCAACAAAATGTCTACCTCCCTTTGATTTTTGTCCTTCATATTTTGACCTCAAAACCTGTCAAAATGGAACTTTTCTGATTTTTTTTGTGATAAGAATTATCTTAAATTTGTTGTCATTTAATATTGATTTTTTTATGAAACTTTTCTGAAAGTTTCCAGTTTTGCTCGCCAAGGTACACAATGATAAAACATTTCTATGACTTGTAGTACAAAATCTCATATTTAACATAGGTATCAATTATCCTGCATTCTGCGGGGTAGCTTCAGAAAATCACCAGCTTAAAGTCGTTATCTCCAATTTAGTACATCTCCCAATTGGGGTCAGATTTATGCTGGATTTCTGTAGCCACCCCTGATTTAACTCTGTAAAATCACAAATGTCCAAGTTGTGGTGTGTCTGACACCGATGCAGTATTGACACGGGTGATTAAAGATCTCTATGTATGTAGCATCACAGTTGCTTACCAGTTGGGACAGTGCTGGTTTTTTATTTTAAGGAAGTTTGATGTTTGTAGTTCTTTCATTTGCTGCTGTAATAGCCATAATGCAGTTTCATTTTGTCTTGAGAAACAACTCTGTGGAATAGAGTGTCTTTTGTGGGAATGCATATGAAAATTGATTAAAAAAAAGGATTTTGATATCTTTTGAGAAAACCCCACGATATAACTTCTCAAGCAAATTTACCTTGATATACTCGAGTGTATAATTGTACCCATAATAACTGCCTCTACTAAGTTTTTAGAAGCCAGATCATAAGGCTCTTCAGCAAAACAACACACATATTTTGTATCTAAAATGATAATCCAAGATGAAATTTTGTTTTTAACATTTCCATATCACATTTATTGACATATAATATTAATTTACATAGACCTATAAGATATTGTATGAAGTAAAAAACTTTACAAATGATTGAAATAGGATTCAGATGATTTTTGTCCTTTAATATTAAAAATATTCTGGTTTTTATTGAAACATCAGAACAAACCTTTCTCATTATACAACTGTAATAGATATACATTTCTTTTTATACATCTATAATAATTGTAGGCATAGATTTTGATGTTTTCAGTTATTGTCTGTTTATTGTTGTATAGTTGTACATGTTGCAGTAGCCTCCTAGTTCTTACCAATGTCACCAAGCATCACATTTGTTTCTTTATCACTGGTGACAATATATACTGGTACATGTATTTTAAGATCCTTTCTTGATTCTCAATCACTGTTGTGTCCCCGTAAATCAACAATGTAAGGAATGATGTATATGAAATGCAATAGACCAAAAGAAACCTATCTGTGATTTGACAGTTACTGTTTATTGATGATGAAAGTATGAAAGAAATACAATAGTTGATTTGAAGGTTAAAAATCCATTAATGAGATATTAAGATATAGTATAAATAATTATAAATAAGGGTGTCTTTAGACTTGAATAACCTTGTAGTATCTATACCTCACCCCAGAGAAAGATAACATCAATACATTCTTTGCTACATAAAGGGGTGCTTTTGGTATTAGGTAAAGTGATGACTGCATCAGTATGGATGCTGTAAGGAGATTTTTGAATGGATACAGGTTACACATTTCTAGGTCCTTTTAATCATGTATTCATGCAGGTTTAACATCTGTAAATTAACTTATACAGACTTTTTCCCAAATTCTTTTATATGAAGCCTCCATTTATGGGTCTTGTATAATTAACTGTCCTATACTGTTAAGTATTACAATGTTACTCAATGTACTTACAAGTATGATACTGAACCATTAATTATAATTGGTGTGAATGTTGTTGTCAGCAAGTTGACAAAATGTTTATAAATGTTTGTTAATACTTATATACATTATGAAAATGTAGCTGTACATCTTTATGTATTTTGTACATACATATGTGTATACGCTTTTGATAATCCAAGGTTTGGTTTGAAATAGACTACATAGCGTAACATGCATTTTATATAAAAAGTAGAACTGAGAAATAAAATCAATGAAGAAAACTCATTTCTGTGATTTTTTTTTTTTTTTCGTTTTACATAAAACAATACCATTTCAGCAATTTTGAAGCCAAAAGCACATAGTGAAGACCGTATTGTTAGCTTTTTGCCTTGATATCTTTTGGTTGTTATATATTAATATCTTTGTTAGAGATGGAAGTTCCAGTTAGCCCATTAGTTAAATGCTACAAGTCCAGTAGTAATCAAAGTAATATGGATAGTTAAGCTTTAAGGAAATTAGCACTGTTTTGACAAATGTGACCCATATTTTGACATTGAAGATATGTCACAAAAACCTATATTTTCTCTGTCACAGATTAAGTTAGAATTTTAGTTCAATTTTTTGGCTTATACTTAGCTTTTTGAATGGTGAAAAGATTTGCTCTATTTGGAACATCCACCCTGGAGTAGAAACATAGAGATCCTCACTCCATTTGAATGGATTGCACAAGCCGATATACAAATACGTTATACATGCCTATAGGATAAGCCCTGATGGAGACATGCTCAGTAGGTCATGACTGAACTTCATCCTATTATACAGTTTCGGGGCAGAGTATTACTATTACTTCCACACTGAACTATGCAAAGGGTAGAAATGCATACATGTACTCTCACTTGCATGGATTTGGACTTATCTCCTTGATCGAAGGTTGGATGGAATATTGTAATTCTGATGTATGTACACCATTCCATTCAGTTCGTCAGCATACATGTGGACTATAATGAAAATTCAAGTGGACCAATCAAACCTTTTTTAATGGAAGTGCTTGCTTTGTATTGCTTTGGAGGTTATAAGGTCAAATGTCAAAGCCACGAACTTTAAATGGAAAATTGGTACAAATTACCATTTGCTAATTTGAGATTGCTTTTCAAGTTAAAATGTAATATAGGTCAAGGTTACAAATTGGAAAATTCATTTTGACTCTATAACTTGAGTTTTACTGACTAACTTAAAGAATTATGAGGCTTTGGTATTTATTTGACATTCTTTGAGTTTTTTTGTTGATGACAAAATTATTTTAAAATTGCGGTTCATTCTTCCTTAATTAATATGGACTAGAGTAACCTCCCTTTTAATGGAAATCTCAGGAAAAGAGGAAGAAAACAAACAAAATGGTCGTGAGGTACACACAAAACAGATTGTTTTCGTTATATAGATATGTAGTCACCATTATATAGTGTAGTGTATAGTTTGGGGTCTTTGAATTCAGGAAGAGTACCCTGTAGTACCGTTATGACACTTATTTTCTCTAAAGTTCGAGCAGATGTTGCTAAAGATTTTGTATTGAGATTTCCCGAACATTTTGATTTTACCGGCATGTTGTGTCGTATCGGTGAGGATTTTGGTGTCAGTGTGATAAAAGGATCCGGTTTTTATCGTTTGGAGGGTCAGTGGTTACCGATAGGCCAAATTCATGAAGCATTGACCAAAACACTTGCTATGTATGAGGCGTCGGGAACGATACGAGCTGACAATACCACGGAACGATGTAATGCCAAAAACTCCAGAATTACGGATTCGCCCACTTCACGGATTGAGTTGAATACCAAAGTTGAGTCACAGTTGGAATCAGATGCAAAGACGGACAAGGGACCCGATGTGAATGTTAAGGATATGGACCGTGATGATGATTGTGGCGATGAAAATCACAAATTTAACTCGCTGAAAAACACCATATCTGACATTTACACATCACTTGTCACAGAGGGGGAAGGCATCACCACTAATCATCACAATAATGCCCAAAATGACGTTCAAAAGATGAAAGACATAGTTGTATTGGAAGAAGATAAACATTTACCACTAGTGAAGAAAAATCTTACGTTCATTGAAAGTTGCCGGGTTAATAGTTTCAATGACAAATTCGCACTTTCAACATTAAAAATAAATAATTGCTGTACAACTAGCAATAAATCTTTATCTGGAGAGAAAAACTGTGATAAAATTTCATCTGTGTCTTCAAAACAGAGAGAAATAGTGGAACAACCTGACAAAACGTCAGTTTCAATTAAAAAGTGTTATAAACGAATCAAAATGGATAAATGTGAAGCTGATAGGCACGGAAATTTGGTAGACAATCTTGGATCACAAGAAGAATTGAGATATCAATGTGTAGAATGTAACTTTACCCACAAAAATCATACTGCTGTAAGACAACACTTTTCACGTATGCATCGAGTGGAGCCAACCAAATGTAATGTCTGCCAAAAACTCTTCCCAAGTAAGAGATATGCTAAGCGACACTGTCGTTTGGTACACAGGGACTCACAATACTGCTGTGATGTCTGTGGTAAGACATACAAGTTTCTGCAAACTCTTGAAGGCCATTTGAAATCTCACAGAGTTGGCTATGTTAAACCTGACTTTCCTTGTCATATGTGTGAAAAGATATTCTCTTCTAATCATGTTCTAAAATGTCACATGAAGTCTATACACTTTGGAGAAAATCGTACATATTTGTGTCCAGTGTGTGGCAAATGTTTTACCACGAAACACTCTCTGAATATGCACCAGAATGTCCATTCAGGAAGTCGTCCTTTTACTTGTAAAATTTGTGGAAAATCTTTTACATATGACTCGGCTCTCAGAGATCACAAATTGATTCATTCAGGTAAAAAAAACTTTGAGTGTAAAATTTGCAATAAAGCATTTCAGCAAAGATCTGGATTACAAATGCATGCAAAGATTCATGACGAGAAGAAGGCCTTTGAGTGTAAAGATTGTGGACGTGCTTTTATACAGAAACAGTCTCTGCAGAGACACGAGCGATCACATAAAGGGGAAAAGCCATTCTCCTGTAAAGTGTGTGGCCGATTCTTTGGTGATTCAGGAATCATTCGTCGTCATTTGATAATGGTACATAAAATCAATAAAGATGCCAAATCTTGGAGGGAAGATATTGTTGAGAAGGGTCGAAAAGACCCTGAAGAAGAAAGTCAGAGAATCACCAAGGAGAATGGCATTGGTGCAGATTTAATTGAAAATTTTGAGCAGAGCAAGAAAAAATCACATGAACCAGAAAAACGTAAGACTATTGAACATGTAGACACTGAAACTAATCAATCAAGCATTCCTTGCCCAAAATATCAGGAAGATGGTGGTACAACTGTGCAACCTCAAGGTGACTCGGATAATCTCGAGACATTCACCACATCTCCAACACATGAGTCCCCATCTCCAAACTTACTACAGGGGACAGATGAGCCAAGATATCTCTCTGATCCCCAATCATTTATCACCAATGACTATAGTCGCACTTTGCCTCTCCCCTCACAACTATATCCCCATGGTACTAGTTTGGGAGTAGAGGCAACACCTAACAATGGTTTTCACCATCCACACTACCTAAACCCTCCACTCTCCAGTCACGTGGACACTAGTAGGTACCACTTTCCCATGACTTGCTCTCAGCATGCTATTAGTATGGTGTCAGATGCCCGCTACACAATGACTCAGATGGAACCTCCCAGTCTTAATCTGCCGCAGGTAGACAGTGTTTTGAATAAACATTTACATGATATGGAACCTCCTGAAAACTTGTCCATATCATCCCTCTATGCCTACTACACAAATCTAGCATCACAATATCTCAGTGTTTCCCAATGCCAAGGCTATAGTGGAGAAAATCACATTACCACTGACCAGGAGTAAATGGATCACATTCCAATACTCTGATCAGATATGTCTGAGTAATGAGCTATGTCATCATCCACTCACTCCAGTCATAAGACATGTCATCTTAAGGCATCACACTGATTATCCTCCATTAAACCTACCTTAATATGATAAGTAATAAAATCCTTACAGAATTCAACTTCAAATGTAATAGATTTTGCTGAGCTACATGTAGCCAGTGAGTCATATAAGACAAAAGGCATACAAGTATTTATCAAAACCACCGACAATTGACAGACAACATACATTTATTAATATTATGACTTTTAATAAAATTTGTAAAACTGATATCAACACAGCCCAAGAATTATATCTCGAGTTAAGAGATCAAGTTGTATTGAGGAAGTCACAACACATTAGTATTGACCAAGGACAAAGGGGTCACATTAGATTTGTGTGTCATACCACATCAACACAGCCCAAGAGCTAAAGGATCACGTTTAGTTGCAGAGTTTCACCCAATCAACCAAGTTAATTGAACTAAGGGGTCGCATTGAATTGTGGAGTCGAAAAGGGGTCAAGCCACATCAACACAGTCCATGAACTAAGGGGTCACACGGAATAAAGGGGTCAAGCTACATCAACACAATCCATGAACTAAGGGGTCACACTGAATAAAGGGGTCAAGCCACATCAACACAGTCCATGAACTAAGGGGTCACACTGAATTAAGGGGTCACGCCACATCAACACATTCCATGAACTAAGGGGTCACACTGAATAAAGGGGTCACGCCACATCAGCACAGTCCATGAACTAAAGGGTCACACTGAATTAAGGGGTCACGCCATACCAACATTGTCCATGAACTAAGGGATAGCATTGAAATGAGGCATTGCACCACAACACTGACCAAGAATTAATTAGTTACCTTAAGTTATAGAGTCAACCACATCACACCGGATTCGGAAACAGATGTAACGGTATGTATGTATACATACAAATTGATGATTGTTGATTTTCAATTATGTTTTATAGTAAATCTTACAATATTAAATAATGACTTTAGTTGGTCTTCTTTACTTTCGATGCTCAGCAATGAGGAAAGCTGATTAACTTGTTCTGATACAAACCATCCATCTACCAACATCAATTCCTATCGCGCAAAATGCATATATAGTTTGATAAAAAGAGAAATATCTTCTAACCACTGTGGTAATACAGATTGCAATCTCTTCGAGTAAAATTTAGCTTACAGATTATTGGGAAGAGTTGTCTACCCTTTAGCTGGTGGCATTTGTTCGGTAATTATAAGTTTATAATCAGCGAGAATCGTGCGAGAAATGTTCATATTACTGAAAAAATAAGTATCGGCGTCAGCGTCGGATTGCATTTAATTAAGTGATAAACACCATGGTTCAAGTGAGATTTCGACTGTTTGTATAATGAAAATATGTTTCCAGATTTGTTGAATTTGACAAAAAAAAAAAAAAAAAAAATCCAGAAGGTATTCACCGAGAGAGTTGTCGGAGTGGTTGTTTACCAATAAACCACAGGAATCTGAATGCTTTTAAATAACATTATCCCCGGTAACAATACATTATTTACGTGTTTCAATCTATTTTCGTCTTTGTTCTTTTGTTTTGTAAGAGAGTATATAACCATATACTTCGTTAGTACTTTGATGCACGTTTTATCGGTAAATGCGAGGTGTATTTGGAAATTAATTAACTGAATTACAATGAACAGTGTATATGCTTTTTTGCAGAATTTGGACGGTAAACGGAATAACTCAAACAGGTTGAATTTCACAAGCACGCGATCAAATGAGTTGATCAATGAAATCCTTACATTAGTTTGTTTTAAATTGTGAGGACATTGAAGAGAAAATGTAAAAAGCCCATAATATAACACTTGGGATCTGTCCTGTTTCAGTACACTCTTCCTCCATCCTCGATGTTCCCGGGGTTGCGGGCACTTCTGCACCATCGGAATGGACGAGAACATAATAAATGCCCTTGATATCTGTCCGTTACAATACATTCGTCTTCCATCCTCGATGCTCCCGGGGTTGCGGTCACTTTCCCTCTCGCACTATCGTTATGGATGTGAACATATGGAATGCACGTGAGATCTGACCGTTACAGTACACCCGTCATCCATCCTCAGTACTCTGGGGTTTCAACCGCGTTCCCTCTCTATACCCTTGGGGTTGAAGAAAACGTATTGTACTCCCTCTATTACAGCACTTGGGATCTGTCCGTTTACAATATACTCGTTATCCATCCTCGATACTTGGGAGTTATGATAAATTTCCCCCTGCACCCCCGGAACTTTTCACCGCAACAATTTAGCACAAGCGAAGAAGTAATTTTAACTGATCTAAAGAGTGTTTCTGTAGAAGAAAAACTGACCAAAGACTGACGCGCTCATTTGAAGATTAACATCACCCAACTTCACAGGCAGTACAATAAAGCGTTATGCACCCTTGGAATTCGTTTGATGTATATCAAAGGATCAAACAAGTCTTCTCGTCTTATACACAAGGTGCATCCTTTCCTTGTCTAAGAAAGGACCGGGGGCTGGTCACGAGGACAAACAATAAGAAAGACTTCTAGACAACACTCAAGGAACGAAGCGAAGTTCACGTCTCGCTCTAACTGTTTGTAAAACGTGTCTATCCTGATGGATGATATTAAAGACACTTGAAAATCGTGGCTGTTGTCAATATTTCGACATGAACATGTGTCGATATGTTCTAGTGTCAGTATTTTTTCAATAAGAATCATTTTTAAGTCGGTCGAGTTCAGATTGAACTACCAAATGAATACTATTATTTTTATTTAAAAAAAAAAGTTCTTTTTAGAATACCCGGAATTCTTTCTCACCTATGTACGATTTAGCACCAGTACTACAAGCATATAGCCATACGTGGACATAGTCATAATTTATAGAGGGGTTATCATACCAAGTGATGCCCTGCCGAACCTAAAAAACTAAGTAATTAGGAATACAGTATAATTATACCATGGTAATGTCTACAGCACAGACGCGTCATGTCGTTTCTTAACAAAACTTCATACCCAAGACGTCACCAAATGTTTAGGAAAAAGTAAGTTTAACACGTTTCTCTGAACTATATGTATCACTCTTGCTCAATGTTAACTTTTGTCACACTACAGGTGAATTTTTTTCACGTTTTGCAGATTGCCCAATGCTACAAGGAACTGACAACTCTGTTTCGTAACTTGCATTTTTCTTTGGCATTTCGGAACTCGTTCTAAGAGTAACATTTTAAGTGTTGATTATTGACGTAAACCTTGTACGTTTTCACTCCTTCAATGAAAAGTTATGAAAACAAAACGGCCTTGTGCGGTATGAAGATTTTTCAATGCCCGTTAGTGTGCTTGGTGATTTTGTTGTGGTTAAAATTGTTCTCATTTGAGGACGCGGCATTATTTGGACTGACCTTTATTTACATGACTGTTGTCGTCGATGAAGCCAAAGACGCTTGCTCTTTGACCTTTTTTCCAGAGTTTCAATGTATATCTATTTGTATTTGCCTTCGTTTCAGCGAGTTTGAGTACGCATTTTGTTGGCATATTTTGTTGTTTTGAGGAAGCCACTGACGTGTAGATGTTTACTTTTTACTCACAGATAAAGATGAGCTTATTTAGAATACTGTTTCCACCATAACTTTGAATATACTCAACACCCGACTTTTTATTCCACAGAATATACTTCAGTGGTAAACAAGTGTTCATGTTGGTGCCTGGTGTAGGAAGGATTGTATAATGTTTTCATAACATAGGAGTAGATTATGCTGAAACTAGTCCCTTTTATTTTTTTTTTTTGCAAACTGCATCGTGTTGAGCTATTGACAACTAGTACAACCTTATTTACTGATCATCATGTTTTATTTCTTGAAAGGTTTAAAACAAAATAAACATTGACAATTTCACAGGTAAATAACACTGTTGACAATAAACTCGTGTTTCCTTGTTAAAATCTCCTTTATTTTCCGTAGGAAATTTGAAATACAATTAACTTTAACTATCTTTTCTTTGTTATAAACACAAATGTTAGGTGTAAATCTGATATAACACAATCTTTTGTAAGGAACTTATAAATCTACAAAACTGTCATAACTTTGAGAAGCCAAAGTGCTTTGAATGCGTTCTATATCATGTTAAACAAAACGTAAAACACGATTTTCACGAACAACAAAATAAAAAAAAAAACAAATAAAAAAAAGACAAGTTTTTAATTTAACTTAAAAAATAATAAGGCAACCTTTCTAATTTTCAACTAATTTCATATCAACACAGTAAGCTTGAAAAAAAAACTACTTGTGAAAATAACTTCATTGTGAATCAAACGATAGATTATTTATGAAAAGAAAAACGGATGAAAATGATTATTGTTTCAGGAAACAATTCAAAATAAAGAGTGGAATCGCTTTCTCTGTTCTGCTTTACTAAATGGCAAGAAATTCAAAAACATTGTTTTGATTATTGGTTCGGGTTTAACAAAGAGCATGCTTTGAGAGGAGATCGTTTGAAGTGGGAGACATTATATTTTGAATGGATAAAGTGATTATCACGCAACAGATTCGGTGACCAAGATACATAATTGCATTGTTAGGTTGAACTTTATCTGATTAATGATTAATTACACAACCCTCATGTGAGTCTTAACTGACTTACAACGCCTACGCAAATGGACAGGTACTGATTTACCTACGCAAGTATATTTGTGAATGAATACCTTGAACGAGATAACTACATGATCTAATCCATCTGCCAGGTGACAATAAAATCTGTTTAAATCATAAAAATTACCGTTATGGTTTTCTAATAAAATTAAGCAAATTCAATATAAAACGAGACAACTTGGTACCATACTTAAACAATGTCTATATAAAAAAGTTTTTAAAAAGTCTTAACGCAACCTAAGTTCCATTATAATATACAATAATATACATGTTTAACGTTGTTCCCGTCAGAATATAAAATAAGAACGCTGCATCATATATACCTTGCTTTTTACATCAGTAGAATACATTTAAATACAAACCAATGAAAGGAAATGTATCAGTACACTGGCTACATCAATGAAATACGAACATAAATCAACAGCCAAGAACTGGAACAGTTTAAATAGTGTTCTCAATGTGCAAGCTAGAACGCTTCACATGGGAGACGTTTTAGGGCAACTGAAAATTTGCATCAAATCTGGTTAACCTTCATGCTTTCTGTGAATTTGGTTTACCGTAAAGTACTTTGAGAATTTATTTTATCTAAATACATTTCAAGAACTCGGTTTATCCGAATGTAATTTGGTTTATTTTGATGGATTTTGTTGTTTAATTACGTTTACCACAAATGTATATCTGACCATGAAAGGAAATGGAATTTGATGATGTTGAAATATTTTAACATTGGATAATATTTCATGTTTGCTCACATTGTTTACAGTTTATAGTCTTCTCTGTGTACGTTTCAATTTTCAATATTTGTAAACATCCTCAATCAATTGTTTATGTTTTGAATACTATTTGTATTGTTTCTATATTCTAACAATAATCAACACATAAGTGTAGCATAATTGTAGCTGTATGATCCTACTTTGTGTTTGATTTTAATTTATGCATTTTTGATATTATTTACATTTTCACTATCGTACATTTTATATTTATGTTAAGAATGTAATAATAAAAATTTTACGCGTTGATTTTTCGGTATGTGACCTGTCGTGTATGCTGTGTTGACAAAGTTAAAATGTGACTGTGTTAGACATGATTAGAGATCAGGATGTCAACATTAATTGCTATATAAAAATTCCGTATGAAAGATGTTTTGCATATTGTGTATATGATACATTGAAGATAAACAACAACAATTGTACTGATATGCACTAAAGATGTTCTCAACACTGAGAAAATATTAGTCTACATACAACATTGAAGGTCAACATACCTAAAGGACTGAAATTGTTGATAAACAACATCAGATCTTGTAAATATATTACACCAATTAAACAAAAGATCGATTAATTCTGAAATACAGTTGTGGTTTACTTTAATATTGAATAATACATGCAGGTCAATACCCTGTTCCATTAAACGTTAGTTTTCATAGCCTTAAAACATTCTTTGGATTTTTATAATAATGCATTTGTTGTAATATCATATCCTTCGTTGTCAATTGTCGTACCCTTTTAAGTCTTTAACCGCCGCCACGAACGAAATGAAATAGTAAGAAACCTAAGATTTTAGAAAGTTTTGTTCAAATTTATCCATACACATTATAAAAACTGATACAGTTTTGATTGTCATTTTCTACAAATACTGTTTCATGGTTATCATGAAAGACATTTTTCTTTTAATGATCGCATATTTCATCGAAGCATTTTCATTTAAACACAATACGAATATTTGGTAAAGGAATATGAGGACAAAAACCTCCAATAACATGACATGTTTGCTACACTAAATAAAAACACAACTAAAACGATTAAGTATTTGTTCTCATACACCTGGAATAAAACAATAATTCTATATCAATCACAGGTTCACTATGTTGTGCTTTCGTAGTGACATTATAAGCTTTAGCTTTGTGACTACACAACATTCTGTGAATGTTCTTGTGCTATACTACACATATTCATGTTGCTATTATATTACATGAAATGGCAATCGTGTCACTCCACTGAACACATTTAACTCCCTTACCGGCGCTTGGTATGCCCCTCATCAGGTACTCGCCTTCTGGTAAGGTTTTAAATCACAAATGACAATTGACGCAGACGGTGTGTAGAGGACATTTCATCCAAAACCACTGATAGTAAAGAAACAAAGGAGCGCAAATACGTTTATTTAAATGAAATATTTAAATGTGATGTTATAGTCTTATTTTATACAGATATTGCCAAACGAACGATTTCAAAATTATAAACTACAACAAATAACGATATTCGAATGTCCATATTTTTTTAACCATTTCTGGAAAAGGGGAAAATTGGTGAATTGTTCTCATTAACACCGTCTTTTGTAACAGCTCCAGGATGTTCTCTAGCAGCTGCGTTTAACGTATTGGGCTGGAATGTCCACTCTACCATAGTCATGGCTACATCCACGGTGTATGTGGATGATAAATTCAATTAGTCGTTTTTAAGTTTATATTAAGTATACCAATTACAGCTACACTGGTTATCAGCCTGTGGCTCGTAACCAGTGCTGAAATATTTCAAAATTGATTTAACGTTGAATCGAGAACTAAGTCGAGATTTGTTATCTACATATAAAGAATAACGACCCCGTGTTGACAGCGTGGGGCCAGTGTGTTGCTTCTATAGCTTGTTTCCTGTTTTATCAAAATTTACACTTCCACTACTAGAGGCATATGTAGGCAGGAGATTGTCCCTTGGCGAGGAGGTTTCTTTGATATTCAGGTGATTGGTAATACATTTTATTTTACTTAGGTCTTCCCCGTCACGTATCTGATTTTCCTTCAGCTGTGGTGTTGTGCACGCAATGAATCTCTGGAAACAAAAGCAAACTCTTGCATTATGTTGTATAATATATATGTATTGCCATATATGTCTTTGGGCTCTTAGTTGAAATTTGTGTTTCAGTGTATGCTATTTTATCGCAATTAAAGTCGTAATATTTACAGGCTGTTACTATGGAGTTTGATATTTAACAAATACATTTGGAATAAGAGTGCAGGAAAAAACCTACTGGTTAATGGAAACGGATTTTGTTCCATATTACACGTATCCTACCTGTTGTATCGTGCCATCAGCATCATAAAGACGCTTAACCATAATGATTGGAATCCAGACGACAGATATCATAGCAAGCATCCAACCGATGCCGATTGCCCATGATGGATAGTTGTATGTTATGTGCTTCCTCTTATAGTCTAATTCAGAGTAACTGACGGCTCCCATGATGAAGATGCTCTGTCATAACCAGAAAAAAAAATTGTTTCACATTACGAACTGAGTAGAGATATAATCATCGAACTGAATATGGAAGACTAACACATTTAAAACATAGTTACTAAGTCTTAGTGGTCCCAGAAAGAAAGATATTTGTTTCAAAATTTTCAAACTTTTCTGCTAATAATAATCAAAATTTGAAACCAACATCACCACCAAACAACTTTAATGTATGACAAACGTGACTTTTCTTTTTTCCCCGACTATATTTTCTTTGCTTGATTAAACACGCCAAAATTCTTTCATTCAAAGTGATCATATATAAATTGAACTTTCACCTAGAAAAATTAGATGTTTTTGGATAATAAGACTCCGTTATAGATATCAAGTTCTCACGGACGGAAATAATATGGACAATTTTTTCTGCTAATGCTAATTCCAGTCTTCATGACATATTGTAAATACTGTTTATACCTATCTATGTCCTTTGGTTATCTATTTTTGACTTTGAACTTCTGTTTTTTGTTGTTCTTTTACTGAGTTTTTCTCGGTTAAATACTCTTCGACAATAGTTAGTTTGAATCACTGTTTTATTTCACTTTGGTATTCTTTTGTTATTCCACTAAACTTACCATTGTAAATGCAGGTGTGATGAACATCCAGACAACTTTGGTCCATGATGGTAATCCGAACCCAAACATCATCTTTATGTTGTCATAGAATCGATCAATGCCTGTTAAATACAATAAAAAAAGATGCTTATAAAAGCAAACACGTCCTCCGACAATGGTATCATATTATATCTACACACAAGTACGAATATTTCCTATATTTCTGCTTCTATCAAGGTCTACTTAAATAGTGTTATATACTTACCCCGTGCGAAGAGATTTGGTCTAAATGAAATAATAACATTTTAGTTATTTATCATGCAATATCTGGTCCCCAATATCGACCAATAACGAGAGAAATCTACATGCACGTGAATTATAAAAAAGCACTGATCATCGTTTAAAAACATTTGTAAAAACGCGAAATATCCTTTGTAGTGATAATATATATATATTGTACAGTAGCTAAATGTAGTACTTATTACAAATGTGTTTCCCTATTTATCCGATACAAAACTAATTCAAAACCGTAAGAAGCATGATGTTGCATAACATGAAGAAACGAGTAGTTCAGTACAAACTTTATTGTAATTGTGTTCATAAAAAAATGCACACATAAACATATAATATGCACACAGAGATATGTATAAAGTCATGTTAGGTTTTCAAATTTCTCCCAAACACACAAAAAAAAAATAAAATAAAATGAAAAATAGGAACGTAGTTTACTGATTACATGAAATTGCAATTGAATGATACCATACGTTATAATTACATATTTACAGAAATCATTAGATTTATTAGTAAATGAATAATGATGATAATCCATCAAGCCAACGACGTCATAAATTTAAATAATGTCAAGGTGATATTTAGCAAGTGCGAGTTAACATTAGTTGGGTGGATAAAACAGCTTTTCACCAGTTCCCTTAGGGGTAACATGTTCAATGCATGGGTTACCCCCGCTGAATCAAAGTGGTGCGGCCATTCAGTCAACATTACTGAAGTTCGAACATACTTAACAATAGCAACAACACAGACAGCACTGGCCTGTACCGAGTGGCGTTATTACCGATGGATATTATAGGGAGAATCTAAACATCCATTTAAACGTTTCACTGATTATACACCGCGTGTATTTAAGAAAAAAAAACCTTTTTATCCTGAGTAATTACACCTCGTCAATTATCTGTGCAATAACCAGTACAAAAATAGCATAGTTAATTAGAAAGAAATGTCAATTTTATTACAAAGAAAGTTTCATCCACTGTAAAACGTCTCGTTCAATATAAATTTAATACGCATTAAGTCCAGTAGCAGTAGCAGTTGTATGATTAAGGGAGTATTAAGTGTAGACTGTAATAGGAGTTTAGAATTATCAGACAATATGTGAATCGGCTTTACAAACTCTGGAGGCGAAAATCCAAAGTATTAGGCACTTCATGACAGCGTGTAAATGATAATAAAAAAATCAATATTGTGCCAATCAACACTGTGATATAATTAGGTAAAAGAGTCCTAATTGTAGTTAGTAAAGCAATGGCTACCCATGTTCGTCGTTAGTACATCAAATTCTGCAGAAATTGGGTTCTTTGGAACATTCTTGGCTCAATTGTTTCCGTGTTAATACTAACCCTGAGAGGCTCACTTGTCTATAGGCGAAATGGGTAAACAAAGAGGAACCTAACAGGCACGACGGCAGGCGAAATGGGGAATTGTTTTGGGGCCAAAAATAGATGGTGCCGTCATTGTTTGGGAGATCCATGTGGTTAATGCTTTGTTGTCATCAATACAACAGAACAAAAGCTGATATTAGTATTTTGACTTAAGATGGTATTTCTTAACACTCATTGAATTTTCAAAGAATTCAAATATTGCTTTTGGAAAGCTGTTTTTGAATAGTAAGAATGTTGCTTTATTTCTTTGGCATGCCACACACATTGTTTTAACCAAATGAATCTCCTAGGGGTACAACATACCGTAGATGTAAGCTACCACGATGCACTCGAAGAAGGCAACAACGAGAACAATTCGGCTCGCAGAGTAGTAGTCGAATAACTGAAATACATACATTCCGCCCTGTGGGACGGAGTCATCCTTTAGTTAAACACAACATAAATATTTCATGTATCTTTATCTTTTATTCTATGTTCGCCTAATAGTCCGCTAGCATTTCCGCACAGAGCAGATTAGTATTTAACGATATTGTGTACCACTGCGCCAATACGCCATTATCTATAGCGTACCAGACTCCCCATATTGCGCCTATCGCGTATAAGTAGAATTCCCATCCCTAGTATTTCCCTATTCAAAAACTGGTAAATCCCTTCCCCATCCCCCTATGCTACACTATGTATGCACCATAAGTAATAATGTCTAACAAAAGCACTATAACCCTTGAGATAATGATTGAGTACATGCAAACAAAGTACGTCGTTTTCTTACCTCTGTCACCATGGACAAGCCGATGAAGAAACATATAACACAAACAATGGCAATAAATATTTCTCTCCTCCGACCGACCCTTAGATGTTGTGGATAACCGTCCACTACGGCGGTCACAAAACCTTCCACACCTACAAACTGTAAACAGAATCATGATGAAATTAGTGAGATTTCAAAGAAATTTCAAAGATAACAAATCATATTCTGGATTTGGTCCATATATCTAATTCAGATATTGCTCCATTTTCCCATTTAGTTTTCGTTAAAGCATATCATAACAATCTTAGGATGGACAAGGTTTGGTTAAAATGTTTAATTTCGAAAACGCAGCTTTAATTTTCTTTCCACATTTACCGAGTGGATTCACAAAGACGTTGTTATCTTCCCCAGGCTCATAAGACATATTAAGGCCACATTAAGAATAAAAGGGAAATGACTTATTGACATTGTCATTTAATATTTACATACCTGACTATCTAGACCCAACAACAGTACCATTGCAAAGAAAAGAACAGCCCAAAGGGGCGCGACTGGCATCTGTCTGACTGCCTCCGGGTATGCGATGAACGCCAATCCAGGTCCTAAATAATAATTAAAAAACACATGAATTTATGTACTGTACATATGTGCTAAAAAACCCAATTTTATTTTATTTTCATTCTTAGCAGCTTGTTCATGGCTTACTAGCAATGACTTGCACGGTTCCGAATGTTTCGTAATGAGATTAAAATAAAAATGTAGACGGTGATTGTGCTTTTATTAAATTATCGTTGCTATTCTACTGGAATGAGAAGATACATAAGGTATACACAAAACACTGCTCAAATCCTTTCTGAAGCTTGAATGACATAAAACGCTTCTTCACTATTCAAAACCTATGGCACTGTATGGTGTATGTAAAACAAATTTGAAATATGTTTTGTTATGAGCACAGTTATCGAAAAAGTAACCGTTCTTATACTTAATTCTGCCGAATTATATTTTCGACCATATCATAATAATACACAAAATAGTATTGTGTATGTTTTTACTGCCAGAGAGTTGTCTCTCTTGAATTGGAGATATCTTGCTCACCGGATTCGGCAACCTTATCCACAGTCGTGCCTTGCTGTTTAGCCATGAAACCCAAGACGGAAAATATAACAAATCCCGCCAACACGCTTGTGAAGCTGTTGACTGCAGCAAAGCCAATGCTGTCCCTGCAAAATACACACATTTTCCTCATGATCTTATGCTATTCCTCAATAGGTCAGAAAAAATTTATGAAGGTGTGATGCAAAAAACCAAATGCATGTAATTTTTTACCTAAAAGAATTGTGATGGAATCTGTTGTAACTTCCCAAGGCTGTTAGAGTTCCCAAACTGATGGAGTAGCTGAAGAATATTTGAGTTCCTGCGTCCACCCACACCTGTAGCAAAATGAAATTAGAAAAAAAATGTACGGTAATTCATCACAGAGAACAAAATTTCATCACATTTTCCATATTTCATTGCATATTTCAATTTTTCGCATTATTATTAATTGCTGCGTTTAGCGATTTCAAAGGATGTTGATTTTCAACTAACATCAGTTTCTACATTTAGTTTAAGGGGGATATACCCTTGTGGTTGTATGTGATCTAGTACTGTATAGAGTGACTGAAGGTTGAATGGTAGAAAATTAATGTAATGTTTATAAAGTTTTGGAATGTGACGATTCACTAACATATACAATTCGCAGAGGCAATCAAGTCTCAGAGAGTGGTTAGTGAAAGGCATGAAAAATAAATACCAGATGACTGGACATGCACTTGCGATTTATGAGAAACTGAGCTTAACGCAAAACATTCAGCTTCTCATATCTCAGAGATCCTCCACCGCAAAATGTGGTAGGTATTTTATAAGTGACAGATGCACTGGGATGTACACTCTGTGACCCAAGTATATACAAAGTTTGGTTTCAGTTAGATTTTGTGATGCAATAATGAAATGTTAAATATGCCACCGCCGTCGAAAAAGTAACAGCTGTCTATCTTTCAGGAGACAAAAATCATTCATACACGGCAATAAATTACTTAGATGAATAGAGGTCTTTCATATAAATATTAATGCACATCGTAGATTCAGAAGCCTTTTCAAGTAATGTCTATATACATATATATACATACATGTCTTATTTACATGTATATGTATGTCTATACATTGTATATTTATATGACTTATTTATATTTACGTTTATACAGATGTCTGTACAATGTATATTTATATATCTTATTTAAATTTACGTTTATACAGATGTCTGTACAATGTATATTTATATATCTTATTTAAATTTACGTTTATACAGATGTCTGTACAATGTATATTTATATATCTTATTTAAATTTACATTTATACAGATGTCTGTACAATGTATATTTATATGACTTATTTATAATTACGTTTATACAGATTTTTTGTACATTTTAGATGTGTATGCTTTATTGAAATGTATATTTACACATGCCTGTATACTGCGGATTTTCATGTCTTATTTACATGTATACATATGTCTATATATTCTTTATTTATGTGCAATCTTTAGATATAAATTTATACATATGGCTGCACATAGCAGATTTTTTTTTACATGATAGATATGATTATACCTAGTATATTTATATTACATCAATTATACTTACATTTTTAATTATGTCTGTACGTCGTATTTTTATTTGCCTTATTTATATTTAAATTTATACAGATGTCTGTACGTTGTAAGTCACTAGAATGATTATTATTCATGAACTGTAAAGTCAGTAAGAGACATTTGGCGAGATAAGAGTTTTTGTACGTTTGGTTTTAGAAATTTTCAGGGATGGTCTATATGTTGTCATGATGACCTTGTTTAAACACAAGACGGCATGAAACCAAATTTGTAAATGTGGTGAAGTCCGGATGACGTTCTTAGTCTGAACTGAAATATGTTCAAAGCTAACACCCGAGTTTCATATATGTAACGGCGACACTGTTTTTGACCTCATAATTTGAGAAGTGTGAACTTATATAACTCATGTGGGTTGAAAATCGAACCAGAGATGGGATTCACGGCACTTCGCCGTGATGGTAAGATTATGAATATACCCTTACATTGAATCGGTGTGAGTCAACATTCTTTATCCGTTATCCGCCATGTTTCATCCTAATAACTTCTACACTAGCATTGCGGGGGCTACCGAAGAGCTGTATCCGTTATATTTAGCATAAACACTATACTGCGATTGATGGGGATCAGTGCAGCCTGACATCAGCTTTTGTTACCATCGCATCTTAACCGCAATTGATTGGTTTCCATACCAACGACTCGTATAGACGACAACCCAAATCGGCGCGCCCCATCAAATTTGTTTTTCCTAATCTCAAATAATCTTGAATCGCGTTCGCGCTGAGTTTATGGAAAATCGATACATTTCAGACAGATTCTGACCCGACTAACGCCTTTTTGAGACCATTGTACTCATACACTGATGAACGTTGTCACTACGGAAATAAAATGGCTGAGTCCCCTTGAGACTACGAACCTAACATTAATGTGCAACATCGCATTCAGACGAGGTATGAAAACACCAGATACATCAGAATCAATCCAATGAATGCACTTGAACAATATATCACACAATTGTCTCGTGGCCATGATTTCCTGATTAAACCATGTTCATGCATTACCAATGTAATAAAGTTATTCTGACTGGACTTTTTAAAAATAAGAATTTTAACGGGCTTCGTCCGCAGTCCAATGTTTTTTTTCATTTCGCAACAGGCTTTTAACATCGTAACATGCACATATAACACATTGTAAAATGATAGCATAAGTTTTCTTGCTACACAACAAAGATCAGAAAGATCGACGTTAATAATTGAAAGGTTGAGTATCCAAAAGAAGCGATACACAAACTGGGATTTTTTTTAGAGAAACTGCCAACAAATGAGCACCGAAGGCACTGAAAAAGCAGACAGGACAGGAAGTTATCATATCCTATCTCCTCAATGTCCCTTCATCAGAAGGCAAAGGAGAATATTCCTGATTCTCCTAAACATTCTAGAATCCCCTTATACTTTCAAGGAATATTCAAGATAATAATTAAGAGAAAATCGTACACCGCAATCCAACACAAAACATTTATGCTATCTAATTTGTAGAAATTCAGCTAGATCCAGCATGATCCCGACCCTGATTGCGTCATAACACGATAGCATTTACGCAATGCACTGTAAACAAATATCATGACTTGTTGGATCTCAATCAGTATGATTATATAGCTACATGTAATGTTTCATGAATTTCCGTATCTATTTGCTGCACAGATTCAAACTTCAGATATTGTTTTTCCTTGTATTGACGCAGTACTTCTAGCTCTATTTTGGTGGTCGAAATTTGAATTGACCAGGGTATTTAAATCAAGTTTGTTTGAACGAACTGAGTTGACCACAGGAAAGATTTTTCGATGTTGACAACACATCGAACAATCATAATAAAGAGTTCTTAAAACGTACAGAACAGCTAGAAATTTACAGTTTGTGGGCATATCCCTTTAGCAGACGATGTAAGGCAAACCTTATTCTAGAATACTCAGACAACTAGTCGCCTCTTACGACATGCAGTGAAGTACAGACATGCTCTTTTTCTACTCAAGAACGGATTTTATTTATCAAGACTCTTTCATGTAGTTAAAGAAAAGGAATTAATGAATGACTATAACGCCATTTTCTTTTATTACAAAAATGAGCATCAGTGAAACTAATAAATGCTCCCCAAAAACAACTTTTAAAGGCAATAATTCCCTAAGGGGTTTTCGGACACTGAATTTGGTACACTGCGCATCATTTTAGTATGTTCCATATCCAAACTTAAATGAAAAGGTTTGCTCCGAACACCAACATTCAACAAAGGACAATAACTCTGTAAACTAAGGGGTTGATGCTAACCCTTGCTTAGTTTACTTCAATGCAAATACCGGTAATAACACTGACCTCCGAGAAGGGGTAAAGCCGAGCTTCTTTAATCGATCTTTGATACACGTTTTTTCATGGCTAAATTCCATGGATTTGAAACAACAGATTTCAATACCGTAAACTGACACAACAAGATTGACAAAAAAGATAGCAAGAATAAAATACTGCAGTATATCATGAACCAAAGCTTGAAGGTGAATAAAATACCACAGTGGGATTGGCGCCATCATTGAATGATCTTTATTGCTTTATGCAAACTGATCATTTCTCTACCTTTTCCTTGTTACTCTCTTCTTCTTAATAATTTGAAAACATAGGAACATTATAGATAAAATATAAGAAAAATAGTTAAAACGAATTTTCTGAGAAATAGTGACAACAAACATTAACTATCAAACTCCATTAGGGTCTGGAGTCAGCCATTTTTTGTTTTCTTGAGAAGACACACGATTGAATATGTACAAAATCAAGAAATATCGTTCATGTGGTTCTCCTGAAACAGCGATAACAAACGTCAGCTATCAAAGCCACTTTGGTCGTCTGTCTGTCATTTTTCACTGATCAGTAGCAACATTAAATGGGTAAAACGTCGGACCATAGGGAACATACACACAAGTTTGACAAATATATCTTCTGTACTTCTCTAGAAATAACAATAACGATAATTTCAAAGTTTAACATACAAGGTGGCCGTCTGTCGACCATTTAGTTTCACATGTCAGACTCAAAATTAAACAGGCAAACTAGGGACTGAGAAATCTATAAATTAAGTTCGAGAAATATCCCTCTAGTATTCCACAAAAAAAAAAATCGATAACGAATATCAGTTGTCAAATAATTTTTTCATTCATAGTCGCAAAATTAAATTGGCACAACTAGGGACCATCAGAAATATATATATCGATTTTGAGAACTGATTGTCAAGTAGTTCTCAAACAATCAGCAATTGTCATATTCCGACATGGTTTCTTGTTGACTCGTGTCTTTCAGTGATTTGTTGAAACATTAAATGGGCACAACTAAGGACCACGGGGAACATACGCAGGGAGTTTGAGAAACATACCTGCGGCATTTTGCTTAAGAAATAGCGATAACAATGTTCAAATTTCTAATTCAAGATGGTCGCCTGTTAGTCATTTGTTCACTGATCAGTCTCAAAATTAGACGGGAATAACTACTCATCGGACTCAAAATTGAATGGACACAAGGAACAGAGAGAAACATACACAATATGCCTGAAAAATATTCCTTCACCAATAACAAGATGGTCACCTGTCAGCCATTATGTCACCTGTCAGTCATTATGTTTAAATTAAATGGGTACAACTGAGAGAGAAACTAGTGTTTGTTTCAATACGGGCAAGAGCATTTCTCAAACTAAGCAAATCTGCCTTATTAAGGGGACATTTATGAACGGTTTCAAACACATGACCTTTGTAACCATGAGTGTGGAACTAGAAAATTTGTCTAAAAAATTTTTGAAGCACATGGTATCACCAAACTACTTTGAACATTCCACCCACCGATTACCCTGTTCACGATATGGGGAGAAGCCATTGCTGTTTGATCTGATCTCATCAAGCTTCTGGATAAATTAGTTGAGCAAATAATCAAATCTAGCTAACTTTAATATGGTTCAACGTCTTTAATGTAATTGCTACCTAATGCTAGTAAACGTTGCGCTAGGTATTAAGATTCTAAGGTTACGTGAGGCAAGTGTTTTTAGTGGTATAACAAATTACCCCATGTCAACTTAATACAGGTTTAAGGTCATTGTCTTTGGCAAACTTTTTTCATGCGTTGCCTCTAGAGCGCTATTACAAAAGATAATGTACCTAAGCAAATCGACTTTTGGGGAGTCGTTCAAAGAAACATCAGACGAATGGACTTTGCGCAATGGCGCCTTCAGGCGTCCATATATATAGATAATTCAAATTCTAATTAAAGGACAGAAAAAAACTTTCCTGTGTCCATCTTCCCTGAACTGAACAAAGCTAAAATTTTATTGGCATTCGCATGCCCGATAGTGAAATTATTTGGCATACCTGCGGGTCCTGGAGCCTCTCCCAGTCAGGGATCAGGTAGTAACGTATTCCGTCAATAGCTCCATCCAGTGTGACACCACGAATAAGCAAGACGAACATGAGCACGTAGGGGCTGGTGGCCGTGAAGTACATCACCTGCACGGGAACGGGAATGGATAGGTAAGTATACAACCAAGTACCAATCATACAGGGAGAATGCATAACGCTGAACGTGAGCTGGGCAGACCAAATGCAGACTACAAATGAGTGCAGGTTCACTTACTCATAAACATTTACATTTATAAATCTGGACGATGAATCAAATGATTCCTATGTTTCAGCTTAACTGTTTTATTTTTAACATCTGAAATTTATAGCGAAAGGCAACTACAATTTGCAGTCAAGATCCCACGTTGAGCTGTGCAAAGAAAGTGGTTAGGACGGGATCCTCGGGGCTTTATTTAGAAGATATCCTTTAAGCGTTGATAGGACCTGTTGGATGAGTAACCCTCCTTGGACTGATCGAGTGCTAAATAGGATTTTTTTTCTTTTCTTTTTTAAATCTAAATTTTAAAATATGAGGCTGGGTTGCTTCCCTCTAATTCAGGGTCGTATGCCTCAGCCCGAAATATCACCTTTCCGGATGATTTAATGCCTTTCCATATGCAGAAATAGATGATGATCCATGCTAGTAAGAGGCACAGGGCGAGGTCCCACTTGATGTTGCCAGGGTGGTCCACCCCGTCGGAGAGCTGCAGGACTTTCCGCCTGTAGAAAGTTTAGGCGATAGAGTATTGGAACCATTTCACGTCGCAAAGAGAAACTCATGCGATGTGATCCTGGCTATTGCATATCATGAATCAAACAACGTGTGCCACGAGGTGTTAGGTCGTCCAATCATTGACACTTACCACTTTCTAGTCAATCAGTTTTGCCAGAATGAGACTGTGCAAACCGGAAATGACGTGGCAGAATAGTTTTTTAAGCCTTAGTTGGTAATATTTGTTACTTGAAGGTGTATAAATACCATTATATAAAATCTGTATTCTATTTTTCATTAAATTTTGAAAACCTGTGGTTAATGCTGCTCAAAATTAAGTTTCAATCCTTACTGGCGCCGACATGAAGCAGGTGCAATGGAGAAACAAAGGATATGGGTCTGGAAAGTCAACAAGCTTTCCACTTACCATTTCTAATATTCAATTTCCCACAAGAGAAATTCCAAAGAATTCTAGCATGCATAAAACTAGACAGTCTGATAACCGTCAATCGATAGCCCGTCTTGACTAAAAGCATACAGAAGATGTGCGGAGGAGACCAGTGTGCTAACCACAATCTCGCAAGGCAGGCTATTCACAGTAAAGTAAAACGCAACAGAAATTATTTATGGGTGTTTTACAAGTTTTCCAGCTACAATCTAATGCTTACAACTTTCACCAAATATACACATTTGGCAACAGTATCATTTTTTAGCACAACGTCTTAAGATGTGGCTTTCAAACTCATCTCCTTCTGTATCGGGGACAAGAACTAGACTAGTAAGCTTGGAACGTATCAAGATTGTTGCATGGAAAAAGAGAGAAAATGCGAATAATTAATTCGATCGATTACAAAAATTTGTTTGAAAGAACAGCAATCAGGAGGATGCATTATGTTATTACAACATTCCAGTAGAATGATTTGATTTAATTTGGGGTATTAAAAACTCAGGGCCATCTGAAGTTTAACTCAAAAACACTTGTATTAAAACGTCATGCACATTACATTTGTTACATATAAGCTTTATGCATTTTTGTTGAAACGTCTGAATACTTTTTGTTTTCAATAAATAATTTGTCAAATATAGTTTATATAGATTCGAATGAAAAACATAAATAACGTTTCATTCCTTCGTTTTTCGTTTCACCCTTCAGGAAAAACGATGAAGAAAGGGATTGGTTGTTTATAAGCTATAATTATTGTGTCTATCAGACAAAAACTGCCGCGGACTGCACTGTATGGTTTCTGTGTGATGGAAATTTTCCCTAATGTGGTTATTTTCCTTGACAACGTAGCTATGGCTACGGCTTCACCGTCATGGTGAGTTCTATTTTAGGAGGCAGATGTTCACAGTTTCGCATACACCACTAGCCAAAGAGACATTAATTATTCAACGAGTCAACGGCGAGTGATGGTCATTCCTTTTATGTAAACATTACTCGCAAATTATTTTCACCAAAACATTTTGTTTACAAGGTATTGCATAATCAAAAATATATTAGTGTGTAAATGTTTTGTGCAATCAACCATCAGTTTTTACTGAAATCCACTTTCCTTACTTATTGCTAGTAACACATAATGCTATCGTCTTAGTAATGCCACAGAATTGGAACTGCAATGTGCATATATCAACATATAACTTCTATAAGCTATACCAGGGTCGGCGCCAGGGCAGGAGAGACACTTGCATAGTACTATATACAAGATAACTATAAATGTGTGATACATATCAAATAGCACTACGTCATTTCCATATAAATAACTTTAACA